>NC_135805.1:62337049-62691784 GCF_964213995.1 Mustelus asterias | reverse complement strand
GGAATAGGGCACGAGCGGGGGGGATAGGGCACGCGGCGGGGGGTGGGGGAGCGCGTGGGAGGTGGGGGGGCGCGTGGGTGATGGGGTGAGCATGTGGGAGGTGGGGGGGCGTGTGGGTGGTGGGGGCGCGCGGGTGGTGGGGGGGCGCGCGGGTGGTGGGGGGGCGCGCGGGTGGTGGGGGGGCGTGCGGGTGGTAGGGGGGGCGTGCGGGTGGTAGGGGGGGCGTGCGGGTGGTGGGGGGTGCGCGGGTGGTGGGGGGGCGCGCGGGTGGTGGGGAGGGCGCGCGGGTGGTGGGGGGGCGCGCGCGGGTGGTGGGGGGGTCGCGCGGGTGGTGGGGGGGTCGCGCGGGTGGTGGGGGGGCGCGCGGGTGGTGTGGGGGGCGCGTGGGTGGTGGGGGGGGCGCGCCGGTGGTGGGGGGGCGCGCGCGGTTGGTGGGGGGGCGCGGGTGGTAGGGGGGCGCGCGGGGGGTGGGGGGCGCGTCGGTGGTGGTGGGGGCGCGCGGGTGGTGGGGGGGCGCGCAGTTGGTGTGGAGGGCGCGCGGGGGGTGGGGGTGCGCGCGTGGGGGGTGGGGGGCGCGCGCGGGGGGTGGGGGAGCGCGCGGTTGGTGTGGAGGGCGGGCGGGGGTTGAGGGGCGCGCGTGGGGGGTGGGGGGCGCGCGCGGGGGGTTTGGGGGGCGCGCGCGGGGGGTGGGGGTGAAGGCGCGCGCGGGGGGGTGGGGGATGCGGCGGGGGGGCTGGGGGGAGGCGCGCGCGGGGGGGTGTGGGGAGGCGCGCGCGGGGGTGGGGCGAGGCGCGCGCGGGGGTGGGGCGAGGCGCGCGCGGGGGTGGGGCGAGGCGCGCGCGGGGGTGGGGCGAGGCGCGCGCGGGTAGTGGGGGGGGCTTGGGTGGTGGGGGGGGCGTGGGTGGTGGGGGGCGCGCGGGGGGGGTGGGGGGAGGCGCGCGGGGGGGTGGGGGGAGGCGCGTGGGGGGGGTGGGGGGAGGGCGCGCGGGGGGTGGGGGGAGGCGTGCGCGGGGGGTGGGGGGAGGCATGCGCGGGGGGGTGGGGGGAGGCGCGCGCGGGTAGTGGGGGGCGCGGGGGGTGGGGGGGCACGCGCGGGGGGCACGCGCGGGGGGTGGGGGGCACGTGCGGGGGTGGGGGGCACGCGCGGGGGGTGGGGGGCGCGCGCGGGGGGTGGGGGGCGCGCGCGGGGGGTGGGGGCGCGCGCGGGGTGTGGGGGGGGCGCGCGCGGGGGGGGTGGGGGGCGCGCGGGGGGGGTGGGGGGTGCGCGCGGGGGGTGGAGGCGCGCGCGAGGGGGGGGGTGGGTGGGGGCGCGCGCGGCGGGGGGGTGGGTGGGGGCGCGCGCGGGGGGTGGGGGGCGCGTGCGGGGGGTTGGGGGCGCGCGCGGGGGGTGTGGGGGGGAGCGCGCGGGGGGGGTGGGGGCGCGCGCGGGGGGGGTGGGGGCGCGCGCGGGGGGGGGGTGGGGGCGCGCGCGGGGGGGTGGGGGCGCGCGCGCGGGGGGGTGGGGGCGCGCGCGCGGGGGGGTGGGGGCGCGCGGGGGGGTGGGGGCGCGCGGGGGGGTGGGGGCGCGCGGGGGGGTGAGGGGGGCGCGCGGGGGTTGGGGGCGCGCGCGGGGCGGGTGAAGGAGGGACGTACGAGGGGGTTGCTCGCGCACGGGGCGCGCGGGTGTCGGCGTGTGCGCGCGCACGGAGTGGGGGGCGGTTTGAAGGGTAACGGCGCAGCGGTTATGGGCAGGCTCACCGGTCACTCGGGGAGTTCCCCCTCAGCAGCGAGGAGCTCTGGGATTACCAGGTCACCCAGCTTCATGAAAGGTTTTACCCCACGAGGGGGAGGTGAAGAGGCTGGGGGCGGGGGGGGGGGAGTTGGAGTCGGGCCAGGGGGTCTTTGGTGGGGCATCACGGGGTTGGGGGGCTGTGTGGTCTGGTTGGTGGGGCGGAGGAGGGGGTGAGGGGGTGGAGGAGGGGGTGAGGGGGTGGAGGAGGGGGGGTGAGGGGGTGGAGGAGGGGGGGTGAGGGGGTGGAGGAGGGGGGGTGAGGGGGGTGGAGGAGGGGGGGTGAGGGGGTGGAGGAGGGGGGGTGAGGGGGTGGAGGAGGGGGGGTGAGGGGGTGGAGGAGGGGGGGTGAGGGGGTGGAGGAGGGGGGGTGAGGGGGTGGAGGAGGGGGGGTGAGGGGGTGGAGGAGGGGGGGTGAGGGGGTGGAGGAGGGGGGGTGAGGGGGTGGAGGAGGGGGGGTGAGGGGGTGGAGGAGGGGGGTGAGGGGGTGGAGGAGGGGGGTGAGGGTGGGTGAGGGGGCGGGGGCAGGGGCGAGGGGGCAGGGGCGGGGAGGGTGTGAGGGGGCGGGGAGGGTGTGAGGGGGCGGGGGAGGGTGTGAGGGGGCGGGGGAGGGTGTGAGGGGGCGGGGTAGGGGGTGGGGGCGGGGTAGGGGGTGGGGGCGGGGGAGGGGTGGGGGCGGGGGAGGGGGTGGGGGCGGGGGAGGGGGTGGGGGCGGGGGAGGGGCGGGGATGGGGCGGGGGAGGGGGCGGGGATGGGGCGGGGGAGGGGGCGGGGAGGGGGCGGGGGAGGGGGTGAGGGGGCGGGGGAGGGGGGCGGGTGAGGGGGTGAGGGGGCGGGGGAGGGGGTGAGGGGGCGGGGGAGGGGGTGAGGGGGCGGGGGAGGGGGTGAGGGGGCGGGGGTGAGGGGGCGGGGGTGAGGGGGCGGGGGAGGGGGGGAGGGAGTAGAGGAGGCGGGGAGGGGCTGAGTGGGGACGGGGTGAGGTGAGGGAGAGGGGGTGAGGTGAGGGAGAGGAGGTGAAGGAGCGGGGAGGAGGGTGAAGGGGCGGGGAGGAGGGTGAGGGGGCGGGGAGGAGGGTGAGGGGGCGGGGAGGAGGGTGAGGGGGCGGGGAGGAAGGAGGGAGCGGGGTAGGAGGGGAGGGGTGAGGGGGCGGGGGAGGGGGTGAGGGGGTGAGGGGGCGGGGGAGGGGGTGAGGGGGCGGGGGAGGGGGTGGGAGGGTGGGGAGGGGGTGGGAGGGGTGTGTGGGGGTGGGGAGGGGGTCAGGGGCAGGGAGGGGGTGAGGCGGTGTGGGAGGGGCTGAGGGGCGAGGAGGGGGTGAGGGGGCAGTGGTGAGGGGGCGGGGGAGTGGGTGAGGGGGAGGGGGCGGTGAGGGGGTGGGGAGGGGGTGCGGGGGAGGGGCGGGGGAAGGGGGTGGGGGAAGGGGGGTGAGGGGGCAGGTGAGGGGACGGGGAAGGGGGGAGGGGGTGAGGGAAAGGGGGTGAGGGGAAGGGGGTGAGGGGAAGGGGGTGAGGGGAAGGGGGGAGGGGGTGAGGGGATGGGGAAGGGGGTGAGGGGATGGCAGGGGGTGGGGGATAGGGGAGGGGGTGGGGGATAGGGGAGGGGGTGGGGGATAGGGGAGGGGCGGGAGGGGGGTGAGGGGGCGGAGGAGGGGGTGTGTTGGAGAGGGGAGGGAAGAGATGGGGCTCGTTTGTGGATCGTGGGATGCTGGTGAGGTGGGGTGAGGGTGTAGGCGTGAGTTTGTTACAGGAAAGATTGGGATATGGACTGGTTGGTAAGGTAGGTTGAGATGCTATGTTTAATGCCAGTGATCTGAAACTGTAGTCACCTTCATACAAAAAAAATGAGCTTATCGAGGACGTGGTGCTGCTCAGATCATACTGAAAGTGGAGGTAGTTCATAGAAATCATAGAAACCCTACAGTGCAGAAGGAGGCCATTCGGCCCATCGAGTCTGCACCGACCACAATCCCACCCAGGCCCCACCCCCACCCATTTACCCGCTAATCCCTCTAACCTACGCATCTCAGGACTCTAAGGGGCAATTTTTAACCTGGCCAATCAACCTAACCCGCACATCTTTGGACTGTGGGAGGAAACCGGAGCACCCGGAGGAAACCCACGCAGACACGAGGAGAATGTGCAAACTCCACACAGACAGTGACCCGAGCCGGGAATCGAACCCGGGACCTTGGAGCTGTGAAGCAGCAGTGCTAACCACTGTGCTACCGTGCCGCCCCACTTGAGACACTTGATGTGATTCTACCACCTATGTGGACAAGGGCAGCAGATGCATGGGAACACCACCACCACCACCATATAATGTAGATCAGTTCATTCATGTAATTTGATGCTGAATTCGTTGGGGTTGGAATATTGGATACCAGCAGATGATGAAACATTGCTGACTGTATATGGGGTAACACTATTTTCCCTCGCAGTGATCTTCACTACAGAATTGGCCTTTGAAAATCTGTAAAGTGCAGATGTATGAAATATGGATGATTTCAAGTTAAGGAGATGAATAGCCAAGGGAAATATTAACCTTCACACCGGTTTCACATCTATCATCTTATGGAGAAAACCATAAAACTATCTTATTGAAGCAACTTAAAGGGCCTTGCTATGTCAACTTCAATAGGCATGATAGACAAGTCACATCCAACATGGAAAAGGGCTTATACCTTCATGACAGATAAACTATATATCACTACAATAGACAGCAAACTTAATATTACTGGCCCCAGGATGTTCAAGTCACTGACCAGCTGTATGAAATATGGATGATTTCAAATTAAGGAGATGAATACTCAAGAGAAATATAATCTTCCCACCGGTTTCACATCTAACATCTTATGGAGAAAACCATAAAACTATCTTATTGAAGCAACTTAAAGGGCCTTGCTATGCCAACTTCAATAGGCATGATAGAGAAGTCACATCCAACGTGGAAAAGGGCTTATGCCTTCATGTCAGATAAACCAAAATTGACTCACTATGTATCACTGCAATAGACAGTAAACTTAGTATTACTGGCCCCAGAATGTTCAAGCCACTGATAACTGATAATGCCTTGAAAAAATATGCTGTGCGTTAATCATTGTTTTTATATTTCTGCAGGAACTAACATTTTTGACAACAATAGAAATTCAATGGTAAGTATGTTTATTTATAAAGTTGCTTTGTATTTTGTGTTGCATATGCTCATTTTTCTTGCTGTGCTTTGTATGATTCCTTACCAGTAGGGAAATGTGATTAAAGACACCTCCAGGTGATGAGCTAGCACTAGTTCAGGTACAGCATCATGAAGGAAAACTCGAATTGAATTAATTGAATCCTTGGCCCAAATATTCCAATCAGGATCAGGACACCTATTTCCGACCCTGATCAGACAAAAAATATACCCATTTGTCCTCCTCCCGATTTTCGTGAGCAATCTCCCAATGGAGGATCCAGCAGAACTCAGTCAGTTCAGGAAACCTCGGAGACATCAGCAAAGGGAATCCCTGCAGAAGCCATGTCCCTTTTCATGGCCCTAGCTGCTGTATTCTGATAAGTAATGAGTTTAAATATCTCAAAAGCTTTTTTGAAAAGCTACAGGGAGAAGGTGGTAAAATTCTCAATCCCTCCTCAACCTTCTCCAACATTGCAAAGCCTCTCCAGCTCCATTCCGAACTTCAGCCTCTTGTGCATCCCACATACTCTGTCACACCATCATGGGCCTCATATTCTGGAATTCCTTCTTCACACCTTCAACTTCCTTTTAGGCCCTCCTTAACACTCACCTGTGCACATGTGATACCATATTCTTTGAGCGAGGTTTCAATTATGAAACTTTTTCCTGTATTACAAGTGCCAAATAAATACATGTTGTGATGGGATTGATAAATCACGTAATCCTAAAATAACAATACTCTGTTTTGTTGCTGGCTGTTATTTAGGAATTCAGATGACTCGGCTGCTCTACCAAACAATGTATGGTAGAATGCTTTCAAATTTGTACATAGTAGATGGTTGAAGCATGTATGTCACAAAATTCTGCCTGTAAATATGAAATGCATTGAGCTGCACATTACACGTTAACAAGATATTTATGGATGAGGAAATATATTCAATATATCATAACTCCATTGACTGATAATTTCCTATCTGTGAGAGGTGAGTTGAGTAGAGTTGGTGTAGTGGGGGGGCTGGTGTTTAAAATTAAGGTCTATGGGTGCTACTCCTCAGTGACTCATTATACCTTCCATCTCTTTTTCTTTCTCTGAATGTGCCCTAGGAAAAAACAATATTCATTACATTTGCCCATCCACTATCACTCACTTTGTAACAACTAAAGATCAACTCTAAGATGTCAACTCCAGTGCAACTAGTGTGAACTAAAGAAGAGTGCACTTGGTAAAATACAAAGCACGAGCATTTAGGGGTTGAACTTGAGGATAAATTGCCCCTTGGCTGAAAAATCTGGAGTTCCAGATCTTGTGGTTACTGTTTGTACAGGAAGGATGTTTTTAGACGCTCGACCTGAAGGCCACATCAGCAGTGTGCTACAAATGCTAAGTCAAATAGAGGAGTTCATTATCTACAACTGGATATGTATTGGGCACATCCAGTATTGAAGAAAAGGTTTCCTGTATATGATTAACACAATTTACCATTATATTCGGCAATGGAATGTGTGGTACATCTCAGTCAAAGCATGATGGAAAGGAGAAGATCCAAGTTTCCCAGTCTTTAGAAATTTAGACCACTGACGTGACCTGAATTCCCTCAGTGGGACCCAACTCAACAGGTCTGCAGGCCATTATCATAGAATGGTTACAGCACAGAAGGAAGCCATTCACCCATTGTGTTTGAGCCAGATTTCATCTTATTTTGGACTACTGGACTCCAGTCCTATGCTAAGCTTTAACTGAGCCAGAAACTGGAAATTTGTGACGTGGAGGATCCCTGTGTCATTCACCTTGTAAAGAGAAAGGTTTTGTTCTGTTTATATGACCAAGCAGAAAGTCTCAGAAACTGCTGGGAACTGGCACGACAGGATGGATGCAGTTTTCCTGTGCATTCTGTCACAGTCGCAACAGGTGTCCAATGACAGTCCAAGGAGAATTTTTGTGCCATTATACTTTACAGTTAGCATACTACAAAAGAATTAAAAAATAAATTAGTACTTTTTTTTAGTATAAGAATAATCAAACATTTTCAATTTTTTAAGAATGGTTTTATATATTTCTTGCTTTGTCAACATACCACTCATCACATTTGCTTTAATATACTTCTAGACTATAGTCCACATTTGTTAATCCCTGCAAATCCTATTTTCAAACTGTCTCAGTTTGTTATTTGATATCAATATCAATTAAATGTGCTTTTCACAAATCTGCTTTTCAATCTTCATCATTCTTGCTTTATTTTGCCAGGCCAAGCCTTCTCCGCCCCCCAGTGGTTCAAATCTCACATAAGTTAATGTGGTTACCATAGCAAGATCAGCCTAAAGTAATGAGTAGTTGCTCAATCACAACAGTAAGCGAACCAAAATATAATTTGCCTGTAGCACAGTTTATTGTTGAATGCTAACCCTTTACATGGTGAGTTTTGCAGGCATACGGTGAAACAGGAGGTGCATGATTCAGTGTGTGTACCTTTCAGCAGTCTGGGCCTGCATTGTGTAATTGATAACAGACAACACATAACAGGGAGAAGAGATTTTAAGGAAAGCAAACCAGAGATGACATAATGTTCAAACGTGATTTGATGAACTAATTAATTTGTTTCTCTTGTTTACATAGAAATGGAAACTAAACTTTCCAAGCTTGGCACTAATGTGATGAAATCTCTAAGCACTGAATGCAATGTTGCCACCAACAGCCTTGGTCAGTCTTGTAGAATTATTTGAGGTTGTTGTCCTTGTAGATTTCTGGCCTACATTGGGTGTGCCTATGGAGCTCACTGTTAGCTGGAGAAAAAGGAAATGAAGTGCATGCAGTTGGAAAGATTGCAACTGCTTTTAAAGGAAATGTATTTGTTCTTGTACAGTAGGAGAAATGGCAGCAGAAAAATACAAATTGTATATTGAGCATGTTTGGCGGTACTTGTTTGTGGATGAATTGCAATAATGAAGGGCACCTTCACAAAAAAAATCCAAGCTGCTTGATTGAGCACACTTATTACAACCATTAAAAATTGGAGATTCCTTTGTGTAACAATTTGAATACTTAATTCTTCAGATGAAATATATGCAGGTTGAACATTTGAATTTTTCTACATCAAACTTTCAAAATCTCAGCACTTCTCTATTTGCAGGACAAAGTGTTGCATAACAGGAGAGGCTGGAGCAGAATTTGACGATACCCGGTTTCCTCCCACGCTCCAAAGATGTGTGGATTAGGTTGATTGTCCACACTAAATTGTCCCTGAGTTGGGGAGTAGCAGAGTAAATACATGGGGTTACAGGGACAGGGCCTGGGTGGAATTGTTGTCAGTGCAGGTTCTATGGGTTGAATGGTCTCCTTCTACACTGTAGGGATTCTATTAAACTTCTGTGTCCTCAGATAGTATAATAGACCATGCTGAAAACATAGAGCCAATAGATTATGATGAAGCTGGAGTTTTCCTTAAACTTTACACCTTCCTATTCCTGACCACTGACCAGATCAGAAGACCCTATCTTAAGTGGCATGACTGCCTGCTGGTACAAAGCATCCAGGTAATTTTTTCATTCCCTAATGTGTTGCAATGTCTGCAGACCAGCCGCTAGCTCAATGACTCTGAACTGAAGCTGCTCAAGCCTCAAACACTTACTGTTTGCTCTACATCACACTGGCATCCAGTCACTCACAAATGCTGTAGCCTTGATACATTATGTGTTGTGCCATCCTTAATGCGTTTTAATTAATTGAGCAGGATATAGATAGGCTGGAAAATTGGGAGAAATGGCAGCTGGAATTTAATCCGGACAAATGCGAGATGATGCATTTTGGTAGATCCAATTCAGATGGGAGTTATAAAATAAATGGCAGAACCATCAGGGGAATAAACACACAGAGATCTGGGAGTACAGGTCGACAGATCATTAAAAGTGGCAGCACAGGTATAAAAGGTGGTGAAGAAAACATATGGCATGCTTGCCTTCATCGGCCAGGGCATAGGGTATAAAAGTTGGCAAATTATGTTACAATTATATAAAACATTGGTTCGGCCACATTTGAAATACTGTGTCCAATTCTGGTCGCCACGCTACCAGAAGGAGCTAACGGCTTTGGAGGGAGTACAGAAAAGGTTTACCAGGATGTTGCCTGATATGGAGGGTATTAGCTATGAGGAGAGATTGAATAAACTGGGATTGTTCTCCCTGGAAAGACAGAGGCTGAGGGGCGAACTGATAGAAATTTATGAAATAATGGGGGGCATAGATAAGGTGAACAGTTGGAAGCTTTTTCCCAGGGAAGAAATGACAATCACAAGGGGGACACAGCTTCAAGGTAAGGGGGGGAAAGGTTCAGTAGGGATGCGCTGGGGAAGTTTTTTTATAAACAGGGTGGTGGGGGCCTGGAATGCACTGCCAAGTGCAGTGGTTGGGGCAGATATGTTAACAACTTTTAAGACTTAGCTGGATAGTCACATGAACAAGTGGGGTATAGAGGGATACAGGCGGGGTTGGTCTAGATAGGACAATATGATCAGCACAGACTTGGTGGGCCGAAAGACCTGTTCTTTTGCTGTACTGTTCTTTGTTCTAAAATATAACATGTACATCTACAGTGGTAAGATCACATATCTCTGCCACCCGTCTCCCACCACACATACAGCAATATACTGAGGATCATCCCCAGGGGTCTCCAGTTGCAACGTCCTTCTGCCAGGGTTTCTTCCCACCTGCCACCTGGCTTTGTCATGTTTTCCAGCCTCTCATATTTTCTCTCTCTTTTTCTGCTTGTTGTAGACATGACCATTATTTTCATGGTATCTGTAATGATGCATACTCTGAGACTTTGTCAGGAACACAAAAGATATTTATTGACAAGAAAAAAAAAATACAGAGGCCAGCAACACTGCTGACTGTTCTAGAGCTCCCCCACCAGCTGCCCTGGTCCCTACATGTCTTCAGACTGTCTTCTGCCTAAGAAAGGACTCCACTCCCTGGGGGATTACCCACTCTCAGTCCCAATTGGTGTGGTGAACCATCGTTGGTTACCACTGTGGGGTTATTCCAATGTTACTGTTGGGTTAGGGTGTTGCTACTGTGGGGGTTGTTATAATGTTGTTGGGTTAGGGTGTTTACCTGTGGTAGATGTTGTTATGGCACATCCCGGTCGGGCCCCGCCTCCTGGGGAGAGGTATAAGACCCTCTGCTCAGGCGGGACCCCTCCAGTCTGAATTGGTGTACTCGTGTTAGATAGTTCCATTGTTTGTCAATAAAAGCCTTCAATCGCTGAAGCCTTGTACCTCGTGCTTGATTGTCGCGCATCAATTTTATTGACAAACACAAAACTCTCGACAGTAAAGAGAGTATGGAGCAAATGCTGAAACCAGAGCGTCTGACGTTGGACCCACGTGCGGTCGGTGCCTCTAACACCTTCGACCACTGGTTGAAGTGTTTCGAGGACTACCTGGCAGCCTCTGCAGCAGTTACTATGGACGACGACAAACTCCAGGTCCTCCACGCGAGGGTAAGCGACACGGTCTATCTTGCGATTCGTGCGGCCACCACTTACCCGAGGGCCATCGAGCTCTTGAAGAAACGATACACGAGACCACCCAACGAGATTCACGCTCGTTACCTCCTCGCTACACGACGTCGGCAGTCGGGCGAAACCATGGAGGACTACGCCAATGAGCTCTTGCAGCTTGCCAGGGGCTGCGACTGCAAAGATGTGTCGGCTGAGCAATATATGTACGACCTCGCCCGAGATGCGTTCGTAGCAGGGGTAGGGTCCTCGTACATCCGGCTTAAGCTATTAGAGAAAGGGAACCTCAACTTGACCCAAGCGATGGAGATGGCTGAGATGCTGGAGGCAGCGTCGAAAAGCTTGGCTCTGTACCCCGAAGACCACGCGGAGACAACGTGGCAGGAGCAAGCACAAATCCCTCCTCGCCCCACGGGCTCGCGCTCCCATATCGATCCGACGACGGCGGCAGCTCCAGGCGGCCAGCGATGCTATTTTTGCAGCGGAGCCAAGCATCCACGGCAACAGTGTCCAGCAAAAACGGCGATCTGCAGTCAGTGCGGTAAAAAGGGGCACTATGCTAAAGTTTGCAGGTCGAAGCCCAAGAACGGCAGTGCAGCCTGTGACCCTCCAGAGCGGAGACAATCTCCTTCGACGTCGCAGTACCCGCGAGGCCCGACCACGTGCGAATCCAGGACGGCGCCATCGTGGCTGACGGAGGAGGAGGAAGACCACCAGGAGTCGCTACGCTTGGCGCCCTCACCCACGTGCGATTCATGGGGGCGGCCATCATGGTCGACGACGACCAGGAGCGACCAGCAGGGGTCCTCAGTATCAACCTCGGCTGCATGCAGTGACGCCCTGGGGCCAACGGTGGCGTCGATCTCTCTGGACCAGACGAAGCATCACAGACTTGACTGTTCGATGATGAACATCAAGGTAAATGGTCGTACTGTGTATTGTCTGTTTGACAGTGGGAGCACCGAGAGTTTTATTCACCCTGACACTGCAAAAAGGTGTGGACTCCGGGTTCTACCTGCCAAACAGACAATTTCTATGGCATCACGGTCCCGGTCTGTACCGATCCAAGGACGTTGTATGGTAACCCTAGAGGTGCAGGGCACAATTTACGAGCGATACAGGCTCCTTGTGTTACCGCACCTTTGTGTGCCAATTCTCCTCGGACTAAACTTTATGGTCCACATGAAGAGTGTGATCCTACAGTACGGTGGGCCACTCCCTTCACTGGCAGTAGGGAATCAGCCGCAGCCTCCAAATTGCCCAAAGCGCCCCGCATGCAATCTTTCCACACTAAAGATCACCACACCTTCTTTATTTAAGAATCTGGTACCAGGCTGCAAGCCCATCGCGACTAAAAGTAGGCGTTACAGCGCTGAAGACCGGATCTTTATCAGATCTGAGGTTCAGCGGCTCCTCAAAGAAGATCATACAGGCCAGTGCTAGTCCGTGGAGAGCGCAGGTCGTGGTGGTTAAAAGCGGGAACAAACCTCGGATGGTCATCGACTACAGTCAGACCATTAACCGTTATACGCAGCTGGATGCGTATCCTCTCCCGCGCATATCTGATATGGTCAATCAGATTGCGCAGTACCGGGTGTTCTCCACCATAGACCTTAAGTCCGCCTACCATCAACTCCCCATCCGCCCAGAGGACCGACAATACACGGCTTTTGAGGCGGATGGTCGTCTGTATCAGTTTCTTAGGGTTCCATTTGGTGTCACCAATGGGGTCTCGGTCTTCCAGCGTGCTATGGACCGAATGGTGGACCAGAACGGGTTGCGGGCTACCTTCCCGTACCTGGATAACGTCACCATCTGCGGCCATGACCAGCAGGACCTGACACGAATCTCCAAAACTTTCTGCGCACAATCTCGCCTGAATCTGACCTATAACGGAGAAGTGCGTATTCCGTACGCGCAGGTTAGCTATCCTTGGATACGTGGTGGAAAACGGGGTCATCGGCCCTGATCCAGACTGTATGCGCCCCCTTACTGAACTTCCCTTGCCCGCTAGCACAAAAGCACTGAGGAGATGCCTCGGCTTCTTTTCTTATTATGCGCAGTGGGTCCCCAACTACGCGGACAAAGCCCGTCCGCTCATCAAGTCCACGACCTTCCCACTCACGCCGGAGGCCCAATTGGCCTTCAAGGCTTTGAAAAGCGACATTGCGAAAGCCACGATGCACGCGGTGGATGAATCCATCCCTTTTCAGGTGGAAAGTGATGCATCGGATTTCGCCCTGGCCGCCACACTAAACCAGGCAGGCAGGCCCGTCGCGTTTTTTTCCCGCACCCTTCAAGGTCCCGAAATTCGGCACTCAGCGGTGGAGAAGGAGGCTCAGGCCATTGTGGAGGCCATCAGACACTGGCGCCATTACCTGGCGGGGAAGCGGTTCACCCTGATCACGGATCAACGATCCGTGGCGTTTATGTTCAGTAATACGCAGAGGGGCAAGATCAAGAATGATAAGATCTTGCGGTGGAGAATTGAGCTCTCCACCTATAATTACGATATTATGTATCGTCCAGGGAAGCTCAATGAGCCCTCGGATGCCCTCTCGCGCGGAACATGCGCCATCATGCAGGAGGACCGCTTGAAGGCCCTCCACAATGACCTGTGCCATCCTGGAGTCACCCGACTCTACCACTTCGTAAAAGCCCGCAACCTGCCCTATTCGGTGGAGGATGTCAGGTCAGTAACGAGAAGCTGTCGGATTTGCGCGGAATGCAAACCGCACTTTTATAGACCGGACCGGGCACAATTGGTCAAGGCCACTCGCCCCTTCGAGAGGCTGAGTGTGGATTTTAAGGGCCCCCTTCCCTCAACGGACCGGAATGTCTATTTTCTCAATATAATAGATGAATACTCCCGGTTCCCGTTTGTTGTCCCCTGTGCGGACACGTCGACTGCCACAGTGATTAAGGCATTCAGTGATCTTTTTACCCTGTTCGGGTACCCCTGCTACATACATAGCGACAGGGGCTCGTCATTCATGAGTAACGACTTGAGGCAATTCCTGCTCTCATACGGGATTGCCTCTAGTAGAACCACGAGCTACAACCCTAGGGGTAACGGACAGGTGGAGAGGGAGAATGCTACAGTCTGGAAGGCTGTCCTATTGGCGCTGAAATCCAGGGGCCTTCCAGTCTCCCGTTGGCAGGAGGTCCTTCCAAATGCGCTTCATTCCATTCGCTCCCTCCTGTGTACGGCAACCAATGCTACTCCCCACGAGAGGATGTTCTCATTCCCTCGGAAGTCGTCCTCGGGGATCTCCTTACCAGCCTGGTTGACGTACCCAGGACCCGTCCTTCTGCGGCGACATGTGAGGGCCCGCAAGTCCGACCCCTTGGTCGAACCGGTCCAACTCCTCCACGCCAACCCTCAGTATGCCTATGTGGCATATCCTGACGGGCGAGAGGACACAGTCTCGATTCGAGACCTGGCGCCCGCAGGGGACATAGCAACTCCTGTCGCTCCTATACCCCCCGTGATGAACCCCCTTTCACTTCTTTCTTCCCCAGACGTGGCGCGGTCAGCACCGGGACCAGTGCATAACAGTTATACTCCCATGTACAGCTTGCCTGAGACTCGGAGATCGGCGCCACCACAGAAGGTTCCAGGATCCCCTGCACCATCGCCTCACCAGGGTCAACCAGCCCGGGAGTCCTCGAGGGGACAGCCGGACGCTGTTTTGGAGAGAACGCCACCGCAAGCACCTGCTCCGGTGTCGCAACCGGTGTTGAGGAGATCACAGCGACGGTGCGGTCCTCCAGACCGTCTGGACTTGTGAAATTTGTATATATGTGACCTGTTTTCGCACCCCGCTGGCCTTTGTTTTTAAAGGAGGGGTGAATGTGGTGAACCATCGTTGGTTACCACTGTGGGGTTATTCCAATGTTACTGTTGGGTTAGGGTGTTGCCACTGTGGGGGTTGTTATAATGTTGTTGGGTTAGGGTGTTTACCTGTGGTAGATGTTGTTATGGCACATCCCGGTCGGGCCCCGCCTCCTGGGGAGAGGTATAAGACCCTCTGCTCAGGCGGGACCCCTCCAGTCTGAATTGGTGTACTTGTGTTAGATAGTTCCATTGTTTGTCAATAAAAGCCTTCAATCGCTGAAGCCTTGTACCTCGTGCTTGATTGTCGCACATCAATTGGTTCCTCAAGCCAGGAGAGCCTGCCCTTAAAGGCACAATCAGCACAGTATCAAATTAAGGCAATCACAAAAAAAGGATGTTAGAAAAGATTACATGAGTTCCTCACCTCCATCTTCTCAAGAGCAATGAAGGATGGGCAACAAATGGTAGCCTAGACAGTGACATCCACATCCCATGAAATAATTAAAAATGTTATTAACTTGCTGCACCAGAGTCGATAAATTATTTTAACAGAATTAATTGCTTGGAAAGAAGAATATTAAAGGATGCAAGAGACCATGGATGTTGGCTCTCTGAAATAAAAACAAAAAATGCTGGGAATATTCAGTAGGTCAGAGAACATCACTTATTAATTTTCACTTTCAAATTTAATCTAGAATATAATTTTCATGAAGCATGATTAGACTTTCATATGGAATTTTCTTGAAATTTGCCAACTTTATTAAAACTAAATGTTTGTACTTAAATTTCATACCAAATTCTGTTATAAAAAGCTCTCTAGCTTGATGGATACACTGGCCGGAATTTTATCGCCCCACCTGCCATAGGAATCGGAGTAGGCGAGGGGCGGAACATGGGAAGGTCTGTTGACCTCGGGCAGGATTTACAGTTTTGGGATGAGCGAGGCCATAAAATCCCAACCACTATCTATTGTAGCACTGCAAAATACCAAAAGATCTCAGAATTGATTCTAGATCTATGCTGGCTTAGCTGGACTCAGTTAGGATAGCATTTAAAATTCTATAATTAATCTCACCCTGGGCTCGGAAAGCAAAATCCAATGATTGATCACTGTCTCCTGATTTCCTGTTCAAAAATGCCTATATATGTTGATGTCAATTGAGGACAGGATTGATGTCAATTGAGGACAGGATTGAACTCAGCTATGATACCTCTGCAGTCAAATAAAACCCTGATACTCTCTTGATTATTTTGTGAAGAATAGTCATGTCGAGTGGGGTACTGCACATTTCTGGTGTTCTGAAATTGTACCCTAGCAAGTCTGAAATAAAGATCTAGCTTTTACATAATGAGCACAATTTTAACTGCCAAAGGGAGATGCATTTTCCAGAAGGAAAAAATCAGTGAAGCAAGGAAATAAGAAAACGGATCTGAACTACTCTTGTATACCTTAAAATGGAACATAGATCCAAACTGTTTTTTCGTTCTCGGTTGGATATGGTGGGTGGAGTTTAAAGCTTTAAATAAAGTATGTTAGGTTCCTGGATTAAACTGCGTGGGGTTGCAGGTGAGCCAGAAACACCTGCAGAATTGTTGAGTAAATAACTAAAATATTGGCAGAGGCAATTATCTGAGGATTTTATCCAGCATTCTGGCTTTAACAGCCAGAACTTAGATTTCCCAAACTGGAGTTGGCCAAGATCAACCAGGCAAGAGTACAGGAGGGAGTGCTTATTCAGTACAACTGATAGCGAAACTGAATAGCTGCTACCATATCTAGGTGAGAGACTGGTGCTTGCAACAATTCTGATTGTGTACTCTTCCCACTTGATAGGTGATTTGCACCTCCTTGGAAATCAGTTTGCCTGCATTAGACATCACTCAGCTTGATCTGCACTTCTCTGTTGTCAAGACTGCACGAGAAGAGCTTATGCAATTTTATCATTGCACTTCAAATGAGCAACTTGAGCAGCAACACCAGCTATCTTCTTAGCCACATTTTTTATTCATTCATAAGTTGTGGGCATCACTGGCTGGGCCAGCATTTGTTGCCCATCTCCCATTGCCCTTGAACTGAACTGAGTAGTTTGCTATGCCATTTCAGAGGGCATTTTAGAGTCAGCCACATTGCAGTGGATCTGGAGCCACATGTAGGCCATAGCAGGCAGGGATAGCAAATTTCCTTCCCTAAAGCACATTAATGAACCAGATGGGTTTCTATATTTCTATTTCCAGATTTTCATTAAATCTGCCATGGTGAAATTTGAACCCAGGTCCCCAGAGCATTAACCTGGTCTCTGGATCACTAGTCCAGTGACAGTATCACTGTACCACTGCCTACATGTTGCTCTACAGGACAGGGGGGATTGAACGCAGAGGTCCAGCTCAAAGGAGGCAAGACTTCCAACACAAGGTGCATGGTGATGTCACAGAACTGAAATTTATCTCCAAAAACCTCAACCATTTTCCTTTGTGCTAGGTATGACTCCAACTAGTGGAGAGTTTTTTTTTCCTGAGCTCCATTAATTCCAGTTTTGCTCGGGCTCCTTGATGCCACAGTTGGTCAAACGCTGTCTTGATGTCAAAGACTGTCTTGGTATAAAAGGCAATCACTCAAACCACCACTGGAGTTCAGCTCTTTTGTTCATGTTTGAATCAAATGAGGTGAGGAACTGAGTGGTCCAGAGGGAATCCAAGCTAAGCATCAGCAGGTTATTGCTAAGCCAGTGTTACTTGATTGCATTGCACTTTCCATCAGTTTGCTGATGATCAAGAGTAGACCGATGGGGTGGTAATTGGCCTGGTTGGATTTGTCATGCTTTATGTACAGAGGACATATCAGGGCAATTTTCTACATTGCTGGGTTGATGCCAATGGTGTAGCTGTACTGTAGCTGTCCTGGAATAGCTTGGCCAGGGGCACAAGTTTTGGAGCTCAGGTCTTCAGTAATAATGTCTGAATATTGTCAGGATCCATAACCTTTGAAGTATCCAGTGTCTTCACCCATTCCATATCATGTGCAATTTATTGAATTGGCCGAAGATTGGCATCTATGTATGAGATTGGGGATAGTGTATTGAAATAGAAAACTGGTTGGCAGACAGGAAACAGGGTAGGAATAAACGGTTCTTTTTCTGATTGGCAGGCAGTGATTAGTGGGTTACTGCGGGAATCGATGCCAGGATCCAAACTATTCAAAATATATAGTAATGATATAGATGAGGGAACTAAATGTATATTTCCAAATTTGCAGATGGCACAAAGCTGGGTGGGAGTGTGAACTTTGAGGAGGATAGAAATGCTTCCGTGTGATTTAGACAAGCTGAGTGAATGGGCAGATGCATGATAATGTGGATAAATGTGAGGTTATCCACTTTGGTAGCAAAAACGGGAAGGCAGATTGTTATCTGAATGGCTATAAATTAAGAGAAGGGAATATGCAGCAAGACCTGGGTGTCCTCATACTCCAGTCGCTGAAGGTAAGCATGCAGGTCCAGTAGGTGGTAAAGAAGACAAATAGTATGTAGACCTTCATAGCGAGAGGATTCAAGTACAGGAGCAGGGATGTCTTGCTGCAATTGTATAGGACCTTGGTGAGGCAACACCTGGAATATTGTGTGAAGTTTTGGACTCCTGATCTGAGGAAAGATGTTCTTGCTATCGAGGGACTGCAAAGAATGTTTACCAGACTGATCCTTGGGATGACGACACTGATGTATAAGAAGAGTTTGAGTCAGTTATGATTATATTCACTGGAGTTTAGAAGAATGGTGGGGGGGGGGTGGGGGTGCGAGGCTCACATAGAAATCTATAAAATCCTAATAGGACTAGGCGGTAGATGCAGGAAGGATGTTCCTGTCAGTGAAGGAGTCCAGAATCGGGGCCATAATCTAAGGCTACAGGGTAAACCATTAGAATGGAGATGAGGAGTAAATTTTTCACAGAGTTGTGAGATTGTGGAATTCTCTACCGCAGAAAGCAGTTGAGGCCAAAACATTGTATGTTTTCAAGGAGTTAAACAAGCTCTTGGGACGAGGGGAGTCAAAGGATATGGAGGGAAGGCAGGATCAGGCCATTGATTTGGATAATCAGCCATGGTCATAATGAATAGTGGAGCAGGTTCGAATGGTCTATTCCTGCTTCTGTTTTCTATGTTTCTATGTTGGTGACTAAACAGTCCATGTCCTAAAGCAGCAACAGCACTTCAGCAGTCATGGGCATTCAGCCTCTGATCTTCGGGTAAGCATTCTCAAAGGCGGCCTTCACGACACACGACAGCGCAGAGTCGCTGAGCAGAAACTGATAGCCAAGTTCCGCACACATGAGGACGGCCTAATCAGGATGTTGGGTTTATGTCACACTATTAGTAAGCCCCCACAGCTTGCCTCCTGGACTTGCAGGCTGTCCTGTCTGGAGACAATACACATCTCTTTAACCTGTGCTTAATGCTCCCTCCACTCACATTGTCTGTATCTTTAAGACCTGGTTGGCTGTAGAGATTCGCATTCTAATCAGTATTCTGTAACTTGATTTTGTGTCTCTGTGTCCTGTTTGAGAGCAGATTTCCACTCCATCTGACGAAGGAGCAGCGCTCCGAAAGCTAATGGTATTTGCTACCAAATAAACCTGTTGGACTTTAACCTGGTGTTGTTAAAACTCTTACTGTGTTTACCCCAGTCCAACGCCGGCATCTCCACATCATGACTAAAGCAGCAAGACCTAGACAATATCCAGGCTTGAGTTGACAAGTGGCAGTAACATTCACACCGCAGAAGTGGCTGGCAATGACCATCTTCAACAAGAGAGAATCTAACCATGCCCCTTGATATTCAATGGCATTACTATTGCTGATTCCCCCACTATCAACATCCTGGGGGCCACCATTGACCAGAAATTGAACTGCATCAGCTAGCTAAATACTGTGGCTACAAGAACTGCTGACAGGCAAGAGATTCTGCGGTGAATAACTCACCTGCTGACTCCAAAGCCTGTCCACCCTCTACAAGTCAGGAGTGTTATGAAATATTATCCATTTGTCTGGTTGAATGCAGCTCCAACAACACTCAAGAAACTAGATACCATCCAGGACAAAGCAGCCCCCGTAATTGGTGCCCCATACACAAACATTCACTCTCTCCACCAGTGTTGTACAGTGGCAGCAGTGTGTACCATCTACAAGATACAGGAGCTCACCAAGTCTCATTAGATAGCACCTTCCAAACCTACAACTGCTACCATCTAGATTTAAGGGCAGCAGACACATGAGAACATCACCACCTGGACGTTCCCTTCCACCAACCTGACTTGAAAATATATTGCTGTTTCTTCGCTGTCACTGTGTCCAAATCCTGGAACTCCCTTCCCAACAGCACTGTGGCAATTAGGGATGGACAATAAATGCTGGCCTTGTTAGCGATGCCCATATCCCAAGAATGAATGAAGAAAGGGTAGAAGGTGAGCTCCCTCAACATCTGTGAGATGTTGAGAGAGCTCACCTTCAGGGGGCTCAGACTTTAATCACCATTTTTTCCATTACAGCTTTGGCTCGTCATCTCACTGGCCTTCTTTGATTGTTCAGGAAACCCAGAGGCAAGGTGCTAATGCATGTTCCAAAGTTCACTGATGAAACAAAAGGGTTTCCAGCCCACAGCTGGCCTCACCATTCTGTCCAATCAGTTAATAAATAAAATTCCACCCAATGTCTCTCACAGTCACAGGTTTTTCAAATGCTTCGTGTTGTTACTATATTAACATAAAATATTTCATTGGAGAAAATCTGAAGTGAAAGAAATGAGTATATAAATGTGATTATACATGATTGTTATACTTCAATTAACAAATTTATCACTATATATTTCATGTTTTAGTGTTCACCAGACATTTCTTCAGTTAGCTGGTGAAGTAACTGACTCCAAAACACATGTTATCACATCTGAACAGGTCAGCAGTATTCCAGCAATAAAGGTTTGTATGGAACAGATTTTTAACAGTAAAGTGTCCAACTTCGTATTATTCAAGTTGTCTTTCTATTAGTTTGTATGCACTGTGGAAGCTTGCTTTACCAGGGAGGTAAAGTCACATATAGGATGTTGTAATTACTAACATGGTGACAATGCACTTTCACATTTTAAATTTAGTTGTGTGACTAGAGCAGTGATTGTAAGAAGGTACCTGCTGTCTAATTGGGTGGGGTCAAACACTGCTCGTCAATTATCGACTAATGTTCAGGAAGGTAAGCAGGGTCCCTTTTGCTTTGGATTGGCTCCATAGTGAGATTTCTGCTGGTGGAATTGAAGAAGGAGAACAGTGACCACGACACCACACAACCCTGCCACAGCAACCTCTGCAAGACGTGCCGGATCATCGACACGGATGCCATCATCTCACGTGAGAACACCATCTACCAGGTACAAGGTACCTACTCTTGCAACTCGGCCAACGTTGTCTACCTGATACGCTGCAGGAAAGGATGTCCCGAGGCATGGTACATTGGGGAAACCATGCAGACGCTACGACAACGGATGAATGAACACCGCTTGACAATCACCAGGCAAGACTGTTCTCTTCCTGTGGGGGAGCACTTCAGCGGTCACAGGCATTCAGCCTCTGATCTTCGGGTAAGCGTTCTCCAAGGCGGCCTTCACGACACACAACAGCACAGAGTCACTGAGCAAAAACTGATAGCCAAGTTCCACACACATGAGGACGGCCTAAACCGGGATGTTGGATTTATGTCACATTATCAGTAACCCCCACAGCTTGCCTCCTGGACTTGCAAAATCTCACTGGCTGTCCTGTCTGGAGACAATACACATCTCTTTAAATGTGCTTAATGCTCCCTCCACTCACATTGTATCTTTAAGACCTGGTTGGTTGTAGAGATTCACATTCTAATCAGTATTCTGTAACTTGATTTTGTGTCTCTGTATGCCCTGTTTGAGAGCAGATATCCACTCCATCTGACAAAGGAGCAGCGCTCCGAAAGCTAATGGCATTTGCTACCAAATAAACCTGTTGGACTTTAACCTGGTGTTGTTAAAACTCTTACTGTGTTTACCCTAGTCCAACGCCGGCATCTCCACATCGGAATTGAAGAATACAGTCAACTCTCAAAGTTGACTTGGTAATTTGACACCAGAACAAGACATTTTTGCAATATTCAGGAGCTCTGACGATGATTGACTAGCTAGTCCTGTTCTGGAAGAGAGATGTCATTGAGAACCAGAGTTCTTTCCTTTCACCTCTAGGAAACCCCTGTTAGCCTATGCTCTAACCAGGATAGTTTCTGGCATGGGGACTTGCAGCACAAATGGTCACTTAGTCACAAGGGGCCAAGGAGGCCAATGATGATGCCACATGAAACTGGGAACCCTCCAAACATCTCTCTGTCACCAATATCACTGACTGATACATATACTATAAGAGTAAGACATGCCGTGAGACATCAGCGGAGGGCGTTTCACAGGCTTCCTGCTGGACACCACGGCCTCCGCGAGTCTCCCAGACTCAACCTAAATGACCTACGCTTAAGTCTCTCAGCCTGCTGCACTGCTTAATCGCCCCACACATCTTTTCTTTTTGTTAAACCCATAACCCCTAACATTACAAACATAAAATTGGTGATGAGTTAGGAGTTTGTTTCATCGATAACATCAAGAAAAGATTAAGTTTTTAAAAAAACTGTGGGTCCTCACACTTCAAATATTAGATGGTTGGGGAGAAGCTACAACAAGATTAAAGATTGAAGTGCCAGCACAGGAAGACAAGTTTTTAAAAAATCCATGTGTGGTTTTAAAAGAGGGATAATTTTACCAACCAAAGAAGGGTGAGATTCTAGGCAGCATCTGGCATACTTATAAAGACAGAATGCTTTGCTGGGGCCAATTGGAAAAAAAAATACATTAAGTCAACAGTCTCCAGGGCAACAAAAAAATGAACAGAGAATACATAGAATCCCTACAGTGCAGAAGGAGACCATTTGGCCCATCGATTCTGCATTGACCACAATTCCACCCAGGCCCTATCCCCACAATCCCATGTACTTATCCTGCTAGTCCTGACACTAAGGGGCAATTTACTATGGCCAGTCAACCTAATCCACACATATTTGGACTGTGGGAGGAAACTGGAGCACCCGGAAGAAACGGGAAGAATGTGCAAACTCCACACAAACAGTGATCCCAGGCCAGATTTGAACCCAGGACCCTGGTGCTGTGAGGCAGCAGTGCTAACCACTGTGCAACCATGCTGTCCGAGTACTGGGAAGACAGTAAAAAAAAATATACTGAGCAATCACAAGTTGCTGGCGCCTGCAAGAGAAATGGCAGGTCAGTTAGGATCCGAGGGGCCTTTCAATGAAGAAAATGAATCACAGAGTTTCTCCACAGAGAACTTTTAGTACTTTGTACAAGCAAATAAAATTGCAAATGAGTTGCCCGTACCAGTTTTTCTCAGTGCAATAGGAAGTAAAACCTTTAAGTCTCTCTGGAATTTGGTCCATCCATATTATCTGGGAATCAAAACATACGATGACTTGACAAAGATCCTTGACTAGCATTAATCTCCAATGCCACTGATCATTGTGGAATAAATCAGGTTCCACCAAAGGAATCGAGTGGAAGGTGAAAGCATTGCTCAGTTTGTGGCAACCTTAAAAAGACTGGCACATCCTTGGGATTACTATTGACCCAAAACTCAAATGGGCTCACCACATTAACACAGTGGCTACAAGAGCAGGTCAGAGGCTAGAAATACTGAGGCGAGTAACTCACCTCCTGGCTCCCCAGAGCCTGTCCAGCATCTACAAGGCACAAGTCAGAAGTGTGATGGAATACTCCCACATCCTGGATGGGTGCAGCTCCAACAACACTCACGAAGCTTGACACCATCCAGGACAAAGCAGCCCGCTTGATTGGCGCCAAATCTACAAACACTCACTCCTTCCATCACTGACGCTCAGTATCTACAAGATGCACTGCTGCAGTACACCAAAGATCCTTAGACAGCACCTTCCAAACCTACAACCGCTTCCATCTAGAAGGACAAGGGCAGCAGATACATGGGAACACCACCACCTGTAAGTTCCCCTCCAAGCTACTCACCATCCTGACTTGGAAATATATCGCCGCTCCTTCGCAGTCGCTGGGTCAAAGTCCTGGCATTCCCTCCCTAACAGCATTATGGATCAACCCAAAACACATGGACTGCAGTGATTCAAGAAGGCAGCTCATCACCACCTTCTCAAGAGCAACTAGGAATGGGCAGTAATTGCTGACCAACCAGTGATGCCCATGTTCCACGAATAAATGAAAAAAACAACATTAGGTTTGGTGAGTCGTTAGAAGCTTCTCAAGATAATCTAGTTTGTGCTCTTGAAAATGAGATTATCTAAAGAAGATTGCTTGCTGAACATGCTTTGACTTCAAAGACTGCGGTAGAACTTGCAGTGTCGATGGAACTAGCTGGTGAAGAGGCTTTACAATTTGATGCAGGAATGAAGATTCACAAGTTGGGAATTGTCCATAAAATGTCTAAACAGCAACATGTCATCAAGATGTGCCAAAATGAGCTATTCAGCAAGTGAATGCTGGAGTAGGGATAGTCAATGCAAGAATTGTGGAAAAATGGATCACATTGCAAAATTTGTTGGGCTAGACCAGCTTTCTTTGAGAAGAATAGTCAGAAGAAGAATCTCAGTACCTTCAAAAAAAAGAACAAGTTGCATTCCACAAAAATAATTTACAAAGTGGAAAAAAGGAATTATGGCTGTGAAGAAGAGAATGATGTGGAGATGCCGGCGTTGGACTGGGGTAAACACAGTAAGAGTTTTAACAATACCAGGTTAAAGTCCAACAGGTTTATTTGGTAGCAAATGCCATTGCTACCAAATGCCATTGCAAATGGCATTTGCTATCAAATAAACCTGTTGGACTTTAACCTGGTGGTGTTAAAACTCTTACTTAAGAAGAGAATGTCCAGAGATATGATGAAGAGCTCCAACAGAACATCTTATCCATACAGGGTGGATCACATAGGTTCTGTGTGATTCCAAAGTTAAGTGGACAACCTATTAGGATGGGGGTTGATACTGGTGCTGCTGCATGTTTAATTCCTGAGAATACATATTAACAAAAGCAGAAACATCTTCCTTTAAAACCAGCTGATGTGATTTTAAGAACACGCAAGGAGGAGATTGTGCCGTTAAAAGGTTACATCATGGTCAGTGTAGAGTTGAGTGGACAGCAGCAGAGTAGCCTCCTTGTGATCTATGGTAATTTTCCAGCTCTATTTGGGAGATCATGGTTGGAGAAGATAAAGCTTAACTGGAGTGTTGTCAATAGATTGGTCAATGTCAAAACAGACCTATATCACCTTCTGGGTAAATACAAGAGTGTATTCAAAGAGATACTTGGCTCATGAAGGGAGTTCAAGTGAAACTCAAGGTAAAGTCTAATAGTCAACCAAAACGTGTCAAAGCAAGAGTGGTGCCATATGCCATTCATCCCAAGGCCATAGAAGAATAAGGATGACTTGTTAACACTGGTCATAGTTTGAGGGTAAGGGGTAAACCTTTTAGTACTGAGGTGAGGAGAAATTTCTTCACCCAGAGAGTGGCGAATGTGTGGAATTCGCTACCAGAGAAAGTAGTTGAGGGCAAAATGTTGTCTGATTTCAAGAAGGAATTAGATATAGCTCTTGGAGCTAAAGGGATCAAAGAATATGGGGGGAAAAGGAAGATCAGGATATTGAATTTGATGATCAGCCATGATCATAATGAATAAAGGAGCAGGCTCGAAGGGCCAAATCACGTACTCCTGCTTCTAGTTTCTATGTTTCCTATGTCTATGTGTGTTAGAGCCAGTTACAATGAGTCTACCCCCTCATTGTACCTGTCATGGGTGGCACAGTGGTTAGCACTGCTGCCTCACATGCCAGGGACCTGGGTTCGATTCCCGGCTTGGGGCACTGTCTGTGCAGAGTTTGCACATTCTCCCTGTGTCTGCGTGGGTTTCCTCCGGGTGCTCCGGTTTCCTCCCACAATCCAAAGATGTGCAGGTTAGGTGAATTGGCCATGCTAAATTCTCGTTCAGTGCTAAATTCTCGCAAATGGACGCTGGAGTATGGCAACTAGGGGATTTTCACAGTAACTTCATTGCAGTGTGAATGTAAGCCTACTTGTGATTAATAAATAAACTTTACTTTAGATAGTTCAGTTCATATTTGTGATTTTAAAACAGCCATAAATCCAATGTTGTGTGCTGATCAATATCGGCTTCCTTTCAAAGTGTAAAAGCAAATTACTGCTGGTGCTGGAATCGCAAAAAAAAGCAGAAAATGCTGGAAAATCTCAGCAGGTCTGACAGTATCTGTGGAGAAAGAACAGAGTTAATGTTTTGAGTCTGGATGACTCTTTATCAAAGCTGAACAAAGAACAAAGAAGAACAAAGAACAGTACAGCACAGGAAACAGGCCCTTCGGCCCTCCAAGCCTGTGCCGCTCCTTGGTCCAACTAGACCAATCGTTTGTATCCCTCCATTCCCAGGCTGCTCATGTGACTATCCAGGTAAGTCTTAAACGATGTCAGCGTGCCTGCCTCCACCACCCTACTTGGCAGCGCATTCCAGGCCCCCACCACCCTCTGTGTAAAAAATGTCCCTCTGATGTCTGAGTTATACTTCGCCCCTCTCAGCTTGAGCCCATGACCCCTCGTGATCGTCACCTCCGACCTGGGAAAAAGCTTCCCACTGTTCACCCTATCTATACCCTTCATAATCTTGTATACCTCTATTAGATCTCCCCTCATTCTCCGTCTTTCCAAGGAGAACAACCCCAGTCTACCCAATCTCTCCTCATAGCTAAGACCCTCCATACCAGGCAACATCCTGGTAAACCTTCTCTGCACTCTCTCCAATGCCTCCACGTCCTTCTGGTAGTGCGGCGACCAGAACTGGACGCAGTACTCCAAATGTGGCCTAACCAGCGTTCTATACAGCTGCATCATCAGACTCCAGCTTTTATACTCTATACCCCGTCCTATAAAGGCAAGCATACCATATGCCTTCTTCACCACCTTCTCCACCTGTGTTGCCACCTTCAAGGATTTGTGGACTTGCACACCTAGGTCCCTCTGTGTTTCTATACTCCTGATGACTCTGCCATTTATTGTATAACTCCTCCCTACATTATTTCTTCCAAAATGCATCACTTCGCATTTATCCGGATTAAACTCCGGATAAATAGTGAATTCCACACATTCGCCACTCTCTGGGTGAAGAAATTTCTCCTCACCTCAGTACTAAAAGGTTTACCCCTTACCTCTCCGCCCAATTTTCCAGCCTATCTATATCCTGCTGTATTGCCCGACAATGCTCTTCGCTATCCGCAATTCCAGCCATCTTCGTGTCATCCGCAAACTTGCTGATTACACCAGTTACACCTTCTTCCAAATCATTTATATATATCACAAATAGCAGAGGTCCCAGTACAGAGCCCTGCGGAACACCACTGGTCACAGACCTCCAGCCGGAAAAAGACCCTTCGACCACTACCCTCTGTCTCCTATGGCCAAGCCAGTTCTCCACCCATCTAGCCACTTCTCCTTGTATCCCATGAGCCTTAACCTTCTTAACCAACCTGCCATGTGGGACTTTGTCAAATGCCTTACTGAAATCCATATAGACGACATCCACGGCCCTTCCTTCATCAACCGTTTTTGTCACTTCCTCAAAAAACTCCACCAAATTTGTAAGGCACGACCTCCCTCTTACAAAACCATGCTGTCTGTCACTAATGAGATTGTTCCGTTCTAAATGCACATACATCCTGTCTCTAAGAATCCTCTCCAACAACTTCCCTACCACGGACGACAATAGAGAATAGGATAAGGTGTATACTGTTGCAGCGAGGAGGCAGGGGTTGGGCTGAGGGGCTGGGCTGTGGGCGCTGGATAGAGAGCCAGTGGTTGGTGGAGACGGGAGAACTTGACAAAGGTGATCTCTTTATGTGCCGCTATCAGCACCCTTCTTAGCCATGGTCACCACCATTTCCATTCCCTTTGTCTTTTTCTCGATGACAGCTTTGTCAATCACCTGTCTCTTCATGTCCTCCCTCCTCACTGTTCAAGGCCCCAAACGTCCTTCAAGTGAAATAATATTTCACTTGTACTTTGTTCAATTTGTTCTATAGTATTTGCTGCTCCCATTGCAGTCTCCCCTACATTGGGTAGACCAGACATACACTCAGTGACCATTTTACAGAACATCTTCACTTAGACTGCAAGCATGACCCAACCCTTCTATTGCTTGCTATTTCAGCTCAGCATCTTGCTTTCATTCTCACATGTCCGTCCTTGGTCTGCTGCAATGCTCCAGTGAAACCCAATGCAAACTGGAGAAACAGCACCTCATCTTCCGATTAAGCACGTTATAGCCCTCAGGACTCAACATTGAGCTCAACAACTTTACACTGTGACCTTGTTCCTTCATCTTGACCTTTTTTTAATATCCAAAACATTTTTTGTCCCAATGTAAAGCACCACAACCCCGCCCCCCACCCCTTCCCCTTACCTATTGGGTCACTTGTTCTTTTGTTTTGCTTTCAACTGAGTATTGGCCTTTATTAACATTCTGATATTTTACCTTTGTGCAACTACTAGACCTTTTATAGTACTCCACATTGCCATTATTGCTTCCTCCGCCTCGTGACCTATATATCTTTGTTGCTGTCTCTCCTGCTCCCAACAATCACTGACCTTCTGCTCTGCTCTACCCCTTCTCATGCAGCATATAATTAATCACATTTCTCCCCCTCTTTAACTCTGAAGAAGTCATATGGACTCGAAATGTTAACTCTCTTTCTTGCTCCACTGATGCTGCCAAACCTGCTGAGCCTTCCTTGCACTTTCTGTTTAATTGCGTGGTTGGCTATGTGTGGCCCCCAGTTACATTGCCACCTCTCTGCACCTGATCTGTTTCTAATCTAACATGCAGCCAGTGTGCCCGAACCAGAATCTCGCTCACAATGAGCTCCTTTACTCTCTTAATTAAACTTATTTGCAAATCAGGTGGGTTTGCAGGACTGGCTACCTCCCAGCTCTGCTGAAACTCACCGGCGCTGAAAGCCAGCATGCCAGCTGGTACTGCTATTTTCATTGTCCATCCACCTGCAGTCTTTTCCTGGTGGGAATAAAATGTCCAGCCCAAAAATAAAGTGGATTTAGCTGGGATGCATCCTAGGCAATCTGAGTAATAGTGGAAATTACGGAAGCTTTGACCACAATCTTTCATTCCTCCTTAGAGTGGTACCAGAGGATTGGAGTTGGAAATATATGCTCCTCTCCAAACTAGAGGAGAGGGATTAACTCAGTAACAATAGGCTAGTTAGGCTAACATTGTTGGGGGGAGGGTGTCTTCTAGAGACCATGGTCTAAGGAAGAATGAATTGCCATTTGGAAAACATTGTTTAACAAATGACAACCAGCATGAATTTGCTAAAGGAAAATAAATGACGAGCACACTTGACTAAGTTCTTTGATAAACTAATAGAGAGGGTTAATGTGAATGGTGTGGATGATCCCTAGTTGGCTTCTCGATGTACTGCTCCATTGCACTCTCCTCATAGAGGGGCGCAACTCAAGAATTCCCCCACTAGTCTTCTCTCCTTCCCTTTTATTATGGGCTATATTCTCCTGTGGAGACAAAAGAGAATGACTGAAAGCCTGATGGCTGGCAAGCCTGGGGTGTGGGATGGATAGGTGACATATTTTGGCACCTCAACGGGAAGGGGTTGTGATGAGGAGTGCCTGAGGGATTATGGAAGATGTTGGGTGTCAGGAAGTGGATTGATGTGGACATTCCAGGTGTGACAGACGGTACAGATGCCAGGATGGCACTGATGAACACTTGCAACCCAATAAGGTCATTCATTTTCTTCTGGCATTGGTTATAGTCCTCAGTGTCAGGCCGCTGGCATTGACCACTGCAGTCATCACATCCTAGGCTGCATTTGCTTCCCTGCTTCTGGGTCACCTACTCACTCAGGTACAGGGTGGCCCACCTCTCCCATTGTGTCCAGAAGCCGTATGAAATCTGCCTCCATGAAGCATGCTGCTGCTCTCCATGCTGCCAACCCCCGGCTTGACTGGCTATGAGTGCAGAGGGAATGTTTAAATGCAGCTCCCCCTTGTTAACACTGCACAGCTGCCAGTCAGTTTAGGGGAATCACATGTCTGGGGACTCCATACTGGCGCGTTTCACGTGGAGTTCTTTTCAGTGCACTAAGTGTGGAATGATTGCGATCCGATTCATGCCTGACATACCAGCATGGATCACAATGGTTTTGTCACCAAAGATTAAACTTAGTCATGTCTTAGGAAAACTCCACCTGTGGAGTTCAGATGCCCAGCCATGAAAAGAGAACTTAGGCATCAAACAAGGAGTTATCTAATCAATTTGATAGGCTGTCAAGAGGCTTCAGTGCTATGGTTGAGTATTGAGGAATCTGCTTCTAATCTGTGTGTTCACAACTTGTAAGACATTGGCACTCTATGGATGCTTTTGGAGAGTGCGGCTCTGCGCATAAACCTGTTGGACTTTAACCTGGTGTTGTTAGACTTCTTAAAATGCTGCAGTCAGTCCCTCACAAAAGGACTCTGTGTGGATGATATGGGTAGATGAGTAGAAGTGATGAGCCCAGCCCCATGTAAGTGTCAGTGGTGCAATGAGAATTGTGTGGTTGGATAAGTCTGCTCTTTGCTGCCTTAACAAATACACACTTACAGATAGCCAACTGGACCAGATTTCCCAAGCAGCAGCCAAGATGTCAACACAAGAAAGAGTAGGGCCAGGATTTTCCCAAAATATTTCTAAATGTCGAATTTGCGTGAAAACTGGAATAAATCACGCTGGATTTTTCAGTGGGAGTTTGAAAATGAATCTCCCACACACTGTGCATCGCAGAGAGCCCAAGCGGGAATCATGCTGGAAAGTTGTGGGTGGGGCCTGTTCCCACCCAGAAGGCTGGCAAGATGGCGCTGAGCGGGCTACTGCACATGTGCCGATTTGTCAGCGCCCAGATCATGCATGCGCAGTGGCCCCTGCCTGCCGGCTTCCCGATTGCTGGCTGGCTCTGCGATACCTGCAATGCTGGCTCTCTCACCCCCCCCCCCCTCCCCCCCCCCCCCCGCCCCCACGGCCCGATCGCTAGCCCCCCCGAACATTCCTGGGCCAGCCTTGACCCATCCCCCCTACCGGCCCATTCTGACTTCCAGCACCCCCCCACTCCTTCTGATAACCAGCCCTGATCGCTGGCCTCCGTCCCTCCCCCACCGATCCTGACTACAGACTGACAGTGGGACCCCCACCCCCACTGATTGACCCAACACGACCGGCCCCCTTGGCACTGCCCCATGGCTAATGGGTGGTGCCAAGATGCCCCCTGGGCATTGGCACTTTGCTCATTGGGCAGTGCCAGGGGGCCTAGGCTGGCACTGCCAAGGTGCCAATGCTAAGGGAGCACCCCCTCATATCCGACCCTCTGGAGGGCCCTGATTGCCCCCCCTTCACTCCAGTGGGGGTGGGCCTCTAACTCCCCAAAAGTGGGGAGCTACTATAAACCCCGCTGGAGCGAAATACTCCTAGCAAGGTGGGAGGGGCTAGTTGGCCCAGAGATTTCAGTCCCGGGCCCACTAATTGTATTTAAATTTCATTAAAATACTTATTTAAATAATTCATGACGCTCCGTGCCTATTTCTGGCATGGAGCCGACGGCACCGGAAATTTGACGCTGGGAGATGTGCTCGGGGCCGGACACCCAGCACGGATTGTACTAATCTGATCCCATTGAAATCTCCCATCCCGCTGCATTAAAAAATCAGCACAGTGGGATGGGAGAATCGCTTCCTAGATTTGCAAGTCACAGGAGTCTCTTCCTTCGCCGTTAAAAGAATGATGTAACAAAGAGTGTTAGCAAGAGAGTCCAGTGTATTAGTAGTGAAGAGACTACTGGTTAATAATTGCAACCCACCAAGTGGAAAAAAGTCTCAATTCACTTGGTTGTCATTGAAATGAAAGAAAATGTTGGAGTTTGGCACGATTATACTATATAGCTATGAGTAATCTTGAGCAATCTTTTAGTATTTAACCCATATTCACAGTTAATGTCTGTCATCTGTGATCTGAAACAGGTGAATCCATTTAAAGACCAAATATGTAAGGTGTTTAGCTGGAATGAAGAGGGATTATTTTCATTTGAAGAATTCCTGGAAATGATATCAGCCTTCAGTGAAAATGCATCGCTTAATGTAAAAGCAGACTATGCCTTTCGGATCTATGGTATGTTTTTCCTCATTTAAATTCCTTTATTGAGTAAAATTAAATATAGAGTGTAAAAGTTTAATCTTTTTTAAATAAAAGTTGATACTTGATAGGAAATCAGTTTAATTTATATTTTGATTGAGGAAGAAGGATGATGTTAAAGTTAATTGAGAGCAGAGTTAAATATATGTATATTCTTCTCAGAGCCATGCGGTGATTGGCTGGTGAGTATTTTTGCTGTTTTTCCTTTCTCCAATATTAGGGACTGAGTCTAAACAGCAGGGAAATTAAAAATTGTCAGAAAGTTTAAGCATTTAAGTGACTCCAACAGGGAGGAAGGGAATAGCCGGTGAGTCTTATCCTTTAAATTTAAGCAACGTTTATTAGTATTACTGAAAATTTTAAGGTTTATTAATTAGTAGTACTTAGAAATAATAGTAATCGTAAGTAAGCAGCAATCAAGTTTATTAGCAGTAATATGGTTTATTGATAGTAGCAAGGTTCATTACCTAATAGAGTAATGGTCAACCTCACTCCCCAAACAACTATCTGGGCAGTTTTTTGAATGGAAGCTTGGAGGTAGGTTGGTTAAGAGTTAAGAGTAGAGGAGTCAATGAGGTGTTCTTTGAGGAAAGTTTTTTTTAAAAAGGACAGGACGGTAGGCTGAAGAGATGGAATCATATTATCTAGCATGGGGTTCAGGAAGCATATCTAAATGGTCAGTAGTTTCGTAAGAATGGGTTCAAGGAGCAGGAGATGGGTGACATAAATGAAATTAACTGAGAGACAGTCAAAGGAGAAATGAACATAGGAACAGGAGTAGGTTGTTCAGCCCCTGCCATTCAATTAGATCATGGCTGATTTGGTGCCTAATTCCATATACCTGCCTTTGGCTCATTTCCCTTAATACCTTCGCTTAACAAACGGTTATCTATCTCAGATTTAAAATTAGCAACTGATCTAGCATCAATTGCCATTTGTGGAAGAGAGTTTCAACCACTACCACTCTGCGTGTGGAGAAGCGCTTCCTAAAATCTCTTCTGAATGGTCTGATCCTAATTTTTAGACTATGCCCCCTAGTTCTAGAATCTCCAACTGGTGGAAATAGTTTGTCTTTATCTACTTTGTCTTTTCCTCTTAATGTCTTGAGCACTTGGCACGTCATAACATTCAAGGCTATGGGCTGGTAGATGGGATTAGGTGGGAGTTCAGGTGTTTCTCGTGTGTTGGTGTGAAGGGCCGAAGGGCCTCTTGTGCATTGTATGATTCTATAATAAGATTTCGATCAGGGAGCGCGGGGATGAATTTGTATCTCTATGATGATTTGCTGGTGTGCTGATTGCTGATTGGGGGCAGGGGAGAGAGAGGGAGAGAGGGTCGTGTCAGACAACCATCGGGGCCAGGGGTTGATGGAGGTCATGTGCAAGTGAATCTGGGGTGGAGGGGCCCAATGTTTGTGGGGGCCAGGGGGAGGCTGAATCTGGCCCAGGAGGGATCTAGCAGAGGAGCTGCTTTATATCATTATTTTTTTCTGCGCATGTGCAGTTTGAGGTTCCGATCGGAGCTGCAGGTTTTCGGGCACTGCCTTCTGTAGCGAGAAACGGACTTGCCCAAACTTTTGCAGACAGAGTGCATAAGATTGGCCCTGACAACGCACCCAAAAAACGGATCTGGGACTCTCCCAGCTTCACGCCTGCCCGACACTTAGAAAAAATCTTGTGAAATTCTGCCCATCATGTCTGCGCTGGCCAAAAAGAGTAAAATAAAATAGCCAATCATTTTAATCTAATTTTCCAGCACTTGGTCCGTAGGCTTGAAAGTTATAGCAACTCAGGTGCAGATCTAAGTACCTTTTAAATGAGTTGAAAGTTTCATTCTCAACCATCAATTTAGGCAATAAATCCAAATGTCTACCACCCTCTGGGTGAGAAGGTTTTTCCTTTTGTCCCCTCTAATCCTTCTACCAATCACCATAAATCTATTCATCCTGGTAATTGATCCCTCAGCTAGGGAAGATAAGTTTTTCTTGTCTAGCCTGTCTTGGCCCCTTAATTTTTAAGCCTCAATTAGGACACCCCCTAGCAGCCTCTGTTCTAAAGAAAACAACCCTAACCTATCTAATCTCCCCTCAGTGTTGCAATTTTCATACCCTCGCAATATTCTTGTAAATCTCTGCTGCACTCTCCCCAGAGCGATAATGTCCTTCCTGTAATGTGGTGACCAGAACTGTACACAAAATTCCAGCTGTGGCCTAACCAGCATTTTATACAGTTCCAACATTACGTCCCTGCGTTTGTATTCAATACCTCACCCAATAAAGTAAAGCATTCTATATGCCTTCTTGACCACCTTGTCCACCTGTCCTGCCACCTTCAAGGACCTGTGCACCTGCACTCCAAGGTATTTCACTTCCCCAATCCCTCTATATCTTCCCATTTATCTGATTCTTTGCTTTGTTTGCTCTCCCCAAGTGCATTACCTCACATTTACCCGAACTAACCTCCATTTTCCACTTCTCTGCCTACTGAATCAAACCATTGATGTCATTCTGGAATCGACAGCTATTCTCTTCACTATCAACTACACGGCCAATTTTTGTGTTGCCTGCAAATTTCCCAATCGCGCCACCCACATTTAAGTTTAAAGCAATATATACAACAACCAGCAAGGGCCCCAATACTGCACCCTGTGGAACACCACTGGAAGTTATTTTCCATTTGCAAAAACATGCATCAACTATTACCATTTGTTTCCTGTCACTGAGCCAACTTTGATCCAACTTGCCAACTGTATTTGGTGTTACAAGTGTACTTTGTATTGCTTTTGTTCATAAATTAGTTCGATAGTTAATGATACATACAGTATAGCAATACTATTGCCAGGACATGTCAAAATATCAGCAAGGTTTACCAGTTAAGATTTCTTAATTACAGACAAGTCTGTTCCAGCATTAATTACAAGGTCGGGATTGTAAAATATTTACTTGGGTTTTTGATTGGCTAATTTCAATTATTTTATGGTATGTCACTAAGTCAAATTTCTATATGCCTGTTACAGATATCTGTCTTGTAAAACCTAAGCAGCATGTATTATCTGTTTTTGTTTTGTTTAGCAGACTGTATTGTAACAATCATCTTTGCTTGTGCACATAGATATAAATGGAAATAACTACATTGATAAAGAAGATATACAGAATATCATACAACGCTTAACTAATGGAATGATGGATGAAACAAATATTTTAACATTGACTCACTGGGTAAGTAACTGTTTTATTTAAATTTGTTGTAATTTAGGACAATAATATGGGGCTAGATTTTACACAGAGGATGGAATCCCCACACCACAGTACAGGTTTTGGCAGCAAGCTCACCTCTGCTTACTCAGCTCGTGCTGTTTTACATTTTGAGGCGACAGTACTTTGCTTAATATGAAGCAGGACTTCCATTCATCTCCAGGATATCCAGCCTCATAGATCTGCCAGCCATATGGAGTGCCAAGCAGGAGTGATGGCCACTGTGGTAGGCCAAGCAAGTAGCATTCAATGATTGGCCCAGACATTCAGTTTAGTTCGAGACCTCACTGAGGTCAAGCTATCAAGGACAGCTCTGATGAAGGTCATACAGACTTAAAATGTTAGCTCTGTTCTCTCTCCACAAATGCTGCCAGACCTGCTGAGATTTTCCAGCACTTTCTGTTTTTGTTTCAGATTCCAACATCTGCAGTAATTTGCTTTTATCTGTCAGGGACATGTTGGACAGGCAGGGAAGAGGGTGGATATGGAGTGGCAAAACTGTGGGAAGTGCTTAGAGAGGGCTCCAGCGTGAAGAATAATTAAACTATCAGTGGTTGCTTAGCAACAGGGGGCCACTTTTCAGAGGGAAGGGATTTCCTTTGTTCTTTTAGCTGAATTTGTTGGCAGTTGGAGACAGAATACCAGGGAGTAAACATCTCGCAACTCTGCCAGGAAAAGTTGGACAGGACACAGGAGCTGCAAAGAGCCAGGCTTCCCAAGGAACCAGATACTGCCCAGATAATTAGGGAATTGGGACAGAAAGAATGTCTTAAGAAAACTGAAGACAAAAGAACAGAGACCAAAGTATTGTTCAGAAGAATTCAAGGAAGAGTAAATAAAGTCTTCTGAGTTAACAAGACAATTCAGTAACCAGATTTAAAGTGAGAAAGCAAACTTCAGAGATAAATCAAAAGTTTTATGCCATTTTAATAGAGGCTAGGAATCAAGAGTTAATACAATTGTGAATAGTTTGTACAGCAGTCAAGACATTGACTCATTGAAGGTGGCAGGACAGGTGGAAAGAGCAGTTAATAGAGCATATAGTATTCAGCTTTATTAATAGGGGCATGGAGAATAAGAGCAAGGAGGTTATGCTGAACTTATATAAGACACCAGTTAGACCTCAGTTGGCATATTATCTACAATTCTGGGTGCCACACTGTAGAGAGGATCTGAATGCATTGGAAATGGTGCAGAAGAGACTTACAAGAACGGTTCCAGGGATGAGAAACTTCAGTTATGAGGATAGATTGGGACTGTTCTCCTTGGAGAGAAGAAGGCTAAGAGAAAATTTGATAGAAATGTTCAAAATCATGAGGGGGTTGAACAGAATAGATAGGGAGAAACTATTCCCACTTGTAAAAGAGTCAAGAATGAGAGGACAGATATTTAAAGTGGTCTGCAAAAGAAGAAAATGTGGTTGCAGAGGAGTGAGAGGGAGAGTGGGGTGAAATTCTCAGTTGAAGAGCAAGGAAGATGCATCAGAACTTTTAGTGTGAAAGGTTGCATCATCAGAACAGAAAGTGATGGAGGCAGAGGAATGGAGAATAGCGTCAAGTCCTCGCAGGAAGCAGGGTGTGAGGAAATATATTCAGACACATTGCTACCTAATCTATGCTACACACAAATATTGACCCTTATCTTTGAGAAACACAAGGCTGGATTTTCAGGTCGCTTGCTCAATGGAATCAGGATGATTACATCCTGAATATGGTAAGTAATGATTATCATCACATTGCCACGGCCATAGTGAGAGAGACAATACTTCTCTAGGCCAGAGTTCTCTCCAATTCAGGTGCTAGGCCTATTTAAATTACTAATAGGCAACTTGTGATTTATATACGATTCTGCCATTTTTGGTGTTAATTTGTCAGAGTATGCACTAGACACGCTCCACAAAGTATCAGGTGGTGATTTGCCAAAGAAAGATCCCACAAAACCAGCATAATCTGCTGTTGCTCTACGCCCTCTGCCTTCAGAGATTGGAGCCCCTCCTTCTCAGCTACCTTCTTGCCAGGCTGCCAATATTGTGATGGACTGGTCCTGGCTGGATGCCCTGAGCTTCTCAAAGTACAACTGCAGCCTGTCGGAAAATACTAATAACACTTTTGAAAGTATAATGTTGAAATGCAATTTAAATATATACACAAACAAATCAAATGTTAATTACGTATGCATTCCCAAGGCAAATGAATAGAGTGACTGAAATATGAATAAGACATTAGGAACTCTATAAGACAAAATAGGGACAGAGATACATTAATGAAGTTTGAATTCAGTAATAAGAGCATTTGACTACCAGAAGGAAGAAATTTATGTCAATTATATGTCAATGGCCTTGTCGCAATTCTAATTAGAATCTAATGACCAAAATGTTAGATCCGCTCCTTTGCCAAATTGAAAATAGGTTGAATGATTAAAAAGATGAATTTGGTTTCCAGTTTATCTTTCAATTTGTCAAAAAAGAGATAAATTTACTTGCTACTTATTCACAGTGCAAATGATCAGAATCTCCAATTGATGTTTCTTGCATCCTACCGTATCTATCAAGCTTTAAGAATTTACATATGACATGAGATATGCAAACTAAATAATTCAGCAAGTTATAAATTGTCACTTATTTTTTCTTTTTTAAAAATCCCTAATAGATCATGGATGAAGCAGATTTAAACAATGATGGCATGTTGTCATTTGCAGAATTTCTAAATGTAATTGAAAGATCACCTGACTTTCAAAAGTAAGTCACCTTAAAAAATAGTTTGGTTTGAAAAAGAAATATTAGTTTAGCATACAGAATACATATGATTTCAATTTTCTGAAAGGCCTAATCATTGGCAAAAAAGTTAGACATGCATGTTAAGCAATAGTCCTCACTTTAACATCTGTATCCAAAATTTTTGCTGAAACTAATAAACAGAGGAAAATAAACATTGGTTTCAATTATACCAATTATTTCAATTAACAGATGATTTTAAGTTAATTTTAAATAGAAATATTAAAACAAGACTTGATTTAGAGGTTGCTTGACTTGATATAATGGAAATTTATCATGGAGCTGAAATTTTACCACTTTCCTGTTGTAATCTAGCTTAGGCCTGAAAGAATCTGGTGAATTTCAGTCCCTTGTGTTTGATTAGGAAAAATGTTAGTAAACCCATAAAGGACTCCAGTGTTCTTCACAAGTTGCCAAACTTGCAGTAATATAACTCTCAGGATCTTAGAACCATAGAGAAATACAGAAAATAGGAGCAGGAGGAGGGCATTCAGCACTTCGAGCCTGCTCCACCATTCATTATGATCATGGCTGATCATTCAACTTAATAGCCTGATCCCGTTTTCCCCCCATATCGTTTGATCCCCTTCGCCTCAAGTGCTATATCTAAATGCTTCTTGAAAGCACTCAATGTTTTGGCAACAACTATTTTTTGTGGTAACGAATGCCATAGACTGACTACTCTCTGGGTGAAGAAATTTCTCCTCGTCTCTGTCTTAAGTGATCTACCCTGTATCCTCAGACTGTGACCCCTGGTTCTGGACACCCCCACCATCGGGAACACCTCCTTTCATCTACCCTGTTTACTCCTGTTAAAAATTTATAGTTTTCTATAAATCCCGCCCCCCCCCGCCTTATTCTTCTGAACTCCAATGAATACAATCCTACTTCTGATCATTTGGTATAAAGAAGGAATTCGCAATTATATATGGGCCAGGATTCTCCCCCAAAAATTTGAAGTTCCCAATGGGAAAATGGGAGTAAATCCTGACAGTTTTTATTTAGCTCTGTGCATCTCAGAATTCCAGTATGGAGCTGATTACGCTAAAAAACTTCACTTCTGGAGACATGCAGAGGCCGTGATGCCCAGCAGGAAGTCCATGAAATGGCTCCTGTTGATGTCTCCCGGCCTGCTGCGCTACTTGAACAGCACATCGCCCCCATAGTCTTTCACATCTTTGTGATTTCCAAAAGTTTATAATACTTAATGATTTGCTATTGAATTGTAGTCACTGTTGTTTTGTAGGTAAGCATATTAGCTAATTTGTAAACAATGCCATAGATTTAGTTTTGCATTCACCTGAATTGGAAGACAGGTCCCCCACCCAGACCTGTTCAGAAATCCATTCTCTCTGCAACATGCTGTTATTAATCCAGCAATATCTCCCCTCCCATCCCACAGCTGATCTACTGCATTTTCCAGCAGCATGGAAAAAAGTATCTCAGAAGAGTCATTGTCACAATGGCTAAAAAGCCTTAGATAGTAAACTTTCCCCTTGTACCTCTGCGGTGACTGTCCTAAGCTTTGATGTGCTCCTCAGTTCACAGTCCTGAACCTTGGAATATGGCAATCTGTAATACTTGGTCAAGGACAACTCTTTTCATTGGAAGACCCAGTAAGTTTTGGATAGATCAAAGAGCGTCTTTCACAAGTTGATGATTTTCCAGCCACAGTTAACATTCATCTTACTGTGCTTCCCTGGGAACAACCCACAGAACACAGAGTCCTGTGTCACAGAGTTGCTCGGGATTAACTTTTTCTGCATGACTTCCTGTGACTGAACAAGTCACACTTCACTGGCTGCAGCAACCATGTCCGTTATGTCTATGGCTTTATAGCTGCTCTTGCATCCACAGTGTTTTTATGGCATTTCCAATTCAGTTTTTGGTAAATGGTAATCTGCGAGATGTTGGTAGTAAGGAATTCAGTGATAGTAATGCCATTGAACGTCAAAAGGAGATGGTTAGATGCTCCCTTGTGGGAGATGGACATTGCCTGGCATTTGTGTGTCATAAATGTTACTTGCTACTTATCAGCCCAAGCCTGAACATATGGACACGGATTGCTTCAGTATCTGAGGAGTCATGAATGGTACTGAACATTATGCAATCATCCACAAACTTTCCCACTTCTGACCTTATGAAGGAGGGCAGGTCATTGATGAAAGAGCTGAAGACAAGGCATAGGACATTCCTCTGAGGAACTCCTGTAATGTCCAGACTGAGATGATTGACCTCCAACAACCACAACCATCTTCCTTTTTGCTAGGCATAACTCCAACCAGCGGAGAGTCACCCCCACCCCCCTCCCAATCCCCTAATTCTCATTGATTTTTTTGCTAGGGCTGTTTGATGCCACACTTGGTCAAATGTTCCCACTTGAGTTGAGCTATTTTGTCCACATTTTGATAAAGGTTGCAATGAGTTCAGGAGCTGAATGGCCCTGGTGGAACCCAAACTGAGTATCAGTGAGCAGGTTACTGCTGAGTAAGTGCCATTTGATAGCACTGTCAATGACTCATTCCATCACTTTGCTGATGATTGCGAGTAAACTGATGGGGCAATAATTTTCTAGGTTGGATTTGTCCTGCTTTTAATGGCCAAGACATACTTGGACAATGTTTGACATTGCTGGATAGGTACCCATGTTGTAGATGTACTGGATCAGCTTGGCTAGAGGCATGACTAGTTCTGGAGCACATATCTTCATTACTTTGCAGGAAAGTTGTCAGGGCCCATAAGTGCTGTCAGCTGTTTCTCAATAGCAAGTGAATTGAATTGGCTAAAGACTGGCATCTGTGATACTGGAGATTGAAAGAGGAGGCCAAGATGGATCATCCGCTTGGCACTTCTGAGTGAAGATTGCTGCAAATGTTTCAACTTTGTCTTTGTGTTGGGTTCCCCCATCATTGAGGAAAGAGCTATTTATCGAACTTCCTCCTTCAGTTAGTAGTTTAATTGTCCACCATCCTTTGCAACATCCTTCTCAAGGGCAACTAGAGATGGGCAATAGAGATGTCATTCTTGTTAGTGATACACAAATGAATGAATATCTAAAATAATTTGATTGATCTTTCTCCCCTATTTACATACATCTAACATTTTTGTCACTCTTAAAATTTTCAATAGGAGATAGCCCTTGCTGTTTGTCATGTGTAATAAAGATCCCCAGAGGGAATAGTTCAACAAAAAGTAAACTTCTGGAATTGATTCTTCTGTTTTAATTTTTCTTAGATCCTTTACAATTCGTCTCTGAGTGAAATGGAAGAATGCAGAGCCTTCAAGCATCTTATTTAATATTGATGCATTATATTCACAGAATTTTAGGTTGTGAATCAATAAGTTAATATTTAGTCAAATATTCTGCAGCTTTTTAATTTAATGTCATAAGTTTTCCTGTGAGTGTGATTCATGCTTGTATATTTTGGATGATATCTGCAAAACTTGTCATGTTATTTTTCACTTGCAGAGATGATGGACATTGTTCATCTTCTTGGAGTTGTTACACATGAACTAATATAATGCTTATGTTTCTAGTGTGCATCATTTGTGTGATTCCTGTCATTATCAAAGAAAGGCACAGGCAGCAGGAAATTATACTGACTTAAAAATTATACTAAACAAATAATTAGGCTATTTAGGTGTCAACTAAGCAGCCTAATATTTTTCTGCAATTCCACTGATCTAACAGCTTAATTAAATATAAGTTTGTTATCTCATAACTGTAATGGCCAAAAGAAAGAAAAGAACTGCATTCAGAGTGGTACCAACTCTGATGTGCAAGCAATAAAAATAATGATTCAGTCAAATCTATATTATTTTTCAGAATGGTTAAAAATCGACAGTTAAGTTTATTTGTAAGTTACATTTATTTGTAAGAATGTCAATAAAGGCTGTGTTTGCCAAGTTATTATTAATAGAGGCTCTTCAATTTATAATTTAAAATGTATACAAATTCTGCCAAATCTAAGACATTGCACTTTGAAAATAATACAAGTTTTTTTCTAGAAAAGCATGGATAGATTATCCTGTTTTTGCTCTTAAGCCATACTGGTTTACCAAGTTACTGTGCATTGGGAAAATTAAGTAGAAAGATTGCACACAGTGGAAGATAAAGAAGTCTGTTCAATTTTGTAACCAGGACTTTTTGCTTTTATTCTTTATTATTTACTTTGTTTTTACTGTTCAACTTGCAGCATCACTAAAAAACAAACCAAGCATGGAGTTCATTTCTAGAGGGATGGAATTGAAAAGTAAAAAAGTTATATTAAACTTGCATCAAACCTTGGTTTAACCCCTTGAAGTACTGTGCAATGTTCTGGTCTGCAAATTACAAAAAGAATATCGAGACACTGGTGAAAGTGTGAAACTGATTCACAAGGACGATTCCATCACTGAGAGGTTAATCTGATCAGGAAAGAAAGACTCTTAGGGTGGAATTTTACAAAAAAAAATCTAAGTGCCGAACAAGTGTGAAAACGGGAGAGAATCACGCTGATTTTTTGGGCAAGCTCCCATTCGCAATCATACAGCACTTAGTTAAAAAAAGAGCCATGATGTAGGGGGAAGGACAAAGCCTAATCTCACTGGTGAAGCTGGCTGCTGAGCTCTTGGGGAGACATAGTGCATGCACCCTGATCTCCCAGTGGACTGGGAGATTTCCTGTCCGCCCCCCCACCCCCCCACCAACAGACATTAGGACCTGCTGCCGATCACTCTCTGTGCTGGTCTCTCTCTCTCTCCCTTCCCCGCTGCCCCCCCAATTTAAATATGTTATGCATATTTAAATCGACTTTGCGCCTTTTCTGGGCATAAAGCTGCAAATCAGTGCTGGTTCAATCGTGAAAGGCAAGAAACCAGGCACGGTCCTGATTTTTCACTTCTTACTCTATCTTACTGGCTTATCTCACTTATCAACCAGCGGGACAAGCTGGTAAGATCACACCCTTAAGTAAACTCAAGAGAACAGGAATTTGATCTGCTTCTGGACTTTTGTTAATGCTCTTCTATTAATGACTGCTGATGAAATAGGGGGGACGATTCTCCCATCCCACCGCACTACTTTTTTAGTGTGGCGGGCTGGGAGAATCACATATGGGCCAATTTGTGGGATTCGCGCATGCATTCCTACCACGCGCACATCTCTGAGCGCCGGGTATTTGGCGCGGTCAGAACCATGCTGGAAACCGGCAGGAACAGCAGGCAAGTGATTTAAATCTGATTTTCATGTTATTTTAATGTGATTAGCAGGCCCAGGACTGAAGTCTCTGAGCCCACTAGCATCTCTCACCCCGCCAGTACAATTTCACTCGGGCGGGGTTCAGACTAGCTCTCCATTTTCGGGGAAGTAATGGGAGACTATGCTGGAGTGAAGTTTTAGGCAATTGGGGCCCCCCCCAGGGGGTTCGGTGGCAGAGGATGGTGTCCACTGGGCATGAGCACCCTGGTAGTGCCAGCCTGTGCCCCTGGCACTGCCGAAGGGGCAAAGTGCCCATGCCCAAGGGGTAACTTGGCACTGCCCAACCAGGCATGGGGCAGTGCCAAGGGGAGGGGTCTGCTGGAGGCAGGGCCTAGGGGCGATCAGTGGGGGTGTGGGATTCCACTGCATGGGGATCAGTCGGGACTGGAGGGAGGCCAGCAATCAAAGGGAGAGATGGTCAGCCTGGGGGGGTCTGCTGGGGGAGGGGAGGATCATCACTGCTGGGGGGGGGGAGGGGCTGGTGATCGGAGCATTCCCGGATTGGGGGGGGAGAGGTCGGGGCCCAGGATTGGGCCGTGGGGGGCTTTTGGGTGGGGGCAGGGGTCCCGGGCTGGCCAGCAAACTTCAGGCTGACAGTTCGGGACACTGCACATGCGCTGAGTTCCGGAACTGCCAGATCCTGGAGTGAATTGGCCCCACCCCCCGAGCTTTTAATGATATTCACGATTGTGACCTCTGCATTGCACAGAGTGTGGGAGATTCGAGTGAAGTTGCACTGAAAAAACAATCGTGATTTACATCAGTTTTCCCAGCACTTAGAACTTTTTTGGGAGAATCGCCCCCAGGATTTCTTTGGACTGGGATTCAAGCCATGTGGTGAAGTTGCCAATTGACTCACATGAGAAGAAGAGTGGTATGCAGTGATTACTTACACCACTATGAATGTTAATACCAAATTATCGTATGGTCGGAAGGTACTTTCAATGCAAGAGATTGTACTAATCCCATTATCTGAAATAGCTGCATCTCAAAATATGGTAAGAAGTCTCACAACACCAGGTTAAAGTCCAACAGGTTTATTTGGTAGCAAATACCATAAGCTTTCGGAGCGCTGCTCCTTCATCAGATGGAGTGGAAATGTGCTCTCAAACAGTGCACAGAGACATAAAATCAAGTTACAGAATACTGATTAGAATGCGAATCCCTACAGCCAGCCAGGTCTTAAAGATACAGACAATGTGGGTGGAGGGAGCATTAAGCACAGGTTAAAGAGATGTGTATTGTCTCCAGATATGGCCATATATGTCTCCAAAATATGGCCATACTTCATCCAGATAGTATTGTCATAGTGATAGAGCAAAGGATTCCTGATGGGTCTGCTCATGGATGTTTACTCACATCTAGAAGCTTTTTGCAACTGATGAGCATCACAGTCTATTAATGGTACAAACACACAAATTTCACAATTGCTACTGTTAGTTTGGGCAGGCAGTCTGACACTCAATAGCTGTGCTCTCATTTAAGCTGAAGATGCTTGAATTTGCTCTGATATAGTTAGACTTCTACCATCTTTATAGGCCTGAATAAACTACGTTTTCTTGGTTAGGAAACAAGCATCTGTTGTCACGGTTCTGTACAATAGATATGGTCCATTGAAATGTGTGTGCAAGGCCTCTTTGCAAAATCACTTTGTTAATAAGATGGCAAACAGCTGCAAATTTTACTGGTTACATCTCAAGATCAATTTAAAGGAAATAATCAGTTTAAGAACAGATGGATACGAATTTTGTCATTGAACTAGTGGAATGATCAGAATGTGATTTGTATAGCTATGTTACCATCAGCACTTATGATCAGAAACAAGTAAAATGAAATATATACTGAAAATCTTTGCTAGCTTTGACTGCAGAACAAGTTACTGAATTAAGCAGTTAATCCTGTAATTGGACAAGAAATATTATGCATTTTACTATAATATTGATATTACCAATAGGAATAATACAACTAAGAGTATTCTCAAAATAGAACATGCGAGCAGTTAACTATGAAATCGGACATGACCGATTGATCTACATCCTAGAGTTTGCAAAACAATTGATTTCTTGCTGGTCATATTACAGTTGCTAAAAATGCTAAACATTCTGAAAGTGCTTGTTTAAAAAAAAATCACAAATTTTGAACTTAATTCATGGAATCATCGAAATGAAATAACATGCCATTCATAATTTGTTAATAAACATTTTAATCAAGATACGTGCTTTCATGCCCCGATCTGCCTGGTACCAGAGTGCTGTGCATGAAATGAGTGTAATGTGTGGGGACATATTAACAGTGCTAATGAATAGCTTATCAGCCTGAACGATTCTTTCGGTACTGTTGCTATTGCCTCCAGTATTTATAGGTCAATTTTGAATTCTAGACATTGTAAAATGAAATTGGGGAGACAGTGGTGTGGTGCTAATGTCACTGAACTAGTAATCCAGAAGCCCAGGCTACTCTGGGGACACCAGGTTCAAATCCAACCATGGTAACTATCAGAATTTAAGTTCAATTATTTAAAAACAAAAATTGTAATTAAAGCTAGTTCATTCATACCCTTTAAGGATGGAAATCTGCAATCCTTACCTGGTCTGTAATGACTGCTGACTCATACGAGTATGATCGACTCTTGACTGCCCTTGAAAATGGCCACTTAAGTTTTTTAAGTTTATTTATTAGTGTCACAAGTAGGCTTACATTAACACTACAATGAAGTTACCGTGCAAATCCTCTCGTTGCCACACTCCGGCGTCTGTTCGGGTACACTGGGGGAGAATTTAGCATGACCAATGCAACTAACCAGCACACCTTTCGGACTGCGGGAGGAAACTGGAGCACCCGAAGGAAGCCCACACAGACACGGGGAGAATGTGCAAACTCCGCACAGACAGTGACCCAAGCCAGGAATCGAACCCAGGTCACTGGTGCTGTGAGGCAGCAGTGCTGACCACTGTGCCACCACTTCATTGTACCAAACCACCAGATAGCCCGCAGTGATTCAAGAAACTGGCTCTTCACCAAAATTCTGATGTCACATTTAAATAGAAACTAATATTTGAGTTAGATTGTTCAAGTTTGAATCATTATGATCAGAATGCTTTGAACAACACGTATTTAAAAGAAAGATCTGCATTCATAGTGTCTTTCAATCTTGGACTGTCTCAAACCTCAGAGCTGAAGAAGTCATTTTAAAATGTAGTCATTGTTGTGAAGGAGTGCAGTAGCTAACTTGTGCACAGCGAGCATCCATAAACAGCAACTTTTTGTGATGTTGGTTAAGGGATAAATATTGGCTACAACACCAGGGATAATTCCCTTGCAATCCTTCAAAATATTGTCATGGGATCTTTTACATCCACCTGAGAAGGTCAACAGCTCTCATTCAAAAGACAGCACCTGAAACAGGGCAGCATCCTCTCAGTACTGAACTGGAGTGTCAGCCTAGATCTGTGTTCGAACGCTGCAATTGTGTTTATTCTCCTTTGGCCGTTCAAGACAAATCAACTTCAAAATTAAAGAAACACACCTGCTGATATTTAATTTGAAACTGTTTTAAGTGCCAAATCCAACTAATAATAGCAATGGATAACATTTAGTTTAGGGCCATAGCATGTGATAATTTTTTTTTTAAATTAAATGTTTTGAAATGAAAATCATCAGTTAGATTAATTTTATTCTTCTGTGGAATATAAGCATCACCAGCATCCCTTGTAGCAAATCTACATTTTTCATGGTTAATGCAGATGGATTATTGGAGATAAATTTCTGGAGAGCTGTTTGGTGTCAATGTTGGTTGGATACAAGGACTTAATTGGTTGGAGAGGTTGGATTATGAGACTTAGTGGAATGGTATCAAAGACTTAGTTATGTGAAGAGACTGGAGAAAGCACCCCCTCCCATGCTGACCAGGGGAGCACAATTTCTGTTTTTGGGTTGTGGGGGGGGAAACCTGTCGATGAACGCAGAGATGGAAGTGCCCTTCAAAAAGGTTCCCTGATGTTGAACAGTGGGGCTTGGTCACTTGCATCCATCAGGTGAGTGTATCCAGTCTGACACGCTGCCAGCGGGAAACACTCTGGTTATCACGCTGGCATGGGCACTTAGGTTTGGGAACATGTTCTTTTATGACCTGGTATGTCCTGTATGAAAGGGTGGTGGAAGCAGATTCAAGGCTAACATTCGAGACAATTTGATAAATACATGAAGTGAAAACATTGAAACTGTTATGAGGAAAGAATAGGGCACATGGATTAATTGGATGGTTCTACCCAAAAAAAAGACATGATGGAATGAATCATCTTTTTCTGGTAGAACCTCCTCCTGTGTTGCATTATTCTACCATTTAATGACAATAGCTGACAAAAGTAGAGAGCGAGATTTTAAAAACAGTTCATTGAAATAGTTCACTTTCCAGCTGGGGGATGGGTCACACATATTGTGCAGCAGTATTGACTCCAACAGAAACGATCGATGAGCAAATAAATGCCGAGAGGGAGTAATAAGAGACAGGCAGAGGGAACAACATTTGAGCACTGAGCTGGCTTTAGACAAGATTCAGTGGTAGAAAGGTCGACGTGTTCACTGTTTTCATAGCGAGGAGAAATGAGGTTCTGAAGATGGGGGATTGGAATTTACTGGGAAGCGTTTTGGAAGAGGTCCATGTTCACTCCACGATCATGGGCAAGATCTGGTTGACAATCCTATTCATCTTCAGGATGCTGGTTCTGGGGGTAGCTGCTGAGGATGTTTGGGATGACGAACAAGCCGAATTCATCTGCAACACAGAGCAACCAGGTTGCAGGAACGTCTGCTACGACAAGGCATTCCCCATTTCTCTCATCAGGTACTGGGTCTTGCAGATCATCTTCGTGTCTTCGCCCTCCTTGGTTTACATGGGTCATGCACTCTACCGACTGAGGGCACTGGAGAAAGAAAGGCAGCGGAAGAAAGCTCACCTCCGAGCCGAACTGGAAGAAAACGAGCTGATGATGGAAGAGTACAAAAGATTGGAAAAAGAGCTGAGAAAGTTGGAAGAGCAGCGCAAGGTAAATAAGGCACCTCTCCGAGGCACACTTTTACGCACTTACGTCCTCCAGATACTGACCAGGTTAGTGATGGAGATTGGTTTCATGGTCGGTCAATATATCCTGTACGGATTTCGCCTCGATCCCCTCTACAAGTGCATCCGATCGCCCTGCCCCAATACTGTGGATTGTTTTGTTTCCAGTCCCACGGAAAAGACTATTTTTCTGGTCTTTATGCTCAGCATAGCCACTTTCTCCTTGCTTTTGAATATACTTGAAATCATTCACTTAGGAATCAGAAAGATCAAACAGGGACTTTACCAGGAGTCAGAGCTCAGCATCTACAAACCCAAGAAGAGCTCAGTTGCACAGCAAGTTTGCATTCTGACCAATTCCTCTCCTCACGAACTTGTCCCAATGACCCTCAGTGGCTACAAACTGTTACCAGAACAGCAGGCGGAATCTGGAAATCTCCCTCTCTTGCTGACCCCGACATCGCTCAGTATCATTAAAGGTGAGGCCACATGCATTGGAGCATAGAAATATAGAAAAACTTCTTTAAAAAGTTCTGCTGCATGAAATATTCAGATGTAGAGAATGGATTATTTGACACACCATCCAAGTTCAATAAATTAATTGTTAAGTTGGCTCAGTGCGAGTGAAATCCATGAATTGGGACAATCTCGATTAAACATTGAATCAGATATTTGGGGCAAAATTTTCCCCCAAAAGATTCTGAGTGTCATAACGGCTGGAAAACAGCAGTGATCCGCACCAGTCTCTCCGGCGCTCAACCTATCAACACTCAGTCACTTATTTTGGAGCCAAAAGAGAAAATGCTAGAAAATCTCAGCAGGTCTGACAGCTTTGACAAAGGGTCAACTGGACTCGAAACGTCAGCTCTTTTCTCTCCTTATAGATGCTGCCAGACCTGCTGAGATTTTCCAACATTTTCTCTTTTGGTTTCAGATTCTAGCATCCGCAGTAATTTGCTTTTATCCACATTTTTTGGAGAGTTGGGAGCTTGGCACTGCTATGGGGGGGCGGGGGTGGTGGGGCGGGGGTGGTGGGGCGGGGTGGGTGGGGGGAGGTGGGGGGGGAGCCTAAACATGCCAGCGAAACCGGCTTCAGAGCACTCAGCTGCCAATTCGCTCATGGTGCACTAGGAGAGTCCCTAGAATTCCCAGATACCGGACTCTCCACCCACCTTCATTGGCAGTATGTTCTCCCCCCACCCTGATACAGGTCACCCGCATCAGGGTCCTCCCAGTGGATCCCCTGGCTAAGCCCCGACATGCCCCCCCATCATAAACCTCTGCACAACCCCCCTGCATAGCCCCAATGCACAACTAGCCCCCCCCACACCGCCCATAGCTCCACTGCATAGCCCCCACCCCCATCATTGCACCTACCCAGGCCCCACCCTCTGACACTGCCTCGGCACACTGGCAGTGCCTGATGTCCGCTGCAGGGGTATCTGGTGGGCATTCCCAATAGGCACTGTTCCCACCCAGGGGCTTCAATGGCCTCCGAGTCCACCCCCCCTTCCAGTATGACCATCTCACCATGTCTGTGCAAGTGCAGACCAGTAGTGATTCATGCTGATGTGACAGCTCGCCAGAGGGGTGGGAAGCAGCCAGGAGCGGGGAAGCATGCATGCTAAACTCACTAATGATATTGAAATCCAGTCAATCTCATGCTATTTAGCTTAGCGTCCTTTCTGGGTGCCATTAAAAAGGGGAAGATAGCAAACTGTTTTGCGAGGGGCGCGAATCCAGTTTTTAGCATCACACATTATTTTCCCAGCTCGCCACACTGATTGCCGGGTGTGGCTTGATGGTAAAATCGTGCCCTTAGTGCGAGTTCCCGCATAAACCGGTGAAGCTTCAGCACTATAGTTCTTAAGTAAATCGTGTGGATTTTATTTTCAACACAGTTTTTGAAACTTATCAACACATTTTAAATATTTGGTTTAAAAATGTTGGCAATCAGTACTCATACGCTAGGATACAACAATGGGAGGCATTTTGTTAGGTTCTCCCAAACACGTTTTTAATGGAAATATCATTAAATTTGACATTTCCGTATGATTAGCAGGCCTGGGATGGTATTCTCCAGGCCCGCTAGCATCTCCCCCCACCCCCACTCCGCCTGGAATGATTTCTACCAGCAGGTTTTACAACTGCTCCCCCTGCTGATGGGGATAGAGGCCATTAAAGCCCCCTGGGTGGTTGGCAGCAAGGAGGTGCCCTTTGGGTAGTGCCAGCCTGGCACCCTGGCACTGCCCACTGGCCACCAGACAGTGCTAAGGGGGCAGGGTGCTTAGCACCACTCTAAGTGGGATAGTGGGATCGGTGGGGGAGGGAGGGAGGAGGTGGACGGGACTGGCCATCGGGGTGGGTGTGGGATTTGGGCCTGGTTGTTTGGGGCTGGCCCGAGGTGGGCAGAGAGGGGGAGGTTTGGGAAGGCCAGTGATCAGGGGTGTTATGGGGAAGGCCAGCGATTGAGAGGCTGGCAATGGGGGAGTGGGGGTGGGAGGGGACACTGTGCATGCGTCAACCTCCACACTGACAGATTGGCGCATGGCACGCTCAGCACTATGCTGCCAGCCTCTCAGGTAGGAATAGGCCCCACCCACCATTTTTCAGCGTAGATCATGCTATGGTACTCTGCATTGTTCAGAGTGTCGGAGATTCGTTCTGGTAAGTACACCCAAAAAATGAGTGGGAAATACGCCCGTTTTCCTGCACGTTGGGCTCTTAGTTTTGTTTTGGGAGAATCCTGGCCATAATGTTTAAATTGTTTTTGTACCAATTTAACTGATCTAAGCCAGGACAAGTGTAGACATAATTAGCCCCAACCTCCACAGGTTAGAGAAATGTTGTTCAATGGAAATTGCTGACAAGTTACAAGGCGACATTGTTTTAACCACATACATGAAGTTTAATAGAAAACATCTTACTCAAGAAATGGATTTCAAGAAGGCAGCTCACCACCACCTTCTCAGGGGCAACTAGGAATGGACAATAAGTGCTGACCAGCCAGTGGTGTCCATGTCCCACAACTGAATTTTAAAAAATACTTGTGTTTGTTTACTTAATAGTTACCCATCAACATTCAGTCCAGAACTTTCTGAACTTTTGCCATATTGTGGAATTCTGGTGGATAACTATGTCCATTCCTCATTTTTATTCACAAATGAAATTTCAATTCACCACATCTGGATTTCCAATTAATCATGTGTATTGAACAATGTGTTGAACAAAACTAGGTTGGAGAAGAGAAAGTTAATTACTATCCAGGGACTGCTGTTAAAAGAGCGCATGTTTGGGTGCCAAATGTGGACATGTTTAATGGCATTCATGGTTCAGCTCATACAGGAAGGGTGTCCACCACCAAGGAGTCAACACATTTACGAGGGAAAGAGGGAGATAGGGAAATTAGCAGTAAAAGATCAGGGGATGGAAAAAAATACAGTACAAGTTTCTATAGATATTGAAATAAGAAGAGTTAACAAAGTGAGCATTGGACTTCTGGGAAGTGTGTCTGGAGAATTGGTAATGGAAAGTGGGCCTGTGGCAGATGAATTAAACAGGTATTTTGCATCTGTCTTTACTAGTATAGAGGACACAAGTAACATCCCAGTTTTAGCTGTAAATCAGGAATTGGAAGGGAGGGAAGAACTCAGGAAAATTACAATCACCGGGGAAGTGGTATTTAGCAATCATTGGGTCTGTGGGCTGACAAATCCCCAGGTCTGGATGGACTTCACTCTAGGGTCTTGAAATAAATGACTAACGAGATAGTTGATGCAAAGAACAAAGAACAATACTGCACAGGAACAGGCCCTTTGGCCCTCCAAGCCTGCACCAATCATGTGTTCCTAACTAGACCATCCGTTTGTATCCCTCTATTCCCAGTCTGTTCATGTGGTTATCTAGATAAGTCTTAAATGATCCTAGCATGTCTGCCTCAACCACCTTGCTTGGTAGTGCATTCCAGGCCCCCACCACCCTCTGTGTAAAATACATCCCCCGCATATCTGTATTGAACCTTGTGACCCCTTGTGTTTGTCATTTCTGACCTGGGAAAAAGCTTCCAACTGTTCACCCTATCTTTGCCCTTCATAATTTTATAAACTTCTATTAGGTCGCCCCTCAACCTCCGTCTTTCCAGGGAGAACAACCCTAGTTTACTCAATCTCTCCTCATAGCTAATACCCTCCATACCAGGCAACATCCTGGTAAACCTTTTCTGCACTCTCTCCAAAGCCTCCACGTCCTTCTGGTAGTGTGGTGACCAGAACTGGAAACAGTATTCCAAATGTGGCCTAACCAACGTTCTATATAACTGCAACATCATATGCCAACTTTTATATTCTATGCCCCGTCCAATAAAGGCAAGCATGCCATGTGCCTTCTTCACCACCTTTCCCACCTGAGCTGCCACCTTTAAGGATCTGTGGACTTGCACACCCAGATCCCTCTGTGTGTCTATACTCCTGATGGTTCTGCCATTTATTGTATAGCTCCCTCCTGCATTAGATCTACCAAAATGCATCACTTCGCAATCGTTTTAATTTTCCAAAACTCCTCTGATCCGGCAAAGATTTCATTAGATTGGAAGATAGCAAATGTAACTCCTTTACTCAAAGAGGGAGAGAGACAGAAAGCAGGAAACTATAGGCCAGTTAGCCGAACATCCGTCATAGGGAAAACGTTAGAAGCCATTATAAAAGCAGGGCACTTGGAAAAATTCAAGGCAATCAGGCAGAGTCGGTGTGATTTTGTGAAAGGGAAATCATGTCTAACCAATTTATTGGAATTCTTTGAAGCAGTCATGTGTACTGTGGATAAAGAGGAACTGGTGGATGTACTGTACTTAGATTACCAGAAGGCATTTGGTAAGGTGTCACATCAAAGGTTATTGTGGAAAATAAAGCTCATGGTGTAACATCTTGGCATGGGTTGAATATTGGCCGGCTAACAGGAAACAGAAAGTAGGCATAAATGGGTCTTTTTCTAGCTGGCAGGATGTGACGAGTGGTGTGCTACAGGGATTTGTGCTGGAGTCTCAACTTTGTTTTATAATTGATATAAATGACTTGGATGAAGGGACTGAATATATGGTAGCTAAAATTGCTAATGACACAGTTAGGAAACTAAATTGCAATGAGGCTAAACAGAAGCTACAAAAGGGTTAAGTGAGTGGGCAAAAATATGCCAAATGGAGCATAATGTGGGCAAATGTGAACTTGTCCACTTTGGCAGGAAGAATGAAAAATCAGCATATTATCTAAATGGTAAGAGATTGCAGAATTCTGAGGTGCAGAGGGACCTGGGTGTCCTAGTTCATGAATCACAAATGATTGGCATGCAGGTACAGCAAGTAATTAGGAAACCAAATAGAATGTCGTCATTTTTTGTGAGAGGAACTGATTACAAAAGTGGGGAGCTTATGCTTCAGTTGTACAGGGCATTGGTGAGACCACATATGGAGTACTGTGTACAGCAGTGGTTTCCAACCTTTTATATGTTATGACACACCTCTATATGAAAAAATTGAGGAACATCTATTTTCTCGGTCTTCTTCCCTTACTGAAAACTTTGTTTTTAACTTGTCTCTGCCCTCTTGCCTGTTTTTTTTAACCCTTTCCTGTCTCTCTAGCTTCACCCAGGGTTTTGCATCTTATTTGAGTTTACGCTTTTTGTGCAGGCACATGGGAAAGCGCCATGTCCCGCTAGTCATGCATATAGACCTGACCAACATAAGAAATCTAAACCACGCTTGTGTGGCTCTTTCCCAGTTGGCGTATGCACAGGAGACCCAGGATTCATCGGGTCTTGGAGATGCCAACCACAAAGCTGAAGCAGAATTTGTTTTAGTTTAATTCCATGAATTTTGAATCTTTTTTCACAGCACAATGTGGCACACTGGGTGGGAACCACTGGTGTACTGCGTCGGTCTCCTTATTTAAGGAAAGATGCGTCAGAAACAGTTCAGAGAAGATTTACTAGACTAATACTAGGAATGGGCGGATTTTGTTATGAGGAAACGTTGGACAGGTTAAGTAGGTATCCATTAGAGTTTAGAAGAGTAAGAGGCAACTTGATCAAAACCTTTAAGATCCTGAGGGGTATTGGCAGGGTGGATTTGGCAAGGATATTGCCTCTTGGTGCAGAATCCAGAATTTGGGGTCACCTTTGAAAAATAAGGGGTTGCTTATTTAAGACAGAGTTGAGGAAAAATATTTTCTCTCAGAGGGTCATTAGTCTCTGGAACATGCTTCCTCAAAAGGCAGTGGAAGCAGAGCCTTTGAATATTTTAATGGAAGAACTAGATAGATTCTTGATTAACAAGGAGGTGAAATCAAGGATAGGCAGGAATGTGGGGTTGAAGTTACATGCAGATCAGCCAAGATCGTATTGAATGGCAGGGAAGGCTCGTGGGGCTGAGTAGCTTACTCCTGCTCCAAATTCATATGTTTGTATGTCCGTCTGTATGTGGGACCTATTAATAGGTACTGTACTTGTGCTTCATGCAATAGAGAGCAAATTTTAAATTTATGATGTATATTTTCATCAATGCTGTATTTAAGTGTAAACAATATCAATTCTTGTGATCCTAATAAAGATCTCATCATAACATGTTCATAATTAATATATGTAATTTGTCAATCCAAATTCAATCAGTTTATTCTTCAATATGTTCACAAAAAGGTAAAAAGCTACACCCAACAATTGCAAACCAGTCAGTTTAAATTCAGTGTGGAGAAGCTTCTCGAAAGAATAATTTGGGACAAAATTAATTGTCACTTGGCCCAATGCGTATTATTTAAGGAAAGCCAACATGAATTTGTTAAGGCAATCAATGAACTTGCTGGAATTTTTTGAAGAAGTAGCAGAGAGGGTTGATGAGGGTGATAATGTTGATGTGGTGTATATTGATTTCCAAAAAGCATTTGATAAAGTGCTGCAAAACAAACTTGTGAGCAAAGTTATAACTCATGGAATAAAAGGGGCAGTAGCAAAGTGGATAAGAAATTGGCTAAGTTTCTTTTTATTCATTTGCAGCACATGGGAGTTGCTGGCTGACCAGCATTTATTGCCCATCCCAAGTTGCCCGGGGGCAGTTGAGAGTCAACTACATTGCTGTGGCTCTGGAATCACATGTAGGCTAGACCGGGTAAGGATGGCAAATATCCTTCTCTAAAGGACATTAGTGAACCAGATGGGTTTTTTTTAACAATTGATAATGGTTTCATGGTCATCAGCTGATTCTTAATTCCAGACTTTTTAAAAAATTGAATTCAAATTCCACCATCTGCCATGGTGGGATTCGAACCTGGATCCCACAACATTAGCTGACTTTCTGGGTTCATAGTCTAGCAATAGAACCACTAGGCCATCACCTTCCCTAGTGACAGGGAACATACATCATTAGTTAATAAATGTTTTTTGGACTGGGGGAAGATTTGTTGTGGAGTTCTGCAGTGGTCAGTATTAGCACCCTTGCTCTTACTGATATATTAAAGATCTAGGCCTTGGTGTACTGGGCACAATTTTAAAATTTATGCATAAAACAAAACTTGGAAACATTGTGAGCTGTAAGGAGGGTAGTATAGAATTTCAAATGGACATAGACTAGTGGATGGAATGGGAGGAAATGTAGCAGATATAATTTAGTGCAGAGAAGAGTGAAGTGATTCATGCTGTAATGAAAAAATGCAGAGAGACTATATAAAGAATACAATTCTAAAAAGAGTACAGAAAAAGAGTACAATGACAGGTTGAGAGAGCTGTTAATAAATCATACAGCATCATAGGCTTTATTAAACGGGGCACATAATATAAAAGCAAGGATTTTATGTTAAACCTGTATAAAACATTGGTTTTACCTTAACTAGACTATTGTGTCCAGTGCTGGGCACCACAGTTTAGGAAAGATGTGAAGGCATTAGCGAGTGCAATAACGATTCATGAAATGGTTCCAGGGAAACCTTAGTCCCAACTTCTCTAATATATCCACTAACCGTTTTACTCAAAGAGAAGGTTGAGAGATTTGATTCAAAATCATGAAGAGTCTGGAGAGTGTACTCAGGGGAAAACTGTTACCATTGGTGGAAGGACCAAGGACAAAAGTGTACAAATTTAAGGTAATTGGACAAAGAAACAATGGAGATACGAGAAAAACATTTTCATGCAGCGAGTTGTTGGGATTCGAAATGCACTCGAAATGAGAGTATGGTGGAGGCAGTTCAGTTGAGATATCTAAGAGGGAATTGGTTCATTATCTGAAAAGGAAGAATGTGCAGGGATATGGGGAGAAGGCTGAGGGTAAATTGGGTACTAGGTAAATTGCTTCTTTGGAGAACCGGTGCAGACAACATAATGGCCTCCCTTTAGTGCTCGAGCAATTCTGTAATATAATCTCCAGCTTAATCTACACAAGCAACAGTTTCCCAATTAAGTGATGAACCAACTTCATTTATTGATATTCTCCTACTGAAATTGTATTGTGTTTGCACAATACGGCATCACATAACAAGCTATAAACTAAAGAAAATATCTTTTAAATTGAATGGAAAAACATTGAAAAAGTCTAAACTTACCATATAATGTGAATGTGAAAATCAGAACAAGCATGAGGGATTGCCTTTTTCCCAATATATTGGAGCCTGGACTGATAAAAGCAATTTTCAACAAAAACAGCAAATGAGACTCTATGCCTGAAAAAATATCAAATGAACTAATGATTTGAAATAAACCATTTCAAATTAAGAATAGATATTATTATTAAAAAATGATTGATATCTTGTCATCTCTATACTTCCAGCAATTGATTTTTTTCAATATTTACAGCAACAAATGAAGTAGGAGTGATCTGTTCATTTGCAGCATTGGTGCTTTTGTCTGCAGGTTTGCATGAACTTTGAACAATATGTTGCAACAGATCAACTGGCATGCAAGCAGAATAGAGTCATCACATTGCTTCATGTAATTATAAGACTGTTGTCTAAGAAAGGTACATATCAAATAGAGAGTATTTTAAATCCATTGCATGCACGCAAATATGTTTTAACTGAACTCAGATAAATGGCTAACATTTTTGGTTATGATTTTAAGAACCAACTGAACAGGCTGGAAGAGATTATGCAATGGATCAACTTCAACAAGACCTGGAGCAGTACACAAGACAGCATCACAATGAGAATGTTGGCCAGCACTCAAATCAAATGAAACACGCCCCTCACACTTTAGAATTTCATAATCAGGCATTCAGTGTCGTTAATGCCTCTAAAAAACCCCAACAGAATGACATTAGTTCAAAACTCAGCCACAGTATTGATAATGGATTGGAACAAAGTAAACTAACATACCCTTCAGGTCAAATGGAAATCTCAGCCCCCAGCCATAACACTCTCCGCAAACAGAGCCGAGTCAGTTCTTACAAAGACTATCCCGAAGATTCTCCTGATGCTCAAGAATGTGGTCAGCTTTCGACTGTCAGGAAGATTAGCTGCACTGGGTCGAAATCAAAAATGATTACTGAAAGTGCATTGGAGAGCAGACCCGAAAGTCCAGATTCCACAAATGTCTCTAGTTCTGAGTCTAAAGATAAAGAAGAGAGTTCACCTGTTCCCCATACTTCTTCAGGACGCAGAATGTCAATGGTAAGTGTAACGTGTAAATGAATTTCTGGTGACCACCTCATAAAGGCTTTGAAATGATGCTGTTTGAATATTAGGATACATTACTGAATGCACTGCTCTCAGAAATGTAGCATTTGCTCTCTGAAACTCTGGGCAGTGACCGACCCTGCCATGCCATAAATGCAACAAAATCCCTGGGCCCAATGATAGATAGTCTGAGAGGCATCTGAATCAGGGAATAAAACTATTTAAAATACTAATTGGGATCCTGCGACATACAAAGGCCAATCTGATGGTCATTTTTGGACTGAACTGGCCTGAACAGGTAACTCAGCCAAAGAAGATCCCTAGAGTATGTTCCACTTTATTTCAGGCAGACAGGAATGTAATATTATTACATTATTGGGGAAACTCCTCTCCAAATCAATGAAGGTGATCATGATACTGGAGACACTGTAAGAAGTCTCACAACACCAGGTTAAAGTCCAACAGGTTTATTTGGTAGCAAAAGCCACTAGCTTTCGGAGCGCTGCTCCTTCATCAGGTAAGTGGGAATTCTGTTCACAAACAGGGCATATAAAGACACAAACTCAATTTACAAAATAATGGTTGGAATGCGAGTCTTTACAGGTAATCCTGGCTGGAGACAATACACATCTCTTTAACCTGTGCTTAACCCTCTCTCCACTCACATTGTCTGTACCTTTAAGACTTGATTACCTGTAAAGACTTGCATTCCAACCATTATTTTGTAAATTGAGAGTTTGTGTCTTTATATGCCCTGTTTGTGAACAGAACTCCCACTTACCTGACAAAGGAGCAGCGCTCTGAAAGCAAGTGGCTTTTGCTACCAAATAAACCTGTTGGGCTTTAACCTTGTGAGACTTCTGACTGTGTTTACTCCAGTCCAATGCCGGCATCTCCACATCATGACTGGAGACACTAGCCATATTGACTCGGTTGCCTTGTGTATAAATAGGGGTTTAACACATGCAGAAACTTGTCAAAGTATTTTTTGAATATGTCCAGGGAATCCACGCTCAGTTGATCTGCTGGCAATTTCTTAAGAGTTTGATGATTCTCTGTGGAACAAACTACTTGCATCTAACATCGTTCAACATTTATGCAGCATATCCTTAATCAGGAATGTAAACCCACCAGACAGCTAAGGACATGTTACTGATTGTTTAGTGGGCTTGGGAGCAGATTGAACCATTGCATGGTTGGTGACTAAATGCATCTTGGTGATTTACAGACGAACTGAGCGATCCAGCCACATGGTTTTTACTAGGTGAAGCTGAAAGTGGTCATCGATCTGAAGGTGTTTATGTAAAAGCAGTGAAGAAGGAAAATTATCACTGGTCTCCCAAAAATTCTGCAAGGGAAACTGGGAGGCCATGGGAATTTGGAAGGTCAGCTGTATGGTGACTGCCGACGTAGATAGATTAATATTTACTTTCATTGGACTCGATGAATGGGATCCAAATTAGGAAGTTGTGGTACATCAGCTGTACCCATGGTCAGAGTTAGTCTGAATATTTTAGTTATGCATTAATCACAAAAGCAGGAATTTGATGTTTTGATAGAGAATTATGTAGATAGTGAGGGTGGCGATGGTATGGGGAGGTTGGGTGGGATATGGGTGGTGGGGGTGATGATGTAAACAATAGAGACTACCAGCTAAGGGAAGATGAGATCAGGGCAACACAAAGAGTTGCAGAAGTCACAAACCAGGTTGTACAAGACCATGCAAACGTGAAGTGCTTATGTAATTTCTTGTGGAAGGCTTGCTGAGTCAGCTCTGAGCATCATAGACATGAGCGAGGCAACCACAAAAAAATGCCAAGGTTGTAATTACACATTCCAAGAAGCACGGCATGGTTCAAATTGAACTGAGTGAGGCAGTGGGAGGAGCAAGGGAGGCAGTGGTCAGAGAAATGCAGAATTGCAATCTGATCCTCCGGTGAGCATGTTTACCATTTGCTGGCCTGGTTACCAATAATATGACTTGTTCTTTGTTACACTGGAAATGTGGGAACTCTCAGTGTCAAAATCCTAATCCACAGATGAAGACTCCAATCACATACAAAGCCCCAAAATATATCCACGTCCTGGCTTAATTTCCATCTGATAACAGCGGAAGTGCGCTAAAAGGACTTTAGATTCTTAGCCCCAAAAGGAGTAAAAAAAAGTAGGTGTTTTATTCGCAAGGACAGCCCTCATGTTGTTAGTTTAAAAACAAGGTTTACCGGAAAATTTGTCAATTAAGTGCAGATAGCATTTTTCAGAGAAATGTTTAAAACAATTATCACTACACAAACTTGACCTACTGCACTCTTTCAGTTAAGACAACCAGTTATAAAAATATAGAATGTAATTCCTGGTATGATTTGAATTTTAATTATTTAAGAAATAATTCTTAAAATCTGCTTAAGAAAGAAAATATCATTTATTATTCACGAATAGTACAGTAAAATGACCACTTGAATTCACCTGTGTTGGGGTAATTTAAATTTCTAATGTGCAATTTTAATTTAAGCCTTTTTCTTTGATCACCTTTTGGAGATGTGGTTCCACAGTGAAGTAAGGCTTCTGTCTATGCCCTGTCTTCCCTTCAATGTATTTGAACAATCTTTTCCACCTTAAATGTGGGGAAATAAAGATACCTACAAATAAACCTATGTGCTAGAAAAAATGCAATGCTGGAATTGAAAATTGGAATTGAACATTAACAGAGGGTGGTAAGATAGAATAGTTGTGACTGTCTGGTTCAGTATTCAGGAAGCATCAACTAGAATTAATGAGGTCCATGGCCAAATAGAATTTTTAGTTGGATGTTTTTAAGATAATTGGCAAAAGAACCAGAATGCAGATGCAGAGAAATTTCTAAGCCCAATGAATGATCATGATCTCAAATGCACTTTCTGAGATGGTTGTAGGAACATATTCAATAGTAACGTTTTAAAGGGAATTGGATGTATATCAAAAAGGATACAAAATGCAGATCTACGGGAAAAGAGTAGTGGAGTGGGACTAACTGGAGAACCAAGTGGATAACTCTCAGTCCCAAGTCATTGCTGCAGGAGTTCCTCAGGGTAATATCCTAGATCCAATCATATTCAGCTGCTTCACCAATGACCTTCCCTCCATCACAAGGTCAGAAGTGGGGATGTTGATTGTATAATCTGCAGTACCATTGCTCAGACACTGAAGCAGTCAGTGTCCAAATGCAGCAAGACCTGGACAATATCTAGGCTCGGGCTGGCAAGTGGCAAGTAACAGTTGCAAGGTACAACTGCCAGGCAATGACCATCTCCAACAAAAGAGAATCTAACCATTTCTCTTTGACATTCAATGCATTACCATCGCTGAATTTCCCACTATCAAACTCCTGGGGTATTACCATTGACCAGAAACAGAGGTTGACCAGCCATGAGGCGGATAACCCATTTCTTGACCCTCCAAAGCTTGTTTACCATCTATAAGGCATAAATCAGGAATATAATGGAATGCTCGCCACTTGCCTGGATGAGTGCAACTCCAACAACACTCAAGAAGCTCGATACTATCCAGGGCAAAGCAGTCCCTTCGTCTGCATCCCAATCACCAACTTATTCCCTCCACCACTGACATACAGTGGTAGCCATGTGCACTATATACAAGATGCACTGCAGCAACTTTCCAAAGCTTCTGTGACAAAATCTCCCAAACCTGTGACCTCTACCACCAAGTACAAGGGCAAGAATGAGAACACCACCACCACCTACAAGTTTTCTTCCAAGTCACACAATGTCCTGACTTAGAACTTCATCACTGTTCCTTCAATGTTGCAAGATTAAAATCTTGGAACTCTTTCCCTAACAGCACTGTGGGAATGCCTACACCACAGGACTGCAGCGGTTCAAGAAGGCAGCTCACCAGCACCTTTACAAGGTCAATTAGGGGTGGGCAATAAATGCTGGCCTAGCTAGTGACACCCATATGCCACGAACTAACTTCTCAAAATTCAAAGAGACAAGGGTACAATGGGCAAAAGAGTCTCCTTCAGTGCTGTCCAACCATGTGATTCCATATCTCTTCTTAAATTTATTAAAATAAATGGTAAAATGCATTCACTTTTAGATTTTTTCTCTTTCAGAGCATGCTTCTAGAACTTTCTTCTATCATGAAAAAGTGAGGAGATGATTCAACCCATAAAAAAATCTGTTGTAATTTACAGTTGCAGCAAAACCTCCAAAAAACCAAGTTCCAAAGTGAAGCAACAGAGGAGCAATTTTCCAAGTCACAAATACAGAGATACAAAAGCTTTCTTGATCATTTCTTATTATTGCAGATTTGCTTAGTTTTTAATCTCAAATATTTTGTAAGATTCACACCATTTGCTTGCCATTAACTCTCGCTTAGTAAAACAATCTACTTTATAAGCCTGTGTACTGATATGAGTTTTAAATTGCTTGATGTACTTCACTTACAAGAAACCTCAAAATAAAAACTGGCAAATTTAACCAGTTTTATAGTTTTTATTTTTAGTCAGCACATATCTCATTTATCATAGAAACATAGAAGATAGGAACAGGAGGAGGCCATTTGGCCTTCGAGCCTGCTCCGCCATTCATTACGATCATGGCTGATCATCCAACTCAATAGCATAATCCTGCTTTTTCTCCATAGCCTTTGATCCCATTCGCCCCAATTGCTATATCCAGCCGCCTCTTGAATACATTCAATGTTTTGGCATCAACTACTTCCTGTGGTAATGAATTCCACCACTCTTTGGGTGAAGAAATGTCTCCTCACCTCCATCCTAAATGGTCTACCCTGAATCCTCAGACTGTGACCCCTGGTTCTTGATTCCCCCACCATCAGGAATATCCTTCCTGCATCTACCCTGTCTAGTCCTGTTAGGATTTTATAAGTCTCTATGAGATCTCCCCTCATTCGTCTGAACTCCAGCAAAAACAATCCTAACCTAGTCAATCTCTCCTCATACATCAGTCCCACCATCCTCAGAACCAGCCTGGTAAACCTTTGCTGCACTCTCTCGAGAGCAAGAACATCCTTCCTCAGAAAAGGAGACCAAAACTGCACACAATTCTCTAGGTGTGGCCTCACCAAGGCCCTGTATAGTTGCAACAACACATCCCTGCTCCTGTACTCAAAACCTCTCGCAATGAAGGCCAACATGCCATTTGCCTTCTTTACCGCCTGCGGCAACTGCATGCTTACCTTCAGTGACTGGTACACAAGGACATCCAGGTCCCGCTGCACACTCCCCTCTCCCAATTTTCAGCCATTCAGTTAGTAATCTGCCTTCTTGTTTTTGCTTCCAAAGTGAATAACCTCACACTTATCCAAATTATACTGCATCTGTCACTGATTTGCCCACTCACCCGACCTATCCAGATTATTCTGAAGGATCCCTGCGTCCTCGTCACAGTTCACCCTCCCACCCAACTTGGTATCATCTGCAAACCTTGAGGTGTTACATTTTGTTCCCTCATCCAAATCATTAATATATATTGGGAATAGTTGGGGTCCCAGCATTGTTCCCCGTGGCACCCTGCTAGTTACTGTTGCAAATTTGAAAAACACCCATTAATTTCTACTCTTCGTTTTCTCTCTGCCAACCAGTTTTCTATTCATCTCAATACACTTCCCCCAATCCCATGCGCTTTAATCTTTCATGATAATCTCTTATGCGGGACTTTGTCAAACGCTTTCTGAAAGTCCAAATATGCCACATTTACTGGTTCCCCCTTGTTAACTCTACTAGCTACATCTTCAAAGAATTCCAACAGATTTTTCAAGCATGATTTCCCCTTCATAAATTCATGCTGACTCTGTCTGATCCTGCCACTGCTTTCTAAATGCTCTGCTATAATGGATTCGAGAATCTTCCCCACTACCGATGTTAAGCTTACTAGTCTGTAATTCCCTGTTTTCTCTCTACTTAAGAGACACTTCCTATTCCTGGCCTTTTGTTTTGTTCAAAATTTGAATCAAACAGAAACTCCTATACAATATTGTAGTAAGAAAGCTTTTATTTGACAATAAAATGCTCTTGAATTTGAGAGGCACTTCCAGTTTGAACAGTATTCAGTGGGGCTGGGACAGTAGCTTCCTCACCTGGATGAGGCCAAGCAATTTTTATGTTCAGTCCTGTTTTATATCAGATCAGTGAGTTTCTAACTTGAAACACACTTCCAGGAGAAAGCGTGATGATTAGGAAGGAATGAAAACCAGCAAAGCAGCAACTGGTTCATAGACCCGCAGCAATACTTTGAAGGGAAATGCATTTTATCAATATGGACAGAGATAAGCAACATTGTGCAGTAGCAGACAATATAAATTCCAGCAGGACTCCAAGGTGCAATACTAATGGAACAAATGACCAACAGGAAAGTGATGGGTGACATACCTTTATAAAATCCTACAGTGCAGAAAGAGGCCATTCGGCCCATCGAGTCTGCACTGACCACAATCCCACCCAAGTCCTATCCCCATACATTTATCCTAGCTCGTCCCACTGATACTAAGAGGCAGTTTAGCATGGCCAATCCACCTAACCCACACATCTTTGGACTGTGGGAGGAAACTGAAGCACCTGGAGGAAACGCAGACACGGGGAGAATGGGCAAACTCCACACAGTAGCCCAAGCCGGGAATCGAACCATGGTCCCTGGCGCTGTGAGGCAGCAGTGCTAACCACTGTGCCACCGTGCCGCCCATGTGGCCATGCGGTGGAGTGAATAGAATAGAAAAATGAATAGAATGATCGAATAGAAAAAAAGTACTTGGTGGATTAATAGACAATGAAAATGAAATTTATTTTAAAGATGTACTTTGAAGACATTTGCAAAAACTGACCGAATGAAGTTTGCATGAGGTTTATAAATTGCAATTGACTTCCAGATTAACTGACTTGAGTTTTGATTTTAGATCATTTAGCCCCGTCAGGAGCAGCTAGTTATTGCATTCTTGAAGCATGTAATTTTAGTTTTTTGCAAAGCCAGAAAGAATTACCAGCTGTAATTTCAAGTGGAAAGGGTAATTTAGAAATCCTGATAAAATTAGTGTGGCCTGTACACAGACTGGGGAGGGTGGGAGCAAGTGGACGCAGCCAGGCTGCTGACTTTCCTGGTCTGCATCCTCTGATGGGGCAACTTCTGTTCCACTAGAATGTGTTAAGTTCACGGGAAACCCATCCCTTCTCTGAATTCATTTGAGTTTGGGAGGAAAAGTCAGATATTGAAATTCTTTCTGGGAAGAAATGAAATCATCGCCACTACATGTGAAGGAAGGGGCTAAATAAAAGTTGTTTAGAAGGTTGCAGTCAGGAAGTGAAGTTGGTATCTTCTTCATCTCCTCACATACGCTGCTCTGAAATATTATGGAAGCAGTTAGACAAGTTTTTGTTGAGTGTAAAATTACAGTGATTACAGGACAGCGTAAATCCAAGAAACTCTCCAAGTTTAGGAATGCTCTTAAACAATGCAGCTGTATAAATGAGCCCTGAAGATTTGCAAAAGAACAAGGAAATTATTGTCCAGCCCAATAACCACACAGCATCAGGCTGAAAATAATATAGTGGAATATAGTGTTCAATTCTGGTCGCCACACTACCAGAAGGATGTGGAGGCTTTGGAAAGGGTACAGAAAAGATTTACCAGGATGTTGCCTGGTATGGAGGGCATTAGCTATGAGGAGAGGTTGGAGAAACTTGGTTTGTTTTCACTGGAGCGACGGAGTTTGAGTGGAGTCCTGATAGAAGTCTGCAAGATTATGAGAGGCATGGACAGAGTGGATAGTCAGAAGCATTTTCCCAGGGTGGAAGAGTCAATTACTAGGGGGCATAGGTTTAAGGTGCAAGGGGCAAGTTTTAAAAGAGATGTACGAGGCAGATTTTTTACACAGAGAGTAGTGGATGCCTGGAACTCGTTGCCGGGGGAGGTAGTGGAAGCGGATACGGTAGTGACTTTTAAGGGGCGTCTTGACAAGTACATGAATGAGATGGGAATAGAGGGATATGGTCCCCGGAAGTGTACAGGGTTTTAGTTAAGTCGGGCAGCACGGTCGGTGCAGGCTTGGAGGGCCGAAGGGCCTGTTCCTGTGCTGTAATTTTCTTTGTTCTTTTCTTTGTTCTTTGAAATTAAAACTTCAGCAATAACTTAGATGTAAGTGTGTTAAATGTAATAGGACTGTTGAGGAAGTGGAGGCTGGGAAGCTGTTTGTCAATTCTCTTATTGCCCAGAGGGTGTCACTGTACACATGCTGTAGAAAAACACACAAAAAAGCAGGAAGGCAGGAGTCACAAAGGAGGAGGCCATTTGACCCATCAAGTCCACAATGTCTCTCTATGGAGGAATCTGGACAGTCCCATTCCCCTGCTCTATCCACACAACCCTGCAAGTTTACTTCCCTCAAGTGCCAATCCAGAGAAAGAAAGGAAGGTGATAAGGGAATCGCAAATAAGTTCTATTGAAATCCTGACCCTCAGTTTGAAATTAAAGCTGTAACTTTGGAATAGTCAGTATTTCATTGCTTAATCTACTTTTTTTCCTGAATTGGAAAGGAATTATGGCTTTATTAGTCTGGAAATTTCTGCTGTCAACACAGACTGGGAAATCTCTCAGCTCCTCCTGCTGGCTATCACTTTTGCTAGATTTGCAATGGAACCCATTTTTGCACGTAATGGGGTGGAGCTGCTCCGAGGAATTCCCTGGTCAGTCTCTGTACAGGAACCTCAGAATAGAATCCTAGCATTGTTACCGAGAACTCACCATGTAAACAATGGGTCATTTCTTCTAGTTTTCATTTCTGTGAAGTTGTGGTGCTGACAGCAAGAGATTAGGCAAGAGTCCAGTAACTGTTTTTAGACCAATGATTTGTGCAGGTATGTTCGAGAGGAATGAAGCACGGATAGCAAAGGAATAGAGTCAGCAAGAACATATAGCTTAAGTTGAGCAACTGAGTTAGAAAGATAGACAGGTGGAAAGGTCAGAGTAAGGGGCAATGCAAGATCACGGGAAGCAATACAAACGTATGTACGAACATATAAATTAGGAACAGGAGTAAGCCACTCGGCCCCTCGAGCCTGCCCCGCCATTCAAAAAAGACCACTGCCGCTGTTTAAAAAAGGAAGGAGACAAAAGGCGGGTAACTATAGGCCGGTCAGCTTAACGTCTGTAGTAGGGAAAATGCTGGAATCCATTATTAAAGAGGAGATAGCAGGGCATCTGGATAGAAATGGTTCGATCAATCAGACGCAGCATGGATTCATGAGGGGAAAGTCGTGCTTGACGAACATGTTGGATTTTTATGAAGATGTGACTAGGGCGGTTGATGGAGGAGAACCGGTGGATGCGGTGTTTTTGGATTTCCAAAAGGCGTTTGATAAGGTGCCCCATAAAAGGCTGCTGAAGAAGATTAGGGCACACGGAGTTGGGGGTAGTGTGTTAAAGTGGATTGGGGACTGGCTATCCGATAGGAAGCAAAGAGTCGGAATAAATGGGTGTTTTTCCGGTTGGAGGAAGGTAACTAGTGGCGTGCCGCAGGGATCGGTACTCGGGCCGCAACTGTTTACCATTTATATAGATGATCTGGAGGAGGGGACGGAGTTAGGGTAACGAAGTTTGCAGACGACACAAAGATAAGTGGAAAAGTGAATCGTGTGGAGGACGGAGAAGATCTGCAGAGAGATTTGGACAGGCTGAGTGAGTGGGCGAGGATATGGCAAATGGAGTATAACGTTGAGAAATGCGAGGTTATACACTTTGGAGGAAATAATAACAAATGGGATTACTATCTCAATGGAAACAAATTAAAACATGCTACCGTGCAAAGGGACCTGGGGGTCCTTGTGCATGAGACGCAAAAGCCCAGTCTGCAGGTACAACAGGTGATCAAGAAGGCAAATGGGATGTTGGCCTATATTGCGAGGGGGATAGAATATAAAAGCAGGGATGTCTTGATGTACCTGTACAGGGCATTGGTGAGGCCGCAGCTGGAATACTGTGTGCAGTATTGGTCCCCTTATATGAGGAAGGATATATTGGCATTGGAGGGAGTGCAGAGAAGGTTCACCAGGTTGATACCGGAGATGAGGGGTTTGGATTATGAGGAGAGGCTGAGGAGATTGGGTTTGTACTCGTTGGAGTTTAGAAGGATGAGGGGGGATCTTATGGAGACTTATAAGATAATGCGGGGGCTGGATAGGGTGGAGGCGGAGAGATTCTTTCCACTTAGTAAGGAAGTTAAAACTAGAGGACACAGCCTCAAAATAAAGAGGGGTCGGTTTAAGACAGAGTTGAGGAGGAACTTCTTCTCCCAGAGGGTGGTGAATCTCTGGAATTCTCTGCCCACTGAGGTGGTGGAGGCTAACCTTGCTGAATATGTTTAAAGCGCGGATGGATGGATTCCTGATCGGTAAGGGAATTAAGGGTTATGGGGATCAGGCGGGTAAGTGGTACTGATCCACGTCAGATCAGCCATGATCTTACTGGATGGCGGGGCGGGCTCGAGGGGCTAGATGGCCTGCTCCTGCTCCTATTTCTTATGTTCTTATGTTCAATAAGATCATGGCTGATCTGATTTTGACCGTAACTTCATACTCCTGCTTACCCCAGTAACCATTCACCCCCTAAGTTCACTCCCATACTTATCAGGAGTCTATCTACTTCTGCCTTTAAGATATTCAAGAACTCTGTCCCAATCACCTTTTGAGGAAGAGAATTCCAAAGTCTCACAGTCCTCTAAGGAATCATCATCATCTCTGTCCTAAATATGTGACCACTGATGTTTAAAAAGAGACCCTGAGTTCTAGATTCTTCCACAAGAGGAATCATAATTTCCGCATCCACCCTGTCAGAGCACCTCAGGATCTTCTATGTTTCAATCAAGTTGCCTTTTGCTTTTCTAAACTCCAGCGAATACAAGCTTAGCCTATCGAGCCTTTTTTTCATGAGACAACTCACCCATTCCAGGTATTAATCTAGTAAACCTTCTCTGAACCGCTTCCAATGCATTCACATATTTCCTTAAATAAGGTGACCAATACTGTTCACTGTATTTCAAATGTGGTCTCACTGATGCCTGGTATAACTGAGTATAACCTTCCTACTCTTGAACTCAATTCCCCTCACAATAAATAATAACATTCTATTTGCTGTACCTGCATACTAACCCTTTGTGATTCATGCACTCGGACACTCAGACCCCTCTGCATCTCAGAGTTCTGCAATCTCTCACCATTTTAATAATGTGCCTTTTTTATTCTTCTTGCCAAAATAAAATACGGAACATTTTCTCATATTATACCCTATTTGCCAGGTCATTGCCCACTCACAACCTCTCTATTCCTTTTGTAGCCTCCTTATGTCCTCTTCAGAACTCACTTACCTAACTCTAGTTGTACTATCAGCAAGTTTAGCAACCATGCCATCAGTCCCTTTACCCAAATCAATTATATCAATTGCAAAGTTGAGGCCCTAGCACTGATCCTGTGGCACACCACTTACCACATCCTGCCAACCAGAAATTATCCATTTATGCCTATTCTAATTTTTCTGTTAGTTAGCCAATCTTCTAGACATACCAATATATTACCCCCTGCACCATCAGCTTTTATTTTCCACAATAACTTTTGAGGCACCTTACCAAATGCCTTCAGAAAATCTAAGTAGATCCATTAGTTCTCCTTTTTCTACAGTACCTATTACTTTTTCAAAGAACTCCAATAAATTGGTTAAACACACTTTCCCTTTCACAAAACCATGTTGACTCTGCCTGGTTACCTTGAATTTATCTAAGTGCCCTGCTATAATGGGCCAGACTTTCCAGCACTTCCCACTGGTGAGATCTTCCTGTCCTAACAAATGCGACCCCTTGAGTCACGCAAATCGCTGTGGACATCGGCAGGACCGGAAGATCCCGTCAGTAGCCAATGACGGCCACCTCCACCACCGGAAAGTCACCGGAATGGCACACCGCCTCACGGCGGGAGGCAGCATGCCATTCACCAGCAGCAGGATCTTCTGGTCCCTCCGCTGTCAATAGGATTTCCCATTGACTACACCCCACACTGCTGGGAAACCCACAGCAGGGTTGCACCCTCAGCATGAACAGCTGGAAAGTTCCAGCCTGTGTCTTTCTCATGAGGGTTACCAATCTCCATATTTGAAGAAATCAATTTGGAATCCGCTCCAAACAGTGCTCCAATTTGGACGGTGTCAACAAAGATCCACTTCCAGGGTTTCAAAGAACAAAGAACAATACAGGACAGGAACAGGCCCTTCGGCCCTCCAAGCCCACGCCGCTCCCTGGTCCAAACTAGACCATTCTTTTGTATCCCTCCATTCGCACTCCGTTCATATGGCTGTCTAGATAAGTCTTAAACGTTCCCAGTGTGTCCGCCTCCACCACCTTGCCTGGCAGCGCATTCCAGGCCCCCACCACCCTCTGTGTAAAATATGTCCGTCTGATATCTGTGTTAAACCTCCCCCCCTTCACCTTGAACCTATGACCCCTCGTGAACGTCACCACCGACCTGGGGAAAAGCTTCCCACCGTTCACCCTATCTATGCCTTTCATAATTTTATACACCTCTATTAAGTCTCCCCTCATCCTCCGTCTTTCCAGTGAGAACAACCCCAGTTTACCCAATCTCTCCTCATAACTAAGCCCCTCCATACCAGGCAACATCCTGGTAAACCTCCTCTGTACTCTCTCCAAAGCCTCCACGTCCTTCTGGTAGTGTGGCGACCAGAACTGGACGCAGTATTCCAGATGCGGCCGAACCAACGTTCTATACATCTGCAACATCAGACCTCAACTTTTATACTCTATGCCCCGTCCTATAAAGGCAAGCATGCCATATGCCTTCTTCACCACCTTCTCCACCTGTGACGTCACTTTCAAGGATCTGTGGACTTGCACACCCAGGTCCCTCTGCGTATCTACACCCTTTATGGTTCTGCCATTTATCATATAGCTCCTCCCTACATTATTTCTACCAAAATGCATCACTTCGCATTTATCAGGATTGAACTCCATCTGCCATTTCTTTGCCCAAATTTCCAGCCTATCTGTATCCTTCTGTAGCTTCTGACAATGCTCCTCACTATCTGCAAGTCCTGCCAATTTTGTGTCGTCCGCAAACTTACTGATCACCCCAGTTACACCTTCTTCCAGATCATTTATATAAATCACAAACAGCAGAGGTCCCAATACAGAGCCCTGCGGAACACCACTAGTCACAGGCCTCCAGCCGGAAAAAGACCCTTCCACTACCACCCTCTGTCTTCTGTGACCAAGCCAGTTCTCCACCCATCTAGCCACCCCTCCCCTTTATCCCATGAGATCCAATCTTTTTCACCAGCCTACCATGAGGGACTTTGTCAAACGCTTTACTAAAGTCCATATAGAAGACATCCACGGCCCTTCCCTCGTCAACCATTTTGGTCACTTTTTTGGTCACAATCTCGTCTTCTGAGATTTCTTTCCCCAAGATTCCGTGTATGCTCAAACTTCATCTTTCTAGCACAATTTCAGATTCTCAGCCAGCAAGCAGAGCACGACTGCTCCAAAAAACCTAGCAAGGAGTCAGTCTTTGCTGGCCTCCTTGGATCTTCAGGACTTCTCTTAAGCTGACTTTGCTTTAAGTTTGTTCTCCGCATCCCTTTCTTTAACTCAGAGTCTATTGCTATGCTCCTTTCTTTCGACTTGACTTCTGGGACCTTTTTCTGATCCCTGTCTTTCTTACTGCTGGAGACTTCTAGGACATTTTCCTGTCCCACTTTCTGTGTTCTCCTCCCTGGGATATCTTCCTCCAACGGGGCTCTGGTTGTGGGTCACCTGACCTGCAGTTTCATGCTATTTCACTTCTTTACTTCTCTTTCTTCTCCACAAGTGCACAGGACCAGTTCCCAGGCTAAAGATGTGAAAATGGATGAACAGTGCACGTAAGTCCATTTCTTGGTTGGCACAGAAGGCCCTAACCTCCGACTGCCAACTTAGATAAGTATTTTGAAGTTGATAACATTGTGTTGCCTCTTAACCTTTGTTCCAAGAAGCACTATAACTTTTGCCACTTTTGTTTAACTAAACTTTAATCATGTCTTCTTAGGCTCAGGTTCTAGTTTGTTTTGATTACGTTCAGTGCAGTGCCTGGGAACATTTTACCATGTTAAAGACACCTTATATAAATGCAAGCTTTGTGATACTGTAGCCAATGCTATGTGGCTGGCCGTCCTCCCCACTCTTCTGATATACACACTTGCGCCACAAAGCAATTTATGTTGTGGCAAGGACCATTTAATATTCGCGAAAGTATAACATGAACATGTATGCACCAGGTGGCTAGTGGTCTTTACAGGAGAGTGAGAAGAGCCAGAATTATTTTTCAATGGAGAAAAAAAGAGAAACAAGGGACGATGACTTGGAGAAACCCTGGGTAATTCTCAGCAGGAATGTCGGAAAAGACCCAAGATGTTTCTCCTGTAGTGCAAGAGGAATTCCAGGCCGGTCCTCTGAGCAAAATGCTTTTTAAGGGCAGACATGGTTAGTAAGTTCATCAAAACTGTCAGTGGTTCATTTTGGACTTGAACTTTCCCTTGGATTCATTTGATTTACACAAAACTAATGCTGCCAGAATGAAATGAAGCTTTCACTGATTTCTGGTAAATTTGGCCAGATTATTATTCTTGGCAAATGCTGATGCTTTTTACAGTGGTGAGTCCCACTGTAATTAATGAATCCTATGATGTGCCCCCCATCCAACTCCTTCAAGTCATTACCATTAGAATATCAGGACCACTTATCATTTTTAATATGTAATAAAGATAGTTAGGGGAATGGAAAAAAAAATCTTGAATGTTACTTTCAATGAAATTGAAAGTTTATGACAAGGGGACATAAATTTAGGACCAAAATCAGAAAGTTCTTCATAAAAAAATGATCAAAACATGAGTTCCCAGTTAAGGTAGAGGAATCAAACTGCAACCCATTTAGAGACAAATAAATAATGCATGGGGGAATCTAGGGTCTCTGGATAGATTAATGCAAATGGACAGAAGGCCCTTCTTCATCTAAGATGACCTTGTGTATCATGTCTACCAAATTCTCCCCTTCTTGGCAACAATCCATTTGGAATTTTCCATGCAGAATGTTGCCTGTCCTAACACTCGGAAATAAAACTGTTCAGAGGTGACAATTTTTCATGTTTTGTCTGCTCAGTTCTGTAATTTGGCTGGGTGCCTTTCTACGAGTGCAGTAATGGACTAAAACTTTCTGTATTGTTGTTTACCAGATAGTTGGGGATTTTCACTTCTAATGCAGAACTTTCTCTACCCCTTAAAAATGTGGGAAAATTATGTTTGGAAATCACGAGGGCAGAAAGTCCCAGCTGATTGTTGATAAGTTAACAGCTAATATAACAGTGTCCGTAAATAACAAGAAATCTCAGTTTCACTCACATCCAATTAAATCAACTACAACGAGGCACCAGCTTCAAGCACCCGAGACATTAAAAGAGTAAATCAGTCTCACTGAGCTTCATATTGAAAGTCTCTGCTCAATCATGTATGTTTATGTGCATGTGTGTTAGCTGCATGGGACATGCCACACAGGATACACCTGCCTCTAGGCTGTTAACCAAACCATAAAAATCTGCTGAATTTAGTATAGAATGGAAACTACAACTCCCGTGATACATTGTTATTTTCAGAGTTGAAGCAGGAAATCTTGACTCTGCTGTAGCGTAAAGCGAATTAGCAGCTCATTTTACATTTCTGCAGATTTTTTAATTTCATTCACATCACAGAAGCAGAAAACAGTTTGCACCAGTTTTCTTAGTTCCATTACAAAGTATACAAGACCACTTCGTGTCAGAATTTCAGTTTTACTGTTCTTTCCTCCTGGGGAGGAGTATGGAGTTCTCCTAACATCCCGATCAACAATTATCCCTCCATCCATTGCAGCAAGAAAGATGAACTGTTTCTGTATTTCATTACTGATGGCATGCGCTTGTTGTCATTTGCCTATATTCAAGCAAAGTGCTGCCAATCTGGAAGTGTGAAATAGAAATTGCTGAAGACATTCAGCAGGTTAGGCAGCATCAATGGCAAAAACAACAAACATGGTTAACATCGCAAGTCTATGATTCCACCCCTCTCTCCCCCGCCTTTGTCTGAACTGGGAAGTGTTACAGATTAACAGCAATGTCTTGCATTTACACAGCATCTTGTACATTGTATAACATTGCAAGGTGCTGAGATTAGAAGGAGGAGAAGAGAATGACGTGGGAAGAAAAACACAGTGATCTGTGATTAGGTGGAGTCGAGGGCAGGAGATTATTTAAGAAAAATCATTTTTAGTAGTTAACGAAAAGTGCAAGTTTCAAAAGGCACTCGGTATTCAAAAAGATTAACCGGCTCAATTTCATTTCAGTCATGTGTGCCAGTGGTAAAACAATTGCTTTTTATTTTTAGTTGCAGTTCACTCCTGTTGTGACTGGTTTATAAGACCATAAGACATCGGAGTAGAATTAGGCCACTCGGCCCATCGAGTCTGCTCTACCATTCAACCATGGCTGATATTTTTCTCATCCCCATTCTCCTGCCTTTTCCCCATAATCCCTGATCCCCTTATTAATCAAGAACCTATCGATCTCTGTATCAAAGACACTCAATGACCTGGCCTCCCACAACTCTCTGCGGCAAAGAGTTCCACAGATTCACCACTCTCTGGCTGAAGAAATTCCTCCTCATCTCTGTTTTAAAGGATCGTCCCTGTAATCTGAGGTTGTGCCCTCTAATTCTAGTTTTTCTTACTAGTGGAAACATCCTCTCCACGTCTCCTCTATCCAGGCCTCGCATTATCCTGTACATTTCAATAAGATCCCCCTTCATCTTTCTAAACTCCAACGAGTATAGACCCAGAGTCCTCAACCGTTCCTCATACAACAAGCTCTTCATTCCAGGGGATCATTCTTGTGAACCTCCTCTGGATCCTTTCCAAGGTCAGCACATCCTTCCTTAGATACCGGGCCCAAAACTGCTCACAATACTCCAAACGGGGTCTGACCAGAGCCTTATACAGCCTTAGAAGTACATCCCTGCTCTTGTATTCTTATGTTGAACATTCTCCCTTTTTCTGAATCAGGAGTGAAATTGGTTAGATAAAGGAAGACAATATTTAAAGAGATATGGAATGTGATCCTTCAGGCCCATTCATCACGGGCGCAAATCCTGTTCTGGCCACTAAATCTCACAAGAAGGCCATAATGGAAATTGCGGCGACAAGGTCTTGGTTTGAGATCTTACCTGCCAGTGTCGTAATGAGGTTCACACCCAGAAGGAATGTGAACCTGATTTTAACGTCATTATACGGCTTAACGCTGTTCTTCCAGGAGTGTTGAATGCCCCCCCAGCCAGCGAGATGTCACGTATGCTGGGGGGACCAAAAATGGAAACCAGCCATGATGACCACGCCAGGGGCCATGGAAGTCAGTATAGTCCCTGGGTGGTGAGGGATATGGTAGGTTGGCACTGCCCAGTCACTGCCAGGTTGGCACTGTCAGAGGTGGGCCCTCTGTGCAGCCCCTTCAGAGGGGTGGGGAAGGGTTCTCTTATGTTTGTGGATGGGGGCTATGGATGGTGTGCCTCCATTGGGCGTGGGGGAGGTGGATATTGTGGGGGGAGGTGTTGTACCACTTTGCCGATAGTGCAGGGGTCGGGTCACTCTGATGCTTGCCATGTAGTGGGTGGTGGGGGAGATGGGTGTGTGTCCTGATCTTTCAGTGGTGATCGGGGGTTGCCTCTCCGCGTGCGAGGGCTGGGGGATGTCCCCCATGTCCGCAGGGGTCCCAATGTTCATGGGGGGGTCCTTTAAATTTAAGATTAGGGTGTCCTCGATCTCTGAATCTGGCTTTGCCAGCTAGCTGTGTGATCCTTGCCAGCACTTTGAGATTGCACAGCGTGCTGTTTGATCAGGTGAGAAAAGGCATCTGCGAATAAAGTGAGTTTCGCACAGCTTTCCCCACCTGATCCAGCACTCTGTGAAATTTTGGGGAAATTCCGCCCAAGATATATTCAGACACACTAGAGGTGTAAAATGATTAAAGTGGAGCACTGGTGGGCATGAGGAACCTAGCAAAGTGGAAATGGCTGCAAGGGACCAGGAGAAAAATGCTGGTGACACTATTTGGTCCTTCAAACCCACTGGTGGGGGTGTGCTGGATTTTGCACACCCCCACCAGTTGGTTTGAAGGAAGGAAGCTTATAAAATTCAATGGACAGTCTGCCCACCCACTACTGCCTCGCCTTCACCTTTCTGAAACATTACAGGAAGAGGCATAGGGTGGGCATTCAAAAGTTTAATTATTAGTCACAAGTAAGGCTTACATTAACACTGCAATGAAGTTACTGTGAAATTCCCCTAGTCACCACACTCCTGCGCCTGTTTGGGTCAGTGCACCTAATCAGCATGTTTTTCAGAATGTGGGAGGAAACTGGAGCACTCGGGGGAAACCCATGCAGACACGGGGAGAATGTGCAAACTCCACACAGAGAGTGACCCAAGCCGGGAATCAAACCTGGGTCCCTGGCGCTGTGAAGCAGCAGTGCTACCCACTGTGCGACCGTGCCGCCCCATACATTCTGCCCATCCACGGGCCTACTGAGGCCCTTAAGTGGTCATTCAATGCTGAGCGATATGTTGGCTTTAGAGTTTGTTTGACTCCATTCTTACTCAGAAATATTTCCACACCCCTGACAGCCCGTACATTGAAAACCAAATTCTCAATACCTCATAAAGACAAAATACTGTGTATGTTTGAGGGGGTGGGGAGGTAGCTGGAGGGCCTCATACTCAAGGGAGCCTCAAATTTAGACATTTGTTAATTTATTTTGGCATTTGTTAAGTTTCACAATTTGTTTTTATGCACGAGGAAATAATATAGGCAAAGCAAATCAATAATGTAGTTCCATATTGTACATCAGGCAGTGTCTGTGCAGCTTATCATACTGGCACATGAAGCAGGGTGTAAGTACATGCATACATTAAGGCAGCAGAGTTAACACATGGTTGAAGTTGTCGTCCAATTTGTTCACAGTAACTCTTTTTAATGGATACTTTTTTTAAATCCTAAGAATGAAAACACTTTTCTCTGGATTGCAAGCCAAAGGAATTGGTGCCCTATTTTGTTTTCATAAATCTTCATTTTTTAATTATGGCTAGGGGCCTCAAAAGCTAGAAGTGGCCCAGGCCCCTCTGGACCTCCGAGATGACCTCCAACTGTCAGGATGGTAAGTGACTTGAAGGGGGTTTTCAGGTGGTGGCATTCCCATGTGTCTGCTGTTCGTGCCCTTCTAGAGAGTAGTGGTCGTGGGTTTGGAAGGTGCTGCATAAGGAGCAGTTAATCTTGTAGATGGTACACAGTGCTGCCACTGTTTGTTGGTGGGATTGTTTGTGGAAGAGATATCAACCAAGCGGATTGCTTTGTCCTGGATGGTGTTAAGCTTTTTGTTGGAACTGCACTCACCCAGGCAAATGGATAGAATTCCATCACAGTTCTGACTTGTGCCTTGTAGATGGGGGGCAGGCTTTGGGGATTCAGAATGCAAGTTACTCACCACAGGATTCCTAGCCTCTGACTTGCTCTTGTAGCCGTATTTATATGGCTAGTCCATTTCAGTTTCTGTTCAATTGTTACGCACAGGATGTTGATAGTGGAGAATTCAGCGATGATAATGTCATTGAATGTCAAGGGGCAATGGTTAGATCCTCTCTTGTTGGACATGGTCATTGCACTTATGGGGTGCAGTATTTCTTGCCACTTGTCAACCAAGTCCGGACATTGTCCAGATCTTGCTGCATTTGGACATGAACTGCTTCAGTATCCAAGGAGTCATAAATGGTGCAGAACTTTGTGCAATGATCAGCAAACATCTGCACTTCTGACCTAATGATGGAGGTAAGGTCATTGATGAAGATGGTTGAGCCTAGGACACTACCCTGAGGAACTCCTGCAGTGATATCCTGACACTTGTTTTATTGGGCATAGACCGAGTGACTGGAATTTTCTGGCTGTTTGGGCCAGCGGGATCTTCTGGTCCCGCCGATGGTACACAGGTTTCCCAGCGGCAAAGGGTGTATCCAACAGGTAACCCTGTTGATAATGGCGGGACCAGAGATCCCACTGCCAGTGATGATGGCTGTCTCTATGGCAGGCTGTGTAGAAACTCCTGCCCAACATTTATCTACTTGTTGCAGATATCCAGCAAAACAAAGTAATCTTTCCCTTCCATTTGAAATGTCCCCTTTCCAGTAGTTTTCTGTGTTTGACAATGTCCTTTCTAATCTATTCAGTTCTTTACTCACTGTTTCTAACTGTGCGCAAGGCAATGGCTTAGCCTTGCAAAATGTCGACTATATATTGTCCTTTATCCTGACTTTGACCAGGTGATGTCTAATTTTATTCTTTGGTCCTCCTTCCTCAATGACCACTTTGTGCTCTCTTAGCACTTCTTCGATATCAGACATACCCTTACTGATCCCTTCTGTAAATAACTCGGCCCAGTTTTACTTTATCTTCTAAAGACAATGCCTTCCCATCAGGGAACTTGGATCCTTCCTCCTGTTATCAAGTGCAAGTAATCAAAAGTATCATAAAATTCCAACCTAACATTAACTTGACCTAACACTGAAAGACTGTTATTGAAATAACTAGACAGTTTCACATCAATTTTGCAGAATGGAATGTGTATTCTTCTTCCAAAGATAGCAGACACACCCCAAAACTGTATCCAGAGGAAAAGTATTCTTTATATTCATTTATGCAATTAGGATGTCATTGGCTGGACCAGCATTTAATGTCCATCTCTAGTGGCCTTTGAGAAGGTAGTGATGAATTGCCTTCTTGAATTGCTGCAGTCCCTGTGGTGTAGGTACACCCACAGTGCTGTTAGGGAGAGAGTTCCAGGATTTTGACCCAGCGACAGTGAAGGAATGGCGATAGATTTCCAAGCCAAGTGAGTGACTTGGAGGGGAATTTACAGGTGGTGGTGTTCCTATGTATCTGCTGCTCTTGTCCTTCTAGGTGATAGTGGTCATGTGTTTGGAAGGTGCTGCCTAAGGAACCTTGGTGAGTTCCTGCAGTGCATCTTATAGATGGTACATACGGCTGCCACTGTTCATCAGTGGTGGAGGGTTTGAATGTTTGTGGAAGGGGTAGTGGTCAAGCGAGATCTTTGTCCTGGACAGTGTCAAGCTTCTTGAGTGTAGTTGGGATTGCACTCATCCAGTCAAATGGAGAGTATTCCATTACGCTCCTGACTTGAGCCTTGTAGATGGTGGACAGACTTTGGGGAGTCAGGAGGTGAGTGACTTGCCATAGGATTCCTAGCCTTTGACCTGCTCTGGTAGCCACAGTATTTATATGTCTAGTCCAATTCAGTTTCTGGTCAATGGTAATCGTAATAGTGAGGGGAGGCGATGGCCTAGTGGTATTATCACTAGACTATAAATCCAGAAACTCAGCTAATATGCTGGGGACCAGTGTTTGAATCCCGCCACGGCAGATGGTGGAATTTGAATTCACTAAAAAGTATCTGGAATTAAAAGTCTAATGATGATCCATGAAACCATTGTCGATTGTTGGGAAAACCCATCTGGTTCACTAATGTCCTTTAGGGAAGGAAATCTTCCGTCCTTACCTGGTCTGGCCTACATGTGACTCCAGAGCCACAGCAATGTGGTTGACTTTCAACTGTCCTGGGGCAACTAGTGATGGGCAATAAATGCTGGTCAGCCAAAGACACACACGTCCCACAAATGAATAAAAAGAAAACCCTCGGGATATTGATAGTGGGGGATTTAGCAATGGTAATGCTATTGACTGTCAGGGGGCAATGGTTAGATCCTCTCTTGTTGGAGATGGCCATTGTCTGGCACTTGTGTGGAGCGCATGTTACTTGCCACCTGTCAACCCAAGCCTGGGTATTATCCAGGTCTTGCCTCATTTGGACATGAGCTGCTTCAGTACATGAGGAATTCTGAGTGATACTGAACATTGTGCCGTTATCTGCGAACATCCCCACTTCTGACTTTATGACGGAAGGAAGCTGATAAAGCAGCTGAAGATGGTAAGATGCATATCTCCCACTTTCATTTCTACTGTGGGTTTTGGAATTTCATTTTCAGCCCTATTACTGTCATCTTCCACTCTCTGACTATATATATATATATCTCTTAATCTTACAGCTGATAACTTCAACTCTGTTTCCCTATCTATCATATGCACATTCAAGGATTTCCAGATTCCTGAACTGGCTTTAGATCCACCACAACCTCAGCCTGGTGCATGGCTGTGGCCTGGAGCTTTACCGTGACCTGAAGCATTACTGTTCCCTCTAATCTGGATGCCCTCTGGCTATGCCTGAATTTTGCACACTGATTAGCACTTTGACTGAAAATATCACCATTTAAATGGTTGGTGGCTCCCATGGCAACAGTAGCAACTACGTTTCTGATCATGACCCTGGCTACCATATAGCCTGGATCTTTTCGAAATCTGGTGGCCCTCCCCAGCTGACTCAGGAAAAGAAATTCCCTTACAACTTGCAACTCGCTCTTTCTGCCATTTCCATAGCCGTGGCTCATCACGGGCCTATTTCCATGTCAGATTATTGCCTTTGCTCAAAAGCAAGGCCTAGATTTTATTGTTCTTTAGGCCTCCTATGAATGTGTCTTTAAGGTTGATTTAGAAATTTGTGCCATACCCACATTGACGAGTTTCTTTAATTCGAGAATGTAATCTGCAACAGTTGCACTTGGCAACTGCTTTCACAGAATGCCCCCCATATCCTTTTAGCTGGGGGTATGGGGACCACAGTGCACTGTAGTATTCAGTCAATGTGTGGGGTACCTCAGGTCTCACCACTCATGCACATTGTGTGCCACCATATGCCCAAAAATGTGTGCGAGAACTATTAAACCAGTTCTTTCTGTCTTAGCCCATTTACAGTTATTAGGACTGAGGTCAAGGATCCAACTAGTTTAACCAAATTTGTACTTTCAACAAACCCATGTCTCATTGACCTTGCCTCTGCCATTAACACATTTGTAAACCTATCCTACCCTCCCAATATTTCTTTCTACTTATTTCTTTGGCTGATGCATCTTTGGTTCCTTTTTGTTAGGAACCTCAATGTTTATAAAGCTATTTTTCACATTTCTTCCAAGTTCCTTATTGAACCAGAATGATAAAGGTCTTGCTATATTTTTTTGTAAAATGTTGAATGATTTTTTATTACATTATGTAAAGTAACCTTAAATGTTTGTGCAATGTTTTCAGTGGTTTTATTACTAACTACGCTTTCTCAAATTATAATGCTCAAGACAGATCTTCCAGCTCAAGAATCTACTTTGTTGATGTTTGCGCTGTCAATTTGTTGCTTTTGGCTTTCATCTTGGCAATACAATTTTTAACATAAAATTATAGTAGTCTTATAGTGCACAGAGCGTGACTACAAATAAAAGGAACTTGTCATCATTGAGTTTTCTCTTTTTCATTATCTGAGGTAAATCAAAGCTTCCTTCATGAATGTTCCAAATTTGAAAATTATAAAAATTCTTTTTATTACACAGTAGCTAAAAGGGAATCATAATTCTCTGCACAGCTGAAAACATGAAATGTTCCAAAGCTTCCATCATTTATTCACTACATTGTAAAAATATTGCTGCTGGGCACAGCAGAGAAGTCAGAATTGTAAGAATCTGTGGAACTTATGACATTACCAAGAAACTTGTTTTTATAAAAAACAGTTGATGTGAAAGGGTGCATTATTCAGACCCCAAACATTTGTCTGCAATGTTTTTAAATCATATTCCTTTGACCTAATGACCAAATGATTTTTTTTCACTCCAAATGGCCTTAAATAAAAATACACCTGGTTTCTACTCAGATGTTCTACCAGCACATTGGCAAATCACCCGCACAAACAGTATAAAAAACTGTTTTTAGTCACTTATGTAATTTCTTTGGATGTTCTGCCAATCTCCGGTGAAGTTACAGCAGAAAATTGGGCACATTGTCAAGATAAGCCTTTAATTTGGCTTTTTGAATTTTATAAGGCTTTGCTGCTCCAGATACCTGCTGCAGAATGTTGTTATTCCTTAACGTTTAATGATGGAGATTGCATTTAGTACCATACTCCTCTTTTTACAATATGGCTTGTCTGGGCGGACAACAACACCTTGCATTCATATCGTCTACACAAAATACATCCAAGGAGAAAGAAAATAATCACAAATCTCCTTGACAACAGCTGAAACCACTCCTGAACCACAAACAAGTGTTTCCTTACCACAAAACAAAATGGCCCTTCTCCCTGACCACACACCTGCTCTCACTAGGAATGAAATGATAAACCTCAGAGTCAAAGCAACACTCTGCACCTATTCTTGCACCATCATTTGTCACACTAGCACTTTTTTCTCCAGGTCCTCCGCCTACAGCTTGACACTGCATTACCACCCTCTTACCAGGTCCTTAAACTGCCTGGATTGCAGTAGTATATTGACTGCTCCTTAAAGTGCCATTGCATTGATTAAATAAATTGATTCACAAGATTGATCTGTTAACTAATAAGAGCACCACTGTCATGCACCACTTAGACAAAGACAGCACACTCAGGGGAACACCATATCAAAGTTTCTCTCCAAGTCAGACACCCACCTGACTTATAAATATATTGCCATTCCTTCATCATCAGCAGGTCGAATTCTGGAACTTCTCCCCTAAACATGCCTGTCAAAGTCCTTCATCAAACAGTCCGCTACAATTTGAGAAGATGGCTCAGTGCAACATTCTCAAGGGTAACTTGGGAGGGGCACGAAATACCAGCTTGTCAGTGATGCCCACATTATGAGAATAAATTTTAAGAAAAAACAATTTTTAGCAGAGGAAACCTTTTGAAATGTATTAATGGCTTTAATAGAATGAATTCCAATTCTCTGCTTACACTGAGTGGTGCACGAAGGCAGACTTTCGTCCATTTCCATTTGTCGTTATTCCTGGAACAGGTTGCTAGTCTGTCACCAGGGGCTTATAGCTTGAGGTGCAACATTCCACATTAAACGTGGCTGATCAGGAGTCTCTCCTGCTCTTACTGCAGCCGTTGGCATGTTGGGAGGATTTGCAGGTTGACACACAATCTGTTTGACTACGCTATGAATGCACCTGCCTGAGCCAATGGGTCCTGAGGTGGGATTTGAACCCGGAGCTTCTGGCTCAGAGGTAGGGACATTGCCCACTATGCCACAAGACCACCTAATGGAATGAATAGTGATAGATTTTTTCCTCTGGTTGGGGAAGTTAAGTTTATTTATTAGTGTCATAAGTAGGCTGACACCAACATTGCAATGAGATTACTGTGAAAATCCCCTAGTCACCACACTCCAGCATCTGTTTGGGTACACTGAGGGAGAATTTAGCATAGCCAATGCATCTAACCAGCACACCTTTTAGACAAACAAAGAACAATACAGCACAGGAACAGGCCCTTCGGCCCTCCAAGCCCGCGCCGCTCCCCGGTCCAGGATTGAATCCTGAATCCAGGATCCCCGCCCAATTTTCCAGCCTATCTACATACCAATATCCTATCCACCGAGCTGTCCCTCACAGCTACGATGCTTTGTTCATTACAACCTATTAACTCACCCCCACCCCCCCATTCCAGACCATGTGATCTCCAGGGAGAGGCGAAAACCCAGAGTGAAAAACCCCAGGGCCAATATGGGGAAAAAAAATCTGGGAAATTCCTCTCCGACCCCCTGAGGCGATCGAAACGAGTCCAGGAGATCACAATGGCCCTGATCGGGAAATGCTTCCCAACCCTAGTCATTTCCACTTCCACGAACACCATATGAATTCCCTGCCCCCGAGACAGGTTCCCAACTATCCGCAGTCTCGCTCTGTACTGGCACCAGCAAGATGATCATAGAATGAAGCCTTGAAACGAGAAACAAGGAACAATTAGCCCGCGCCGCTCCCTGGTCCAGACTAGACCACTCTTTTGTATCCCTCCATTCCCACTCCGTTCATATAGCTGTCTAGATAAGTCTTAAACGTTCCCAGTGTGTCCGCCTCCACCACCTTGCCCGGCAACACATTCCAGGCCCCCACGACCCTCTGTGTGAAATATGTCCTTCTGATATCTGTGTTAAACCTCCCCCCCTTCACCTTGAACCTATGACCCCTCGTGAACGTCACCACCGACCCGGGGAAAAGCTTCCCACCGTTCACCCTATCTATGCCTTTCATAATTTTATACACCTCTATTAAGTCTCCCCTCATCCTCCGTCTTTCCAAGGAGAACAACCCCAGTTTACCCAATCTCTCCTCATAACCAAGCCCCTCCATACCAGGCAACATCCTGGTAAACCTCCTCTGTACTCTCTCCAAAGCCTCCACGTCCTTCTGGTAGTGTGGCGACCAGAACTGGACGCAGTATTCCAAATGCGGCCGAACCAACGTTCTATACATCTGCAACATCAGACCCCAACTCTTATACTCTATGCCCCGTCCTATAAAGGCAAGCATGCCATATGCCTTCTTCACCACCTTCTCCACCTGTGATGTCACCTTCAAAGATCTGTGGACTTGCACACCCAGGTCCCTCTGCGTCTCTACACCCTTTATGGTTCTTCCATTTATCGTGTAGCTCCTCCCTACATTATTCCCACCAAAATGCATCACTTCGCATTTATCAGGATTGAACTCCATCTGCCATTTCCTTGCCCAAATTTCCAGCCTATCTATATCCTTCTGTAGCCTCTGACAATGTTCCTCACTATCTGCAAGTCCTGCCAGTTTTGTGTCGTCCGCAAACTTACTGATCACCCCAGTTACACCTTCTTCCAGATCATTTATATAAATCACAAACAGCAGAGGTCCCAATACAGAGCCCTGCGGTACACCACTAGTCACAGGCCTCCAGCCGGAAAAAGACCCTTCCACTACCACCCTCTGTCTTCTATGACCAAGCCAGTTCTCCACCCATCTAGCCACCTCCCCCTTTATCCCATGGGATCCAACCTTTTTCACTAGCCTACCATGAGGGACTTTGTCAAACGCTTTACTAAAGTCCATATAGACAACATCCACGGCCCTTCCTTCGTCAACCATTTTGGTCACTTCTTCAAAAAACACCACCAGGTTAGTGAGGCATGACCTCCCTCTCACAAAACCATGCTGACTATCGTTAATGAGTTTATTCCTTTCTAAATGCGCATACATCCTATCTTTAAGAATCTTCTCCAACAACTTCCCCACCATGGACGTCAAGCTCACTGGCCTATAATTACCCGGGTTATCCTTCCTACCCTTCTTAAATAACGGGACCACATTGGCTATCCTCCAATCCTCTGGGACCTCACCTGTGTCCAGTGACGAGACAAAGATTTGCGTCAGAGGCCCAACGATTTCACCTCTCGTCTCCCTGAGCAGCCTTGGATAGATTCCATCAGGCCCTGGGGATTTGTCAGTCTTTATATTCTCTAACAAACCTAACACCTCCTCCTTTGTAATGGAGATTTTCTCCAACGGTTCAACACTCCCCTCCGAGACACTCCCAGTCAACACATCCCTCTCCTTTGTGAATACCGACGCAAAGTATTCATTTAGGATCTCCCCTACTTCTTTGGGCTCCAAGCATAAGTCCCCACTTTTGTCCCTGAGAGGTCCAATTTTTTCCCTAACAACCCTTTTGTTCCTAACGTATGAATAAAATGCCTTGGGATTCTCCTTAATCCTGTCTGCCAAGAACATTTCGTGACCCCTTTTTGCTCTTCTAATTCCCCGTTTAAGTATTTTCCTACTTTCATGGTACTCCTCCAGAGCTCCCTCCGTTTTTAGCTGCTTGGACCTAACATACGCCTCTCTTTTCCTTTTGACCAGTCCCTCAATTTCCCTGGTTATCCACGGTTCTCTAATCCTACCCTTCCTATCCTTCTTTTTTACAGGCACATGCTTGTCCTGTAGCCCTAACAACCGTTCCTTAAAAGACTGCCACATACCAGATGTGGATTTACCCTCAAACAACCTCTCCCAATCAAGAGCTGCCAATTTCTGCCTGATCCCAATAAAGTTAGCCTTCCCCCAATCCAACACCTTACCCTTGGGACACCACTCATCCTTTTCCATCACTATCCTAAAGCTAACAGAATTGTGGTCACTATTTGCCACATGTTCCCCAACCAAAACTTTGAAGACCTGACCGGGCTCATTCCCCAGTACCAGGTCCAGTATAGCCCCCTCTCTAGTCGGGCTGTCCACATATTGTTCCAACGAACCCTCCTGTACACATTTTACAAATTCCTCCCCATCCAGAGTCCCTGCCCTCAGCGATTTCCAGTCTATACCAGGGAAATTGAAGTCTCCCACTACAACAACCCTATATTTCCTGCACCAATCCAGTATCTCCTGACATATCCATTCTTCCACTTCCCTTGGGCTGTTGGGGGGCCTGTAGTACACCCCCAACATAGTGACTGCGCCTTTCCTGTTTCTAAGCTCCACCCAGAGTGACTCGCTACACGACTCCTCCGAATTGTCCTCCCTCTGCACCGCTGTAATATGCTCTCCAACCAATACCGCTACTCCCCCACCTCTTTTGGCCCCTCCTCTGTCTCGCCTAAAACACTTGTACCCTGGAATATTCAGCTGCCAGTCCTGCCCCTCTTTCAACCAAGTCTCTGTCACCGCAACCACATCCAAATTCCTCGTGCGCATTAAGGCCCCAAGTTCGTCTGTTTTACCTGCTACGCTCCTTGCATTGAAGTATAAGCACTCCAGACCCCCAGGCTCAGTGAGGTCGTCCTCCCCCAGAGTGCTCTTCTTCTTTGCCAGCCCTGTCCCAGCCCCAAGCTCATCCCCAGCCACCACACTTATAGACCTAATAGTTTGATCCCCACCCCCCTGCCATACTAGTTTAAACCCCCCCGAACTGCACTAGCAAAGCTCCCAGCCAGGATATTTGTGCCCTTCCAACTTAGTTGTGACCCCTCCCTCTTGTACAGGTGCCATCCTCCCCTGAAAACCTCCCATTGGTCTATGAAAATAAAGCCCTCCCTCCTGGACCAGTCCTTTAGCCAGGCATTCATTTGAACCAACTCCCTATTCTTAGCCTCACTGGCACGAGGCATTGGGAGCAGCCCAGAGATGGCCACCCTAGTGACCCTACTTTTTAACCTATTTCCCAACTCCCTAAATTGCTCTCTTAGGACCCCCCTATTCTTCCTATCTACGTGGGACTGTGGGACTGTGGGAAGAAACCGGAGCACCCGGAGGAAAACCACGCAGACACAGGGAGAACGTGCAGACTCCGCACAGGCAGTGACCCAAGCCAGGAATCGAACACGGATGCCTGGCGCTGTGAGGCAGCAGTGCTAACCACTGTGCCACCGTGCTACCCAGTTAGTGATAAGGAATCATTAATTTGAACTTATCATTGAGAAAAGAGGTAAAATTAAACCTTTTTTTACACAGGATTGTTGGTGTATGGAATACTTTGCCATGGGAGTGGTTGAGGTAGAGATGATTGCATCATTTCTGGGACTAATTGAAAAAAAGAGTAAGATACAAGCATATGGAAGATCACAGGGCAATGGAAATAGATCTGGATTGTTCCAGAAAAGAGCCAGAAGTAAAAGCAACAGTAACTTGCATTTATATAGTGCCTCTCGTGTCGTAAACCATTTTAAGGTACTTCCAGGGACAATAGAGCAAAATTTGGCAGAACCATGTGAGATATTACAGCAGATGACCAAAACTTTGGTCAAAGAGATAGGATTTAAGCTTAGAGAGATGAAGAGGTTTAGGGAGGGAATTCTCGAGCTAGGGTCTCAGTAACTGCCAATGATGGAGCAATTAAAATTGGAAATACTTAAGAGACCAGAATTGGAGCACAGATACGTAAAGGATGTATAGCGGGAGGAGAAAGCCCATGATAGAATTGGAAAACAAGGATCAGATTAAAATGGCCCTGTTGTTTAACCAGGAATCAAAGCAAGTCAGTGATACGGCATGGTGGCACAGTGGTTAGCACTGCTGCCTAAGAGCGCCAGGGACCCAAGTTCGATTCCTGTCTGTGTGGAGTTTGCATGTTCTCCCTGTGTCTGTGTGGGTTTCCTCTGGGTTCTCCGGTTTTCTCCCACAGTCCAAAAAATGTGCAGGTTAAGTGAATTGGCCCTGCTAAATTCTCCCTCAGTGTACCCAAACAGGTGCTGGAGTGTGGCAACTAGGGAATTTTCACAGTAACTTCATGGAAGCGTGAATGTAAGCCTACTTGTGACTAATAAATAAACTTTAAAGGGGTGATGAGTGAAAGGGATTTGGTGTGAGTAAGGACACAAGCAGCAGAGCTTTGTATAACTTTATGTTTAGGAAGAGTGGAATATTGGTGGCTCGGATTGTATTGGAATAGTGAGGTTGAGAGGTAACAAAGGCATGAATGATGGGCAGCAGGTGAACTAAAGTGGGGCAGAGTCAGCCAATGTTAGAGATTGTAATAGGTCAAATATGATGCCAATATTACGAAGAGTCTGGTTCTGCCTCAGACAGTTGCCATGAATGGGGGATGGAATTGTTGATCAGGGAACAAAGTTTATGACAGGGACAGAAGATCAATGATATAATGGGCAGAATGGCCTCCTCTGCATTGCATACTGTAGGTTAAACCTAAATGCCCGGATGTGTTCTCTTTATATCAATGTCTAGCTCATTGTAACTGGCAGCACCATGTCCTGCAAGTGACTTCTGGCTTCTTTGAAAACTGCCCTCCTATTTCAACATTTGGACCAAGATGCTCCATGGGTTTATGAAATTCAGAGGTATGCAAGCAGCCCATAGGAATTTGATACACTCTGCAACGTACCTATATGAAGGTAAAGAAAGAAAAATCTGATTTATATAGCACCTTTCAAAACCTCTGGATATCCCAAAGCACTTTACAGCCAATGATGTATTTTTGAAGTGTAGTCACTGTTGTAATGTGGGAAAAGCAGCAACCAATTTGTGCATAGCAAGCTCCCACAAACAACGATGTGACGAATGTTGTTTGAAGGCTTTCACAGTGAGAGCACTAACATTGAAAAAGACAAATTTACAGTCACACCATATCAAACTTTTCTCTGAGACAAGCTGTCATTACCATAAAAGAGTTCCTTAGAAGAACCGATAGGCCTTAGTGTTTCAGGTAGCTTAATCTACCCACTGTCTGGAGAATGACTGAAATTAGGAGAGAGAGAGGACCTGGACAGAATCTTACTGCTGATTGGTCAGACTAGTGTTTTTGGAATAGGTCAGTTCATGCTACCATCCTTGCTGCTGATTTGTCAGTACCTGTTAACATTCTTGCTGCTGATTGGTCAACTATGTAGAATGAATGGTGGTGATAGTGTCGATGTGATAAGGACCAGATAATTTGTTTTTAGTGATGTTGATTGAGGGATAAGTATTGGTCAGGACACAACAGATAACTCTGCTGTTCGGGGGCCCTTTATGTCCAAATGGGTGATCAGACCAGGTTTTGGTTTAAAGTCTCATCCTTAAAGATGGCACCAGTGACAGGAGAACACTCTCTGAGTGTAACCCTATACTTTTTTCCCAGGTATGGCTTGAAAACACAACCTTCCAACTCAAAAGACTTAGTGCTACTAACTGAGCCATAACCGACACTAGATTTTAAGTAAGTTATAAAGCTATGAGGGAAGAAATCAATTAAGGCAAATTCTGAAGGTGTCAAAACTAATGTGCTGTTCACATTGATGGGAAGAAGTTAATTTGTTTTATCACATCGTGAGTGTGATAAAACAAATGAAATGTGTCAGTCACTGATGTGCTTTGTACAGTGTATCCTTGCTGATTTTGTGGGAATAAGGTTATGTCTACACTGCCCAGGTGGCAAATTGCCCCTATTAGCTAACTAGTAAGGTAGGTAAATGTTTTGCTACACCAAGCTGCTATTCTTGGCTACTTTCCACTTAGTGTCCTTGCTACCTCCTACCACAGCAACCCTCTGGACAGTTTATTGCAGCTCTCTTTCACTTCACTTTATGTATGCTCAGGGTTTCTTTGCTGAGAAGTGGGGTTTGGGGGCAGGTTTTAGCATTTCTTCAGATCTTACAAACATTGCTGAGATGGATAAATGCAAACAGTGCAGCCAAAATTAATCTTTCATTGACCCTTTAAGCTGCTACAGACCCTTAAATCCTATCGCAGCACACACCCCAATCCCAGTGACAGCCCCAAGTCAGAGGCAATACCACCAGTGACTCATCCCTGCAATATCAGCATTACATTCATAGCTGAAATGGCATTAACTCCTCTTAACTAGTCTGAGCCTGGAAAATGTAATGCCATCAATCGCGTTTTATCTGGTGACTCAAAATCCAGCTTCACCATTTTATTCCTCAGGAGAGGCGATGGCCTAGTGGTATTATCACTAGACTATTAATCCAGAAACTCAGCGAATGTTCTGGGGACCCGGGTTTGAATCCCGCCACGGCAGATGGTGGAATTTGAATTCAATAAACAATATCTGGAATTAAGAAGCTACTGATGACCTTGAAATTATTTCCAATGGTTTCTATGATTCTATGATGATTCTATTGTCAATTATCGGAAAAACCCATCTGGTTCACTAATGTCCTTTAGGGAAGGAAATCTGCTGTCCTTATCTGGTCTGGCCTCCATGTGACTCCAGGGCCACAGCAATGTGGTTGACTCTCGACTGCCCTCGGGCAACTAGGGATGGGCAATAAATGCTGGCCAGCCAGCGATGCCCATGTCCCACAAATGAATAAATGGTCAAGTGAAATTTAAACCCATTGATTATTCTTCTCTGAGCCTAAAGGCCATGATCCACAATAATCAAAAATCCGAAACGAGGCACAATAATTACACAACATGACTTGTACCATAACTTACAATTCAAAACAAGATGTTGCTGCCATCTGTTACCAGCTGCAGCCTTGTCTATCACTAGCTTATGTAATTGGGAACAATTTAGATTCACATAGGGATCGCGTCTAATTAAATACTCATGATGTATCTTGTATCATTTTCCCCCTCGGGTAATTAAATACTCATTGGTATTCTTTCCTCTTTGATGTCTGTCAATGGAATTACAAATTTCTAATGCACTCCAACACTTTTCTATTTTTGTGCCCTGCCACAGTGCTTTTTTAAGCCCCTGTTGTGTAGTTGGATCTCAGCAGAATGAACTGATCACAAAACGATGTTGGAAAAAAAAATCTTTCAGCTGAATAATAATATGTTAGTCAGACTGCTTACAGCAGTAGTGCACATGACTTTGTCTATGACACATTCAAAGCAAACAAGTGACAAATGTACTATAAAATTTCAACTTCTCACAGTTACCAAAACTTACCAAAAATATATGAGTACTTTGATTTCCGAGTGCAAATACAGCCCAATGTCGTAATGTCTGGATCATTGAACACTGACTGCTGAATGTACTTACACTTCACAAGATGTGGTGACTGTCCCTTTAAGGGCAGCACAGCAGACAAGTGTACCCTGGCTTGAGGGACCAACTGGGATGAAGGGGTGGAGCCCTCACTTGGTGTGATTTAGAGAAAATGCAGAGAAAATAACCCTCGGAAGCAAGAGCTGTGATTTTGTGTTTAAGGAAAAACTGTACAGAGACCTCCCTCCTCCACAGGCTGCCCCATTACCTGTTTCAAACATTTCAAGGTTGGAGTATTTTTTAATTTATTCATGGGACATGGGCATTGCTGGTTGGCCAGCATTTATTGCCCATCCCTAGTTCCCCCTTGTTCAGAGACCAGTTTAAAGTCAACCACCTCTTCAGTACATGTTGACTCATTTGTAGAATATTGCTGCAACCTAGGGAGGTTGGGTCACACACATACATTCTCTCATATTCCTTGTTTTCATAAATAGAATCATACAGTACAGAAGAGAACCTTTGGCTCATTGAGACTGCACTGACACGCAAGAAACACCTGAACTCCCACCTAATCCCATCTACCAGCACTTGGCCCATAGGCTTGAATGCTATGATGTGCCAAGTGCTCATCCAGGTACTTTTTAAAGGAGGTGAGGCAACCTGCCTCTACCATTCTCCCAGGCAGCACATGCCAGACTGTTACCATCCTCTGTGTAAAAAAGGTTTTTCCTCACATTCCCCTTAAACCTCCTGCCCCTCACCTTGAACCTATGTCCCCTCGTGACTGACCCTTCAACTGAGGGGATCAGTTGCTCCCTAATCACCCTGTCCATGTCTCTCATAATCTTGTACACCTTGATCAGGTTGCTCTTCAGTCTTTTCTGCTCCAATGAAAACAACCCAAGCCTACCCAACCTCGCTTCGTAACTTAAATGTTCCATCCCAGGCAGTGTCCTGGTGAATCTCCTCTGTACTCCCTCCAGTACAATCACATCCTTCCTCTAATGCGGTGACTGCACACAGTACTGTAGCTGTGGCCTCACAAAAGTTCAACACAACTCCAACATGACTTCCTGCTTTTGTAATCTATGCCTCGATTGATAAAGGCAATTATCCCCCTATGCCTTTTTCACCACCCCACTAACATGCCCTTCCGTCTTCAGAGATCTTCGGACAAATGCACCAAGGTCACTTTGTTCCACAGAACTTCTTAGTGTCATGCCATTCATTGAATACTTCCTTGTCAAATTACTCCTTCTAAAGTGTATCACCTCACATTTTTCAGGGTTAAACATCATTGTTTTATTTCTTTGCAAGAGAAAGCTGTATTTAACTGACATCTATGACACTGGGCTCTGACCCATAGCTGTTTATGCAGAGATGGTGTAGGAGATGCTGTGTTTGGAGGCAATGGAGGACAAGAGGAGGGTAAAAGTTGGTCACATCTGCCACCTTCTGCAATGTTTGTGCCACGGGGTCTTGGAAGGCATCCACAAGCAGTGTTGCTGACAGTTACAATTTTTATGCAAGTGGCTCATTCCGAGGCTCCACAAGTGACCTCTGAGGGATTTCACAAGTCTCTGCACATAAGTGCATCCAGGAGGTGACAGATGCAATCTTCACAAGGGCACACAACTTCATCCATTTCAACTAAGATCAGGCAAGCCAGGGTGCCAAATTAATGGAATTTATGCATATCTCTGGCTTTCCACAGGTGCAGGATGCCATGGACTGCACTCACGTGGCACTCGGATCTCCAACGTGTCAAGCAGTGAACTATGTGAACCACAAAGGCTTCCACTCACTGAATGTTCAGCTAGTCTATGACCACACCAAAAGCATCCTCCAGGTTTGTGCTGGATTCTCAGGGAGTGTGCACTACTGCTACATTCTAAGCCTGACATATTTTGGGCTCCACAGAGGCTGCAAGGTTGGCTTGTTTGGGACAAGGGCCACTTACTGAGAAGGTGGCTGATGATGCCTGTGTGGGAACCACAGAGTGCAGTTGAGACAAGATACTGTAACTCATATTTTGGTAGAACAGGCTATAGGGTCACTGAAGATGAGGTTCTGGTGCCTGGACCTGGTCTGGTGAAGTTCTGGAGTATAATCCACAGAGAGTATCACACATCAAGGTTGCTTGCTGCGACCTGCACAATATAGGACTGCCATGGGGGAGGAGCTAACTGAGGAGGAGATGGAGGAGCAGCACGTTTCCTCCAATGAAGAGGACGTCAAAGGGTATGAGGCTGAGGAGGTCCTCAACGGAGAGGATGCCAGCCATGAGGCAATGGCAATGTCTAGATGAGGCAGATGAGCTTAGGACATGCTCATTGCTGCTAGATTCACGGAGGGTGATGAGGAGATCCAATGAGGAAATCTCTTATCTCCACATGACTTCTGTGAGCATTGCTCTGCCATGTGACTCATTTGCACTCCATCTTTCTTCTAAAAAACTTGTGAACCAATTGGCACTTCCTTGTTTTTCCGCAATCCATCACTTCCTTAATGCATGAACATTTGAATGAAAGTGTGAAGGAAGCATGATTACATTTGTGGCAGCACACACTCTCTGTGATCAGGCTCTTGTCATGAGGACACAGCGGTTGACCATAGTCCTTGCATTGCAAGAGGATGATGATGAGTGGCAGTGGGGACAGTACATAGATCCTCACGGTGTTTCTGGCTGATGGCAGCTCGCTTACTCTTAATGACTGGGGTCAGATTATGGTGACTCAGCAGGGAAAGTTTCACCTCTCCCAATCTTATGCCATCCTTTATGAACCGTCCCCTTGAGGGTCAATGTCACTGGAGGCTGAAGCAGATGGGACAGGTGGGGTATCTGCAGCTCAAAGATGCAGAGAGCACACATTGACAATGACTGGAATGAGTGACACTGGCTCTTTAATTTGTGGGAGACAGAGTAACAGACATGACTGATGTGTTCAATCACTGTGAACGGATACCACCAACGTGCTGGAAACCTTGCACAAAGCACATGGAGGAAACTCTGGACTGAATCCAGTTTTCAGGTCGGGATTACAGGAACACAGCTCATCAGAACAATGAGCAATAGAAAGGATGCAATGAGTGAGAGGTTATTTACAGGGGTAAATGTCATGTGCAAGTGCTTAACACCCATGCCCACGTTGTGTAACTAAAGCTTCTTCACCCCCTGCTGCTACGTCATGGTACATCCCCAACATATACAGCAGAGGGGGTGGGTGGGGGTGGGGGGAGAGCCTGTTGTCTGCCACACCCTGTTGTTTGTTAAGTGCTGCACTATATGGTGGGGAAAGCCGCCATTGTCGTCAATGGGTCAATGCCACTTTTCCCGCCCACCATTGACCTTTGTTGATTTCTGTGAAAATCGTGCCCTACGTCATCATTAAACCAATTTGTCACTTGACATAGTTTATGACTCAAGGAGCACCTGTTTCACTGATCAACCTTCTGCTTCCTTTTCAATGTAAAAGCAATATGTTCTGTTTAACACCGAGGTCAGGCAGATGGCATGACATGCAAATAATACCAAAAATGACTTAACAGAAATAGCTCACGGACCAAAAAAGGAAAACAAGTTTATAAACAAATACCCACTGTTGTAATCTCATGTGCCTCAATTTCAGTCACGTATTTTCACAAAAACAATGAGGTCTGCAATGTGTTTAAATAAAACCCGGCAGCCCATTTATAATAATTCTCAATGTGGCTTTAACCTCAGACATGAACCCTTGTAGGACTGGTTCTAAATCCATCCAAAGAAAATTGAAAACAAGTGTTAACGCATTTGAAGCACATCGTAAAGAACTTTGTTCAAAGTCTCTATTTATGTGATCAGAAAAGCGATATTTAATAAGTGATAAATTAAATGTGTTATTCAGGGTTATAGCCGAGGTCGGTTTAGGATTACCAGCAATTGGATTGGTTCTTTTAACACCAAATGTAATTTTTTACTGACAAATCAGTTTCAAATTTCAAAGGGAAAATACATAATAAAATAACAATTACTTCTCCATCAGAAACCACACAGAAATGGAGTAAATTAAAACGGTGATAGGCCAGATGTGTATACCATCAGGGAGCATATTTTAGTCACAGTTGGGGCAGAGTTTTACAGTCCCCTGCTGTCAGGTTTGCAGGATAGGGTGGCCCTAAAATTTCCCAGATAACCTTCCCGCCTGCCCTAACCAGTCCACAGTTTTACCGGGGACAAGCAAACAAGGCCTAGGCTGGCCTGCCCTTGCCCCAGTTGAGGCCCGTAAAGTGGGAAATTAATGTCCTTTTTGAAGTCTTGTTTCCCTCCAGGCCTCAATGTTGAGGCTGGCAGGTGGTTTTCAGGGATGTGGATGCCTGGCAAGTCATCCTTTCCACATTGGACACCTCACCACCCCCCTCAAGGTCTGCCCCCTGCTCCCTGCACTTCCCCAGCCTCTCCATCAAGAACCCAAACTTCTTTCTACACTCCCCCGGTCATCTCCCCCAACCCCACCATGAGATTGCCTGTACTTAACAGATATTGGACTTCAGGATTTGGGATCTGTGACTCCTTGGACACTGCTGCTGGGAGTATAGAGCTGCTGGCCTTTCAGATTGGCTAGTGGCTTCCTGAGCTGACACTTCCTCTTGAATGAAGGACAGAGGCCCTGTCTCCTGCCAATTAACATTTTTTAAAGAGCTGCGGGACAGCCGGCATTGGTGGGGTATGTTTCTCACTGAGTCTACGGGTGGTGGGACAGGAAACCTCACCATTCAATGAATCCTAAGGTCACTCAGCCCATCGGGTCAATGCTGTAGATCAATCCACTCTATCCCATGTAGCCGAACAAGCTAAATTCTTCCTTTTGAAGTTATTGTCAGTGACGGTTTCTAAAGAATCCTGCATCAGACATCATGAAGGAGGCTTCCAGTTTGGAATTTTTTAAAAATTCATTCGTGGGACATGGGCATCGCTGGCTGGGTCAGCATTTATTGCCCATCACTAATTGCCCTTGTTCAGAGGACAGTTAAGAGTCAGCCACATTTCTGTGGCTCTGGAGTTAGATGTAGGCCCGACCAGGTAAGGTCAGCAGATACAAAAATTGGCAGTGTAATTGGCAATGAAGAATAGAAAGATATCAATGGACTAATCAGGTGGGAAGACAGGTGGCAAATGGAATTTAATCTGATGAAATGTGAGGGAATGCATTTGGGAGAGGCTCACAAGGTAAGGGAATACACAAATCAATGGTAGAATATTGAGAAGAGCAAAGGCCCCTTGGAGTGTATGTCAACAAATCCTTGAAGTTAGCAGGACAGCTAGATAAGGTAGTCAAGAAGGGATATGGGATACCTGCCTTTTTTAGCCAAGGCATATATAAAGAGCTGTGAAGTTGTGCTGGAATTGTATAAAGCACAATTTTGCATACAGTTCTGGTCATCGCATTCTAGAAAATGTGTGATTGCACTAGAGAGCGTACAGAGAAGATATATGAGAATGTTGTCTGGACTGGGAAGTTTTAGTTATCAAGAAAGGTTGGGTAGGCTAGGATTGTTCTCTTCCAAACAGGGGAGACTGAGGGGAGACCTAACAAAAGCATATAAAATTAGGAGGGATTTAGAAAGAGTGAATAATAAGATTCTATTTTCCTTTGGTTAACCAAGGGCATAGATTTTGGGTCGGTGGTAGCAGGTTTCAAGATGATTCCAGGGGTATTTTTCACCCTGAGCCTGGTGGGAATCTGGAACTCACTGCCTGAAAAGCAGAAAGCCTCATTACATTTAAAGAAGCACTTGGATATACACATGAAGTACCATGAGGCTGTGGGCCACAGCTGGAAAGTTGGGTTAGGCTGGGTGGCTACTTGTTGTTCAGCACAGATACAATGGGCCAAATGGTCTCCTTATGTGCTGTAAATTTCTGTGAATCGTTCCTGTTAACACACTGTGGTGAACCATCGTTGGTTACCACTGTGGGGTTATTCTAATGTTGCTGTTGGGTTAGGGTGTTCACACTGTGGGGTTGTTATAATGTTGTTGTTGGGCTAGGGTGTTTACACTGTGGGATTAATATACCTGTGGTGGATGCTGTTATGGCACATCCCAGTCGGGCCCCGCCTCCTGGGAGAGGTATAAGACCCTCTGCTCAGGCGGGACCCCTCCAGTCTGGAATGGTGTACTCGTGTTTAGATAGTTCTATTGTTTGTCAATAAAAGCCTTCAATTACTGAAGCCTTGTACCTCGTGCTCGATTGTCGCGCATCAATTTTATTGACAAACACGAAACTCTCGACAGAAAGGAGAGTATGGAACAAATGCTAAAACCAGAGCGTCTGACGCTGGATCCACGTGCGGTCGGCGCCTCTAACACCTTCGACCACTGGCTGAAGTGTTTCGAGGACTACCTGGCAGCCTCTGCAGCAGTTACTACGGATAACGACAGACTCCAGGTCCTCCATGCGAGGGTAAGCGACACTGTCTACCTCGCGATTCGTGCGGCCACCACTTACCCGAGGGCCCTCGAGCTCTTGAAAAAGTGATACACGAGACCTCCCAACGAGATCCACGCTCGTTACCTCCTCGCTACACGACGTCGGCAGTCGGGCGAAACCATGGAGGACGACGCCAGTGAGCTCTTGCAGCTTGCCAGGGGCTGCGACTGCAAAGCTGTGTCGGCTGAGCAGTACATGTACGACCTCGCCCGAGATGCGTTTGTGGCAGGGGTAGGGTCTTCGTACATCCGGCTCAAGCTGTTGGAGAAAGGGAATCTCAACCTGACCCAAGCGATGGAGATGGCTGAAATGCTGGAGGCGGCGTCGAAAAGCTTGGCCCTGTATCCAGAGGACCACGTGGAGACAACGTGGCAGGAGCAGTCACAAATCCCTCCTCGCCCCACGGGCTCGCGCTCCCATATCGACCCGACGACGGCGGCAGCCCCAGGCGGCCCGCGGTGCTATTTTTGCAGAGGAGCCAAGCATCCACGGCAACAGTGTCCTGCTAAAACGGTGATCTGCAATCAATGCGGTAAAAAGGGGCACTACGCGAAAGTCTGCAGATCGAAGCCCAAGAACGGCAGTGCAGCCTGTGACCCTCCAGAACGGAGATCATCTCCATCGGCGTCGCAGTACCCACGAGGTCCGACCACGTGCGAGCCCAGGACGACGCCATTGTGGCTGGCGGAGGAGGAGGATGACCACCAGGAGTCGCTACGCTTGGCGCCCTCACCCATGTGCGATTCATGGGGGCGGCCATCTTGGTCGACGACGACCAGGAGCAACCAGCAGGGGTCCTCAGCATCAACCTCGGCTGCCTGCAGTGACGTCCAAGGGCCAACGGTGGCGTCGATCACCCTGGACCAGGCTAAGCATCACAGGCTTGACTGTTCAATGATGAACATTAAGGTAAATGGTCGTACTGTGTAATGTCTGTTTGACAGCGGGAGCACTGAGAGTTTTATTCACCCTGACACTGCTAAGAGGTGTGGACTCCGGGTTCTACCTGCCAAACAGACAATTTCTATGGCATCACGGTCCTGGTCTGTACCGATCCAAGGACGTTGTGTGGTAACTCTGGAAGTGCAGGGCACAATTTACGAGCGATACAGGCTCCTTGTGTTGCCGCATCTTTGCGCGCCAATTCTCCTCGGACTAAACTTTATGGTCCACATGAAGAGTGTGATCCTACAGTACGGTGGGCCACTCCCTTCGCTGGCAGTAGGGAATCAGCCGCAGCCTCCAAATCGTCCAAAGCGCCCCGCATGCAATCTTTCCACGCTAAAGATCACCACACCCTCTTTATTTAAGAATCTGGTACCAGGCTGCAAGCCCATCGCTACTAAAAGTAGGCGTTACAGCGCTGAAGACCGGATCTTCATCAGATCTGAGGTTCAGCGGCTCCTCAAAGAAGGGATCATACAGTCCAGCGTTAGTCCGTGGAGAGCACAGGTCATGGTGGTTAAGAACGGGAACAAACCCCGGATGGTCATCGACTACAGTCAGACCATTAATCGTTATACGCAGCTGGATGCGTATCCTCTCCCGCGCATATCTGATATGGTCAATCAGATTGCGCAGTACCGGGTGTTCTCCACCATAGACCTTAAGTCCGCCTACCACCAACTCCCCATCCGCCCAGAGGACCGACAATACACGGCTTTTGAGGCGGATGGTCGTCTGTATCAGTTTCTTAGGGTTCCATTTGGTGTCACCAATGGGGTCTCAGTCTTCCAGCGTGCTATGGACCGAATGGTGGACCAGAACGGGTTGCGGGCTACCTTCCCGTACCTGGATAATGTCACCATCTGCGGCCATGACCAGCAGGACCATGACACAAACCTCCAGAACTTTTTGCGCACTGCGTCTCGCCTGAATCTGACCTACAACAGGGAGAAGTGTGTATTCTGTACGCGCAGGTTAGCTATCCTGGGATACGTGGTGGAAAACGGGGTCATCGGCCCTGATCCAGACCGTATGCGCCCCCTTACTGAACTTCCCTTGCCCGCTAGCGCAAAAGCACTGAGGAGATGCCTCGGCTTCTTCTCTTATTATGCGCAGTGGGTCCCCAACTACGCGGACAAAGCCCGTCCGCTCATCAAGTCCACGACTTTTCCACTCACGCCAGAGGCCCAATTGGCCTTCAAGGCATTGAAAAGCGACATTGCGAAAGCCACGATGCACGCGGTGGATGAATCCATCCCTTTTCAGGTGGAAAGTGATGCATCTGATTTCGCCCTGGCCGCCACACTAAACCAGGCAGGCAGGCCCGTCGCGTTTTTTTCCCGCACCCTTCAAGGTCCCGAAATTCGGCATTCAGCGGTGGAGAAGGAGGCCCAGGCTATTGTGGAGGCCGTCAGACACTGGCGCCATTACCTGGTGGGGAAGCGGTTCACCCTGATCACGGATCAGCGATCCGTGGCGTTTATGTTCAATAATACGCAGAGGGGCAAGATCAAGAATGACAAGATCTTGCGGTGGAGAATTGAGCTCTCCACCTATAATTACGATATTATGTATCGTCCAGGGAAACTCAATGAGCCCTTGGATGCCCTCTCGCGCGGAACATGCGCTACCATGCAGGAGGACCGCTTGAAAGCCCTCCATAATGATCTGTGCCATCAAAGAACAAAGAACAAAGAACAATACAGCACAGGAACAGGCCCTTCAGCCCTCCAAGCCCGCGCCGCTCCCCGGTCCAGGATTGAATCCTGAATCCAGGATCCCCGCCCAATTTTCCAGCCTATCTACATACCAATATCCTATCCACCGCGCTGTCCCTCACAGCTACGATGCTTTGTTCATTACAACCTATTAACTCACCCCCACCCCCCCATTCCAGACCATGTGATCTCCAGGGAGAGGCGAAAACCCAGAGTGAAAAACCCCAGGGCCAATATGGGGAAAAGAAATCTGGGAAATTCCTCTCCGACCCTCTGAGGCGATCGAATCGAGTCCAGGAGATCACAATGGCCCTGATCGGAAAATGCTTCCCAACCCTAGTCATTTCCACTTCCACAAACACCATATGAATTCCCTGCCCCCGAGACAGGTTCCCAACTATCCGCAGTCTCGCTCTGTACTGGCACCAGCAAGATGATCATAGAATGAAGCCTTGAAACGAGAAACAAGGAACAATTAGCCCGCGCCGCTCCCTGGTCCAAACTAGACCACTCTTTTGTATCCCTCCATTCCCACTCCGTTCATATAGCTGTCTAGATAAGTCTTAAACGTTCCCAGTGTGTCCGCCTCCACCACCTTACCCGGCAACACATTCCAGGCCCCCACGACCCTCTGTGTGAAATATGTCCTTCTGATATCTGTGTTAAACCTCCCCCACTTCACCTTGAACCTATGACCCCTCGTGAACGTCACCACCGACCCGGGGAAAAGCTTCCCACCGTTCACCCTATCCATGCCTTTCATAATTTTATACACCTCTATTAAGTCTCCCCTCATCCTCCGTCTTTCCAAGGAGAACAACCCCAGTTTCCCCAATCTCTCCTCATAACCAAGCCCCTCCATACCAGGCAACATCCTGGTAAACCTCCTCTGTACTCTCTCCAAAGCCTCCACGTCCTTCTGGTAGTGTGGCGACCAGAACTGGACGCAGTATTCCAAATGCGGCCGAACCAACGTTCTATACATCTGCAACATCAGACCCCAACTTTTATACTCTATGCCCCGTCCTATAAAGGCAAGCATGCCATATGCCTTCTTCACCACCTTCTCCACCTGTGACGTCACCTTCAAAGATCTGTGGACTTGCACACCCAGGTCCCTCTGCGTCTCTACACCCTTTATGGTTCTTCCATTTATCGTGTAGCTCCTCCCTACATTATTCCCACCAAAATGCATCACTTCGCATTCATCTGGATTGAACTCCATCTGCCATTTCCTTGCCCACATTTCCAGCCTATCTATATCCTTCTGTAGCCTCTGACTATGTTCCTCACTGTCTGCAAGTCCTGCCAGTTTTGTGTCGTCCGCAAACTTACTGATCACCCCAGTTACTCCTTCTTCCAGATCATTTATATAAATCACAAACAGCAGAGGTCCCAATACAGAGCCCTGCGGTACACCACTAGTCACAGGCCTCCAGCCGGAAAAAGACCCTTCCACTACCACCCTCTGTCTTCTATGACCAAGCCAGTTCTCCACCCATCTAGCCACCTCCCCCTTTATCCCATGGGATCCAACCTTTTTCACTAGCCTACCATGAGGGACTTTGTCAAACGCTTTACTAAAGTCCATATAGACAACATCCACGGCCCTTCCTTCGTCAACCATTTTGGTCACTTCTTCAAAAAACACCACCAGGTTAGTGAGGCATGACCTCCCTCTCACAAAACCATGTTGACTATCGTTAATGAGTTTATTCCTTTCTAAATGCGCATACATCCTATCTTTAAGAATCTTCTCCAACAACTTCCCCACCACGGACGTCAAGCTCACCGGCCTATAATTACCCGGGTTATCCTTCCTACCCTTCTTAAATAACGGGACCACATTGGCTATCCTCCAATCCTCTGGGACCTCACCTGTGTCCAGTGACGAGACAAAGATTTGCGTCAGAGGCCCAACGATTTCACCTCTCGTCTCCCTGAGCAGCCTTGGATAGATTCCATCAGGCCCTGGGGATTTGTCAGTCTTTATATTCTCTAACAAACCTAACACTTCCTCCTTTGTAATGGAGATTTTCTCCAACGGTTCAACACTCCCCTCCGAGACACTCCCAGTCAACACATCCCTCTCCTTTGTGAATACCGACGCAAAGTATTCATTTAGGATCTCCCCTACCTCTTTGGGCTCCAAGCATAAGTCCCCACTTTTGTCCCTGAGAGGTCCGATTTTTTCCCTAACAACCCTTTTGTTCCTAACGTATGAATAAAATGCCTTGGGATTCTCCTTAATCCTGTCTGCCAAGAACATTTCGTGACCCCTTTTTGCTCTTCTAATTCCCCGTTTGAGTATTTTCCTACTTTCATGGTACTCCTCCAGAGCTCCCTCCGTTTTTAGCTGCTTGGACCTAACATACGCCTCTCTTTTCCTTTTGACCAGTCCCTCAATTTCCCTGGTTATCCACGGTTCTCTAATCCTACCCTTCCTATCCTTCTTTTTTACAGGCACATACTTGTCCTGTAGCCCTAACAACCGTTCCTTAAAAGACTGCCACATACCAGATTTGGATTTACCCTCAAACAGCCTCTCCCAATCAAGAGCTGCCAATTTCTGCCTGATCCCAATAAAGTTAGCCTTCCCCCAATCCAACACCTTACCCTTGGGACACCACTCATCCTTTTCCATCACTATCCTAAAGCTAACAGAATTGTGGTCACTATTTGCCACATGTTCCCCAACCAAAACTTTGAAGACCTGACCGGGCTCATTCCCCAGTACCAGGTCCAGTATAGCCCCCTCTCTAGTTGGGCTGTCCACATATTGTTCCAACGAACCCTCCTGTACACATTTTACAAATTCCTCCCCATCCAGAGTTCCTGCCCTCAGCGATTTCCAGTCTATACCAGGGAAATTGAAGTCTCCCACTACAACAACCCTATATTTCCTGCACCTATCCAGTATCTCCTGACATATCCATTCTTCCACATCCTGGGGTCACTCGGCTCTACCACTTCATCAAAGCCCGCAACCTGCCCTACTCGGTGGAGGATGTCAGGTCAGTAACAAGAAGCTGTCGGATTTGCGCGGAATGCAAACCGCACTTTTACCGACCTGACCGGGCACAATTGGTCAAGGCCACTCGCCCCTTCGAGAGGCTGAGTGTGGATTTTAAGGGCCCCCTTCCTTCAACAGACCGGAACGTGTACTTTCTTAACATCATAGATGAGTACTCCCGCTTCCCGTTTGTTGTCCCCTGTGCGGACACGTCGACTGCCACGGTGATCAAGGCATTCCGTGATCTTTTTACCCTGTTCGGGTACCCCTGCTATATACATAGCGACAGGGGCTCGTCGTTCATGAGTAACGACTTGAGGCAATTCCTGCTCTCATACGGGATTGCCTATAGTAGAACCACGAGTTACAACCCTAGGGGCAACAGGCAGGTGGAGAGAGAGAATGCTACAGTCTGGAAGGCTGTCCTATTGGCGCTGAAGTCCAAAGGCCTTCCAGTCTCCCATTGGCAGGAGGTCCTCCCAAAGGCGCTTCACTCCATTCGCTCCCTCCTGTGTACGGCAACCAATGCTACTCCCCACGAGAGGATGTTCTCATTCCCTCGGAAGTCGTCCTCGGGGATATCTTTACCAGCCTGGTTGACGTACCCAGGACCCGTCCTTCTGCGGCGACATCTAAGGGCCCGCAAGTCCGACCCCTTGGTCGAACCGGTCCACCTCCTCCACGCCAACCCTCAGTATGCCTATGTGGCATATCCTGACGGGCGAGAGGACACAGTCTCGATCCGAGACCTGGCGCCCGCAGGGGACGTAGCAACTCCTGTCGCTCCCATACCCCCTGTCACGAATCCCCTATCGCTTATTTCTTCCCCGGACGTGGCGCGGTCAGCACCGGGACCAGTGTATAACAGTTATACTCCCATGTACAGCTTGCCTGAGACTCGGAGATCGGCGCCACCACAGAAGGTACCGGGATCCCCTGCACCACCGCTTCACCAGGGTCAACCGGCCCGTGAGTCCTCGAGGGGACAGCCGGACGCTGTTTTGGAGAGAACGCCACCGCAAGCACCTGCTCCGGTGTCACAACCGGTATTGAGGAGGTCACAACGACGGTGCGGTCCTCCAGACCGTCTGGACTTGTAGATTTTTTTTGTATATATGTAGTCTGTTTTCGCACCCCGCCGGCCTTTGTTTTCAAAGGAGGGGTGAATGTGGTGAACCATCGTTGGTTACCACTGTGGGGTTATTCTAATGTTGCTGTTGGGTTAGGGTGTTGACACTGTGAGGTTGTTATAATGTTGTTGTTGGGCTAGGGTGTTTACACTGTGGGATTAATATACCTGTGGTGGATGCTGTTATGGCACATCCCAGTCGGGCCCCGCCTCCTGGGAGAGGTATAAGACCCTCTGCTCAGGCGGGACCCCTCCAGTCTGGAATGGTGTACTCGTGTTTAAATAGTTCCATTGTTTGTCAATAAAAGCCTTCAATTACTGAAGCCTTGTGCCTCGTGCTCGATTGTCGCGCATCACACACAATCAATGTTGACTCCCAGTGCAGTATTAAGGTTATGTTGCATTGTTGGAGGTGTCATCTTTCAGATGAGATGTCCCTCCTTACTCAGTTGTAAAAGAACCCACGGTACAAACCAAAGGAAATTAGTGACTTCTGGTGTCCTGGCTGACATTCCTTCCTGACCCAACACTTACAAAATATTTTGTTTTTGTATGTTCTAAAAAAAAATATTCACAGGATGTAGGCATCACTGGCAAGGCCAACATTTATAGTCTGAACCGATACAACCGAATGGCTTGCTAGGTCATGTCATTAAACAGTTATTAAGGGTCAGCCACATTGCTGTGGACATATAGACTAGGCATGTAAAGACGGCCAATTTCCCTTCTGAAAGGATGTTAGCAGACTGTTTCTAAAACAATCCAGTCGTTAATGGTTACTATTACTGATACTTTCAATTCCAGATTTATTAATGACTGAATTTAAAGGTGGATAAATTCCTCCTCTTTCACAGCCTGTGGCTAAAAGGCAGGAAGGAAGGAAGGTACCTACGGCAGGAGCCCTGTGCCCATGTGGGACAACCGCCCACATGATACCCCCTTTCTTGTGCCTCCTACCTGGCTTCCAGATTTCTCACTACACCCCTCATCACATTCCCTCTCTTACCCCTCACGTTGGTTCCCAATGCCTCCTGGAGCAAAACCCCAGACTCAGCTGTAAGTCTGGGGTCCATGGATCTTCTCCCCAGGACTGTCTGTAGTTCCAGAGGGCGGGTATGGGGGTGGCACGGTGACACAGTGGTTAGCACTGCTGCCTCACAGCGCCAGGGACCCGGGTTCGATTCCCGGCTTGGGTCACTGTCTGTGCGGAGTCTGCACGTTCTCCCCGTGTCTGCGTGGGTTTCCTCCGGGTGCTCTGGTTTCCTCCCACAGTCCAAAGATGTGCAGGTTAGGTGGATTGGTCATGCTACATTGCTCCTTCGTGTCAGGGGGGTTAGCTTGGGTAAATACATGGGGTTATGGGGATAGAGTCTGGGTGGGATTATGGTCGGTGCAGACTTGATGGGCCAAATGGCCTCCTTCTGCAGTGTAGGATTCTATGATTCCAGCAGCAGCCTCTACTGAATTCTGCTGCTGCTTGGACTCCTCAGCTGTCATCCAATCAATTGGCCAGCAGCTAAGGAGGGCAGGACTTCCTTTCTCTGAAGAGTAGAAGTCCCACTCTCAGCCCATTAAGGCTGCCCCCAACCTAATATCGCTGTGGGGCAGCCCTTCTTTAAAGTTGGTCAGCTCAAGACTGACTTTTCATTTAGGGTATGGTGAATAATATACCCCCAAACTCCCTGCCACCTGACCTCCACCCGCAATTAAATTCACCCCTTGAAATGGAAGCATTCCAATCCTCCATCAAGAAGAGACAATTTTTCAGGTGTCTCCTTTACCATGAATAATTTGTCCATAATGTTTAGTAGCAAAATGGGACTTAAAACTTTCTACAATATGCTGGCTTTTCCTATGCTGTGTCCCTGATCAATTTTAAAGAAGGGTGTCCCCGCAGCAGATGTTTTTTCGCTGCTTATTGCACCGCTGCATTTTCTGACTATTATAATTTTGAAAAGCAGGGCGGAATCTTCTGCTCCTCCCAGGATTGGGAAGAAAGGTGGGCGGGGGAACTTAATTGAGTGGGAGGCTAAAAATCAGCTTCACAGTGGAGGGTAAAACTAATCCATTTTTCAGGGATGTTTGAAGGTGGGGCAAGCTTCTGTTTGCATATCATGCATGCTAACTAAAAGGCAATCTCACCAGAATTAAATTCCCATTTCCAATTAAGTTATCCACCAGCAAGTAATGCGTGCCTTCAGACTTATAAATGTCGATTAGTGGCATGCAGCAGGTGACGTAGTCAACTTAGAATCTTAGAGTGCAGAAGGAGGCCATTCAGCCCATCGAGTCTACACCGACCACAATCCCACCCAGGCCCTATCCCCCTAACCCCATGCATTTACCCCAGCCAGTCACCCTGACACTGAGGGAGGATTTAGCATGGCCAATCCATCTAACCCGCACATCTTTGGATTGTGGGAGAAAACCGGAGTACCCGAAGGAAACCCACGCAGACACGGGGAGAATGTGCAAACTCCACACAGACAGTGACCCAAACTGGGAATCAAACCCCGGTCCCTGGTGCTGTGAGGCAACAGTACTAACCACTGTGCCATCGTGCCGTCCAACTGGAGTTGGAAGGATAACCAAGGCGGCACGGTAGCACAGTGGTTAGCACTGCTGCTTCACAGCTTCAGGGACCTGGGTTCGATTCCCGGCTTGGGTCACTGTCTGTGTGGAGTTTGCACATTCTCCTCGTGTCTGCGTGGGTTTCCTCCGGGTGCTCCGGTTTCCTCCCTCAGTTCAAAGATGTGCGGGTTAGGTTGATTGGCCATGCTAAAATTGCCCCTTAGTGTCCTGGGATGTGTAGGTTAGAGGGATTAGCGGGTAAATATGTAGGGAGGTGGGGGTAGGGCCTGGGTGGGATTGTGGTCGGTGCAAATGGGCCGAATGGCCTCTTTCTGCACTGTAGGGTTTCCATGATTCACTGTTTTTCTTCCTCTTTGGGAAGCGTTGTTCATCAATTTGCTGATTGCGAACAAGTGGAGGCAGTCTAAGGGGGAGCGAGGCAGGCAGTATGAGATAGGGAGGGAAGGAGGGGGTGCAGGGAGATGTGAGAGAGAGAGAAGGGCTCTGTATCTTGGGTATGGGGGGAGGGGGAGTGGGGAGAGGGTTTCTGAGCAGGGATGATGGGAGAGATACGGTCCTAAAGGGACAGGTAGGATCCTGGGGGATAAACTGAGGGGACTGGGCAAAGGAACCAGTCCTTTCCCCCCTCTACTCCCCCTCCACCCCCACGGAGCTCCTCCCCACTTCCTCCCGGTTATGGCCCTGCTCCTCAAGCCCCGCACCTTCTGGCCTCACCCCCTTGGCACTATCCAGCCTCCAATCCCCCCGGTGAGGCCATCATGCCTGGTGCTTGTTGGTGGGGACCATACATGATCCTCGCTGGTGAAGACCTTAACTGGCGAGGGGGTAAGTACATGTGAGCCTGGACAATAGCGTCCGGGACTCTCTAATTATATTTAAATTCCATTTTAAATATTGGAATTGGCAGGGCGCAAAGCTGATTTCCTGGCAGAACGGGGCCGGTAACATCACAAGAGGCAAAAAACCCGAATTTTCACTTTTTGCCTGATCTTACCTGCCTGCCACGCCGATCAACCGATAAGATCATCTCCAGGACACCTCAGAAATGGACACCTAGGATGACCTGGCTGCTGTGGCCCCCGCTTTGTGACCCCCATTGGCTGAGAACATTCAGAAGGGCTCAGAGAGGGGGATAAAATCATGCATCTGGAGACGACCCCCAGTGAAGACTTGGCTGGCCTGCTGCAACCTGTGACCCACGATGATGGAAGAGGACAGGCGAGATCCATCTTCGTACCAAGGAGACCCTGAGTTCATCCATCGACGTGAGCTCAGTGAATTGAATCCAACGGCCTGGTTGTGTTCACCTGAGTGGGTAGTATATGTGTTTCTCAGGCAGCCAGCCTAGTTTGGGGAAAAGTTAACTTAATTTATCGTGTAAAAGTTGTTTCTTTCACTTGCAAGTATTTTAGTAAAACTAAGTTTGAACAGCAGTCTTTTGTTTGTCTCATAAAGTAAGAGCACCTGAGAAAATGTGTTTTTGAGTAATAAACTGGTCGAAGTGTCAGTATAGAATATTTCACAGGCAACACTGTCGATGTCTAAGAGGCAGTGACAGAGTTGGCTAAGGATGTTATGGAAGGTGATAACTCACATATGCCAGCTGCTCTTTGAAGCCCTGAGTCTGTGGGGACAGGGAGGCAATCAATGTTAGTAGTGTTAAAAGTGACAGTAGCATTGAACATCTTTGCCAGTCGTTCTTTCCAGTACTCCACTGGGGACAGATGTGGAATAGCCCAGTCTGTCATGCGCAAATGCATCCATAAAGTGATAGATGCCCTCTTCAGAAGCGCAAATGATTTTGTAAAATTCAGTACAGGCCTTGAGTGTCGGGGAACCAGAAATGGGATTTGCTGCAATTCTGGGAATCCCACTGGCACAAGGAGCAATTGACTGCACTGCAGACATGGTGCTGACTTCCTGGGATTCCCAGCGGGCATAGCTGTTTTAGTTTCATTGGATAAAAGCAAATTACTGCGGATGTTTTGACAAAGGGTCATCTGGACTTGAAGCGTCAGCTCTTTTCTCTCCCTACAGATGCTGCCAGACCTGCTGAGACTTTCCAGCATTTTCTCTTTTGGTTTTGGCTTCATTTCATCATTCTTGTTTTGGTGGCTGCATTAAATTCTACGTTTTCACATTAAAACAGCTGGTATTGTGATCCTGTGCATGGGCCAATCTGAAATGAAACACATCCCACTTGCACAAAATGTACTGCACCGACAACATTGCGGTATCAGTGGCAGCATGAGCACAACCCTGCCTGTATAACACTGCATATTCCCGTGACATCAGGCGCCCAGAAGGATATTACTGCAGGATGTTGCACGCTATGCTGGAAGCCAAATGCACTCTTAGTTTGGCAGGGATACATTGTCTTTTACTGACACACTCTCCAAATGGGGGCAATGCCTTGCAAAGCACTCAGTCGTACAGACACCAGTGAAACAAGTAAAGTCTCGTCTGCAGACGCTGCTCAGACAGCAGTCTCAGAGGGATGTTAATTGGTGAAAACTACCTGCTGGGTTGCCAGATACGTTCCAAGGCCACAACTTCACAAATGATGCCCAAGGTTCAATCCTCCACATGTCAGTCAACTCTGGGTTGCCAATACTGACTATGTGATATTATAAGTGGTGTATACATATGCCAACATGATCAGAATTAAGTGCAATGCCCTTGAATGCAACCATTGCAGCAGCTAGCAACATTATGAAAATACAACATAAATTTCTTACACGCAGTGATTAAACATTAGTGCCACCTTTGTGCCCTTAAAATATCTCAACCTTTTTCTATTACTACATTTAGATGCAGCCCTGACATCCACAGCTGACATGGCGAGGAGACATATTTTGTCCAGTAGCCTGAGATGACCTTGGCAGGTGTCCTCTGGTGGTTTGAGGCCTAAAGGGCCGCAGGCTGCTGAAGGTCTCCTGGACAGGTGCAGCCTCAACAGTCTCACCTGCTGGGGACAATGTGGTTACTGGCAGAGTGGAGATGGAGAAGTAGGGCACTCCTGGAATGACTGGGATGAAGCCTCCAGGGTGCCTTCTTGCAATTCCTCCTCCCGATGTATGCATGATGGCGTCTTACTGATTCTTTGAAGAGAAGGGGAACCTGGAGGGAGGCTGAGATGCCTCACCCCATCTCGCCTAGCCTCTGCTGCATTGCACCCATGTCTAGTGTGATGGAATTCCGGGGACAAGCGCATTTCTGGCAGCTACTGAATCCTTGACTTGTCCAAGCCCTCCATGGCGGTTGCCATCTTCTCCATGGAAGAAGCCAAGAGCTCACATGCTGGAGTCAATACAATACTTATAACATGGACATACTCCTCCAACCTTCAGTCCAGTCCATGTATGGCCTTTGCACCTTTTCTAGACATTCCCCTGCCTCTCTCTGCACCTCCATCAGTTCAGAGGCTCATCATTTACTTGGGGCTCAGCAGAGGCCCATTTCCGGAAGTCCTCTGATTGTCAGAGACCCTGGCTATCAGATCCTCTGTCAGCTGCAGGCACATGTCTGTGATATGCTGACCAGATTGGGACCTCAACCCTAATCTAGAATGTGAACTCACCAAGGTGGATGTCACTGCCCTGGTGGAGTGTGCAGGTGAACACCATGACAGTGCATCCTCAGAGATTGAGATGGACAGAGGGTTGGTTTTCTGCCTCTTTTTCTTAGTCTTGATTCCAAAGAACCTGTAGTGGAGAATATAAAGAATGAGCTCAAGTTAAGCACAGTCGCTTTGGCCACATAAGTTACCACGATAATCCTGTATGTGCATTAGTCAGCACAAGACTAGAGGCATCCCCAATTGACTCTGCGGACATGCTGGACACTTCATTGGCACACTCTTGGCCATGGTCCTCCCCCACCTCAGTACTGCAGCCTCGTCCTCAGCTGGAGTGAAGAGTCTGAGGTCAGGGACCCCGCCTACAGCCTTCTCTCGCTCATGCCGATTGTCATTCCTTTTGTCTTGCAGATAAACAGAAGGATTGGATACAGGGTCCACAACGTGTAAATGAGCATGCATGTCTATAAGACGTGTTCTCCTGTGCCCAACCTAGCGAGTGTCCCACACAAATCACATTGTCCTACAGCTGGTATACTTATAGAGCACAAAGTAGCTCTGACATTCAGCCCACTTTTCGTATTGATTGCTGAGCTCTGCAAGCCTAACTCCTGTCTGGCATCCCTCTGCACTCACCACATCTACAATGCTTGCTGCCCTTATGAATGACAGATTGCAATGAAAACTCGTGCCACTTACCCTTGTGCCATGCAACAGATCTGGTTCTACCACCCAATCTCTATTCCAGGATGGAGGGTTTCACCCAGAACTAAGGTGTCACGTTATTGATTGTGTGAAAGGTGTATTGGTATCCATGATACCAGATTAATTTTCTATGTTTAAAAGCAGACATCTGTATTGACAAGTGAAGATTCTGATTTTTCACTATCTAACAGTCAGTTATTTGGAATTTGTTTTCTTCATTCTTTCATGGGTTGTGGGCATCACTGGCAGGGTCAACATTTGTTGTCCACCCCAATTGACCTTGAACCGATTGAAATGGCCCAGCAAGCCAAGGGCAATTAAGAGTCAACCACATTGCTGGATCTGGAGTCGCATATAGGCCAGACCTGTTAAGGACTAAAGGACATGAGTGAACTAGATGGGATTCACGACAATCGATAATTTTATGGTCACCATTACTGACACTAGCTTTATATTCCAGATTAACCAAATCTTCTAATTCGAACAGCTGCCATGATAGGATTTGAATTGGTGGTCCCAGAGCATTAGTCTGGGCCACTGGATTACTAGTTGAGCTCTGTAGAAGGGTCATTTGAATTCCAAACATTAACTCCGTTGTCCTCACAGCTAGCCATGATGTGGAGATGCCGGCGTTGGACTGGGGTAAGCACAGTAAGAAGTCTCGCAACACCAGGTTAAAGTCCAACAGGTTTATTTGGTAGCACGAGCTTTTGGAGCTCCGAAAGCTTGTGCTACCAAATAAACCTGTTGGACTTTAACCTGGTGTTGTGAGACTTCTTACTGTGCTCACAGACGCTGTAAGAGTTTTAACAACACCAGGTTAAAGTCCAACAGGTTTATTTGGTAGCAAATGCCATTAGCTTTCGGAGCACTGCTCCTTCGTCAGATGGAGTGGAAATCTACTCCTTGCTACCAGACCTGTTGAGTTTATCCAGCATTTTCTGTTTTTATTTCAGATTTCCAGCATCCACAGTATTTGGTTTTTATTTATCCCTGGATTACTCGTCTGGAAATATTACCATTACACAACCATCTCTCCCAAACTAACTGCAGAAAGATCTGAAAATTGAGCTGTTAAGCTTGATGAGCTGCTTCATTGAAGCACTGGGCGGAATTCTACTGGCACATCCGCCTGAGGTTCATGCGATCCTGCCTGAGGCCAACAGAAAGTGCCGTTCTCAGAGCTTCGCCGGCCCGCGGAATCAGGGCAGGTGTGCCGGTAAAATTCCGGCCATTGTGTTTGTATGAATACTGCAATTGTAAAGTTAGCTGGATTAGGTGCACAAGAAGCTAATGAATGTGGCTGGAGTAAGGATTGTGCTTGCTATTTCTCCAAACAGTTATGCCAGCATAACACTGGGGCACATGTTTTAAAAATAACTGGATCATTTAAAACAAAAGTGTGTATCTTTTTAATTGAGTGTATGTTGATTTAGTCATGGTTGGATTGTGTCCATGAGCTGGCCAAAGGCAATTACAATACAATACACTTAACATACAGAACTCTTTTATGCTATGCAATGATATGTCATTTATTTGAACAGAAATAATGTCAAGACAAAATTTTTTAACACTAGCAGTTCAACTGAAATTTTTTTCACAATACTGTATTTACAGTGATTTTTTTAAACTTTTTTTTCTTTAACAAAAAGGAAGCGTTTACACCTATCTGATAATGACAGTAAAAACACCATAAAGAACAGTCACCTGGGATAAAAAATAACTCAACTACAAGCTTCAGACCCAAAACGTTGAAATTATGCCATGAATCTACTTACTACATTTATCCCACACAGAATTTGTGTAAAAAGTATGTAGAAAAAACACCTGATGATAACAGTCGTTGACCAAGTATGAGAGGTACGGAGCAATATACAGGTAGATACGTGTCACTCGAGAGAATATCTCTCGCTGGTGAGACAGGGGTTGTCTTACCCCTGCCCCATATGTACTATTTCCATCCCATCATGAATATGGCCTCCAGAGTATTCCATGTTACATAAGGCAAGAGTGAAGGTGCATTTGATTCCAATATGATTCTGGAACAAACTGTCTGCGACACAGTGGGGCCTTCTAAGTAACACATTCTGTTGACCATTTGCTTTTTAAGTCACTTCACCTGTTATTCAAAACTAGATATAAATTCAGCAGTTGCGTATTTTTATACATTAAATAATACAGGTATTTAAATTAGCAATGCATTTTATCATACCACATTAAAGAGAGGGATGAAATTATCCCCACTATCAAAAAAAGTTACTTTAAATGTAACAAATTTACACTGAATTGCCATAGTATAAACAAGAATTACAAAATTTTGGTGAGATTAATAGGACATTGATAATGGATGAAAAATTGCAGCAATGTCACTTGGTAGTGACAGTATTTTAGTTTTGTGATGGAGAAATTAGCTAATGTAACTGTTGCTTTGAGGCAAAAGCAAATATGCCAACCTCACAAACAGCATGAACCCGGCAGGCATTTATTCTCCTAAGAAATGTGATTTTCTGGTGCAGCACCATTATCAAGCAAAAATCAACAAGCAGCGCTTTATTTAGAAAATGACATTGACTATAATACTTGTCAAGTTGAAGGAACAAGATTTCCTAATGGTTTTTTTCTCTCAAGTATTCCTTCTGTTATTGTCTGGATTTAAATACCGCGTTGGTAAATTATACTTATGTGTGTAGTGGTATTTGAACGTCTGATTACAACCTTGCACTGACTTCCATTTACCCAGTGGGTACTTTGTAAACTCCCTTGATCTGGCAGGAACTGGGAGGAATCATAAGCCATCCAGCTATTTTAATGTTGCTGTTAATGTTTGGGTAGTTGATCTGCTCACTTGATGCAGCCTCATAAAATGTATTCAAAGTACTCGAGAGAACCCTCACAGAATTTTAATAAGCTACTGAGCAGGGCATCTGCTACCAGGGCAGCTGATGAAGCCTTATGGGGAAGAAATATAGGCCCAGTAAGGAAATTGTCAAAAGTTTTCTTTGGTGGGCCAGTAGGAAAGTTTGGGCTGCTTCCATTCGAGGTCCCCCTACCCCCAAAACTTATTTAAATCCACCTGAAATTGCCCCCACCTTCCCCCTCCTGTGACATACTCAGCTGCTGGCCTCTGAGTCATCTGAACTGCTAGGGCCATAAACCGGCAATGCCTGCTTTGAGTGCTAAGCTGCACTACTGCCGGGACGCAGGTGAAGCCAAGCCAGTGAAGTGGCTCCTGCAGCTCCCAGGTTAGCATCCCAACAAACAAATTTGGCAGCGGGATGGGAACCTATGTAAGGATTCAGAGCAGGGGAAATCAAGAACAAGAGAAAAAGGCAGCAAGGAGAATAAGAAAAGGGATAGGTAGCGAAATCAAGGACCAGAATCAGATAAGGAGACAGTTAAACAAAAATAGTAGGAATGGGACAAGGAACATTAAAAGGCCTAGCCTTAAGGTTTTGTACATGAATACTTGGAGCATTCAAAATTAAAGTGGATGAATTAGAAACACAGATAGATGTAAACGGCATGATATAGTTGAGATGATGGAGACATGGCTCCAAGATGACCTAGGATGGGAACTAAACATTGATGGCTATTCAGTGTTTAGGAAGGACAAACAGAAAGGAAAAAAAAATAGGTGGAGTTGCATTGTTGATTAAAGAAGATATTGATACAATATTGAGGAAAGATATTAGTACAGACGATGTGGAATCTGTATAGGTCGGGTTGAGAAATACCAAGGGGCAAAAAATATTTGTGGGCGTAGTATATAGACCACCAAACTGTAGTGGTATTGTTGGGAATAGTATTAGACAGGAAATCAGAGATGCACGTGTTAAAGGAACATCTGTGATTATGGGTGATTTTAATCTACACATAGATTGGGTGAGTCAGATTAGTCATTGTACAATAGAGGAGGAATTTCTGGAGTGTTATGGACCAACTGGTTTCATGGACCAATAAGTTGAGGAACCAAAAAGGGAACAAAGCCATCTTGGACTGGGTATTGTGCAATGAGAAAGGATTAGTTGGCAATCTAGTTGTGAGAGAACCCTTGGTGATAAGTGACTATGATAGAATTCTTTATCAAGATGGATAGTGAGGTAGTTGATTCTGCTTCCAGGATACTAAATCTCAATGAAGGTAAATATGCTGGTATGAGGCATGAGTTGGCTATAATGGACTGGGAAACATTACTGAAAGGAAGGACAGTGGACAGGCAATAGCAGAAATTCAAGGAATGAATAGGTGAAAAACAAAAGTTGTGTATTCCGATTTGGCACAAGAGTGGAAAGGGAACTGTGGCCAAACCTTGGCTCACAAGTGAAATCAGAGATAGTATTTGATTCAAAGAAGCATAAAAATTGGTAAGAAAAAGCAATAGACCTGAGGATTGGGAGCAGTGTAAAATTCAGAACAGGTGGATCAATGGATTATGAAGGGAAAAATTAAGAAGGGAAAGTAAGCTAGCGGGGAATATAAAAACTGACTTTAAAAGTTTATTTCCGTATGTAAAGAGAAAAAGATCAACAAAAACAAATGTAGGCCCCTTAGTCAGAAATGGGGGTATTCATAACAGGGAACCAAAAAATGGCTGAGGAACTAAATTCGTACTTTGCTTCTGTCTTCACAAAGGAAGGCATGAATAATATGCTGGACGTTCTGAGGAACACAAGTTTTAGTGAGGAGCTGAAGGAAATCAGTATTAATAGAGAAATAGTTTTGGGGAAATTAATAGGATTGAAGGTGGATAAATCTCCACGGCCTGATAATCTTCATCCCAGAGTACTTAAGGAAGTGGCCCTAGAAATAATAGATCCACTGGTGATCATTTTCCAAAATTCTTTGGACTCTGGAAAGGTTTCTACAGATTAGAGGGTAGCTAATCTAAGCCCACTACTCAAAAAGAGAGGTAGAGAGAAAACAGGGAACTCTCGACCAGTGAATCCAAAGTTGTTAGAGTCCATTATCAAGGATTTCATAGCACAGCATTTGGAAATCTGCTGGAATTCTTTGAGGATGTAACTAGTAGAGTTGACCAGGGAGAACTGGTGGATGTAGTTGATTTAGACTTTCTGAAGGCTTTTGACAAGGTCTTACATAGTAATCTGCTATGTAAAGTTAAAGCGCATGGGATTGTGGGTGGCATCTTGGGATGGATTGAAAGCTGGTTAGCAGCCAGGAAGCAAAGAGTTGTAATAAATGGGTCTTTTTTCGATTGGCAGGCAGAGACCACTGGGGTACTGCAGGGATCTGTGCTAGGACCTCAACTGTTCACATTATATATTTGTGATTTGGACGAGGGAACTAAATGTATTATCTTCAAATTTGCATTTGACACAAAGTTGTGTAAGAGGGTGAGCTGTGAAGAGGATGCAGAGGTGCTTGATTTGGACAGGTTGAATGAGTGGATATAGCCATGGTAGATGGAGTATAATATAGATAAATTTAAGGTTATCCATTTTGGTAGCAAAAATAGGAAGGCGGATTATTATTTAAAAGAGTGTAAATTGAGAGAGGTGATTGCTAAAAGTGTGCAGGTACAGCAGGTAAGGCCACACCCGTAGTAGTGTGTGGGGTCTTGGTGTCCTTATTTGAGGAAGGTTTACCGGGCTGATTTCTGGGATGGCAGGACAATCATATGAAGAGAGACTAAGCTGGTTAGGATTATATTCATTGCAGTTTAGAAGAGTGAAAGAGGATCTCATAGAAACTTATAAAATTCTAACAAGATTAGACAGAGTAGATTCAGAAAGAATGTTCCTGATGGTGGGGTGAGTCCAGAACTAGGAATCATAGTTTGAGGATAAAAGGTAAACCTTTTAGGACTGAGGTGAAGAGAAATGTCTTCTCTGGAGAATGGTGAGTCTGTGGAATTCACTAACACAAAAAGTAATTGAGACCAAAGCATTGTGTGATTTCAAGAAGAAATTAGGTATAACTTTTGGGGCTCAAGTGATCAAGGGATGTGGGGGGACAGCGGAATCAGGGTATTGAATTTGATGATCAGCCATGATCAAAATGAATGGCGGAGCATTCATGGGGCGAATGGCCTACTCTTGCTTCTGTTTTCTATGAATGTTTCTATGTATCCTGTGTTTCCTGCTGGCTTCTCAGGAATTAAAAATTCACTTTTGGAGTGTAAAACATGTCAGTTCCTAGAAAGCACACAGTAAGTGATGAAATAATTAAAAAACACATGTTGAAAATAGAAATCGAAAACGCTCAAAGGACAATGAAAGTTGTTCAGCATCTGAAAAACCAATTCAAATTTCAGCTGTGACCACGAAACAAGTCGGAATGGATGAGGCCATTTTATAGGACTATAGACTAAAAAAGAACAAGAATTTGAATTTAGAAGCACAGAAAGACTTATAGAACAGAATGAAGCTATTCGTCCCAATATGTCCATGCTGCATGAAGAGGACCTATCCAGTCTAATTCCACCTTCCAGCTCTTGGTCCATAGCCTTGTAGGTTACAGCATCTCAGAAGTGTTTTTTAAAGGCATGAATGTTTCTATTTCTATTACCCTTACAAGCAGTGAGTTCCCGACTACACATTGCTTCTTTTCTACCACATGATCGGTAGGATTCTTCAGATGTTGGAGTTATATCGGATGGAGTGTTAATTGGTGGAAGATTAGATTTTCCCCCTCTTCATTTGAAAAGAAGGCCCACTGCAGAGAGCTGGCCATCTGATTGGCCTACAGCTCTGTAGTCCCAGCAGTGTCACCTGGAGTCATGGCAACTGCTGAGACCGGGCAGTCCTGAGGTTCAAAGTGCCAGTAGCTCAGGAAACTGCAAGAGGGAGGGGGAAGCAGAGACTGGAGTGAAAGGTCCCACATGGTTGGGGGGGCCATGGTCACTAATGATTTGCAGAATGGCTGGGCTGGAAAGGAGGGGGGGGAGGGGGGGAGGGGGGGGGGGGGAGGTGATAGAAAGACCTGATTGGGAAAGAGAGCAAATGAGAGGGGGCACTTTCCCCTCCCTGGGGCCCTAGGAGGGTAACCAGATGTACTTTCCCCAGTCTCTCACCTCCTACTGGTCTCAAGATTGCAGCCAGGGGAGAAGCAGTCCTTAACTGGCCATTAATTGGTCACTCTTTTGGTAAGGGCAAGGGGCCACCTTTAGCCTCACCCAACGCCTGTGAAACTTCATACTGGTTAGAGGCGGGCGATTAAGTGGTGGGCAGGGCACCCAGGGAAAATTGCAGGCTCTCTACCTCCAAATCCACTGGCAAGGCCCCATTAAATTCTGCCTGATAAAAATGTTGTTTCTATGTTTGGTTACATTAACCTGTATCTAGTTAGCGCTGCATGTTGACTATTGGGGAATTGGAATGTGAATCATGCTGTTCTAGAGACCACATGGTATACACTTGTGATCAGACTGTTCTTCTTTTGTCCACTTGACACAATTAGAACAAGTTGTATTTATATAGCACCTTTAAACATAGTAAAAAAGCACAAGGCAACAATGAGAACAGGTATTGTTGAGACCTATAGTCTGAGATGTTGCCCTGTAGAAGGCTCAGGAGGCCTTTACACAACAATTAGTCTCTTGTGATCATAAATTAAATCCCACAGAGGCCTTTCCTAACACACTAGCCATTTAACTTTTTTAATGAGGCATCTATAGCCACTTTTAAACAAACAGAAAATGTCACATTATACTTAATTTTCATTTATATTGGCACATTGAATAAGCTCTTGGAACATCGGCCAGTCAAAGAACAACTTTCACAAATCATAACTTTTTTATAAGTCAGTTTGTGGTTGGCTAGACAGCTGGTTAGTGAGGCAGAGTGATGCCAATAATGCAAGTTCAATTCCTGTGCTGGCTGAGGTTATTCTCAACCTTGCCTCTTGCCTGAGTTGTGGTGATTCTCAGGTTAAATCACCACCAGTCAGCTCTCCCCCTCAAAGGGGACAGCAGCCTATGGTCATCTGAGACTATGGTGACTTTACCTCTAGTTGCAAAGGAATTTCAATACTTTTATCGTTATCCATTGATTTTTGAACACAACCAATTAACTTTGATGACATTGTCAGGGTGTATGCTCAAAGAGATTACTGAGGTTGACTGCAAGGAAGCTGAACTAATAGTAACAGGGACACAAACACAAGAATGATTCAACATAATTTTTATGCATTAAACACCCGTTCTGCTGACTTTGCCAATCTTAGCTGCTATTGAGCTCCACTGTTTGTACTTCCTGGAAATACCCAAATATCCACGTTTCACCAATCATTCCACTGATGTGATTGGGTTAAAATTCAATAAATCATCCTGACAAGCTGGACTTTAAAATGCAACTTGTGATTGGTTGAGAGCCAATTTTAAATGATGTGATCCAAAGTCTAAAGTGTAGACAGTGGTTTAGCAGAGGCAGGGGAACAGCTATTACGGATATTGACATGATTTTGGTACCACAGAAGACTGAAATAAAACTTTAAAAATAATCAACCCAAAGTGCAATATACTCAGTGCTAATTTAGAGCTAATTCCACTCAATCACATTATTAGACAGAGTAGCCATTCCAAAGCAACTACTTTGATGTCCATCAGCCCAGATTTTTTTTTAAATGGGACTATTACTTGAATTGACATGCCATGCTTGCATACAGGTAGCATTCAAATATTCTGTATATTTATTCTACATATACACACACGTGTGTATGTGTACATATAAATTAATTAGTATCACTGTTACTCACTGCTTTAGCAAAACATTGCCATTCATTTTTATTCCCTTCCTCACTGGTGGGTATTGCCTCTATAGTAGGATGTGGCTTCACAAATGGCCATCATTCATATCTGAGCCTCAGCACTGAGAGTGTTGATATGCTTTTTGAACACACATCTAAGCCTGATCATATCCTGACCTGATCCATACAGATACACTAGAATTGCTGGATACCTATCAGAACTGGTATTTCTGGTCGATTTCCTTTCTTTAAACTAGGAGCACCGAAGTTATCTGTAGTTTTCTGGTCAGTGTCCCACCTAAGATAAAGTAACTGGGACTGAAATTGGGTATGCAAGTTTGTCAAAACATTTTTGTGGTGAGTCTGCTTATTTAGGAAGATGGTGGAATCTAAAATCGCAAATAATAAATTAAAAATGCTGAAAAGGATGAAGAATTGGGATCAGCACTTTTAGTGGGACAAATTCTCAAAACACTGGATATAATACTTTGGTCAGTTTATGAAATGCAAAAATCTTGTAGAAGTATATTGTCCGTTGCAGTTCAAAGAAAACACAGTCTGTTAGCTTTTTAGACAGTAGAAATATAGATGCTCAAAAAAAAAGCAACAACTTAAATTCCAATTTTTTTGAATAGATGACTACCTAAAAATCAGTACTTGGCCATGAGTCCTGTAGAAACTAGTTTTACTGTTTTCTAAGATAGAAATTGCATTGTTCTCTTCAGCAAAATTTTGATGTACCGACTGCTGTGTTGGGGATGCTGCCCAAACACAAACAAATTGAACATCTTCACAAGGGCAGTTCATTAACAAGAATTTGTTAGAAAGCTTGGGGAGCCCATAGTTCCCGTCTGCTTTCTCCATGGCAACACCTCGGTCAATCAGAATCAACTTGCCAACCTGTCAGTACTCTTTTCTCCTGTGGTATAAATTGTTGTAATTATTTGAAATTTGGCATTCTTGTGTTTGTCCTGATGAGTGCAAGACGAAAAGCTTCAGCAATATTGAGAATTATGTTGGACTGTACACAGCAGATATTATGCCTCCAAAATCTTACAATATTTACATAGCTGAAAAAACAGTATTAAACTATTTTGAGGGCAAGCTATGATGGGAAAATTTGGTCTGTTCCAGAATCAACTTGAAATAAAAGAAGGCACCTTTAGATTATGAACAGAAATACCTAATCTGACTTCTATAACTAACTTGTCAACAATATATAACTAAATGAAATGAGGTTGTCTGGGTACTGTGTAATACAAGAACACTCGGGAGATAAATGATGTTTCCCATTAATCACCTGATAACAGTTTTGTTCATAACAGGATTCAGAATAGCAACAAAAAAGTACATGTTATATAATCAATTAAGCAAATATGCAAACTGTTTACTGCTAAATTATGGATACTAAGCTTAACTTTCCTGAAGCATAAAAATGCTGTTTGAGCAGTGGTTTGAAATGCACGAGCTTGACCATAGATTTTTTATAGTTCACATTTCCTTTTTTTTTGGAAACTGGAAGTATTGTCTAGCAATAATGACTGCTAAACACACCTAGCTGCATCAGAAACAAAAGTTGTGTGTTCAAATAAAACTTGAGGTGAAAACCTCAAATAAGGTGAAAACTGATACTTGCAAACATCTGTCAGGACAAAGGGATATTTTGCTTACGTTCAAGAAAACTAGGTTATTTTATGAATATGCGAATAAAAATTTTAAATACAGTGCTCTGAATTTTCTAAGGATGTTTGGAGTTATATTTTAACAGCTGCAACAGTTTATGGAATAAACAGTAACGGCAGTTACTTGGTACAACTTATGTTAGTACCTCAATAGCTCTGAACATGCAATGCAAATCAAGTTCCATGAATTTATTTCCTAATTTGACCCTTAGGAAAATGGGACTTCTTTTTTAAAAATCCGTCCAATTGGTTTCTAACACTTTCTTCACCCAGCTTTAACTACCTGGTGTTCTGCACCTCAGCTACTTGAGACTTCTTACTTGAGCAGATTGTTGCTCTCAGTCACAAGAGAATGTTGTCTGCACTGCACACCAATGTACATTATCAATTCAGCCCAACTTGGTGCTCTTACAATTGAGCCCAGTTGGGAAGAATAACTTGTCTGTTTTGCACTGTGTTTCAGAGGTCTGTGAAATGGAATGCTTTACCACTTTGCAGTGATGGCACCTTTCTCCTATAACTTCTTTTACCACTACCTTGCATCTGTATACTGCTTTCCATGACTGCAGAATGTCCCAGTGTGCTTCACATCCAATGAAGTACTTTGGATGTAATTTGCTATTGCTAAGGCAAGGAGGAACAATTTAATTTCAGTTACTTCCTTGCACTCAAAAGTGAATTAGCTGAATGACGGCTGATTACTGAGTCACCTCTTTTCACTGGATTTGAGTATTTCAAATAGCAAAGACAAAAATGTCACCTGGCTCACTTGAATTATCTTTTAGTACAGCAGGAACTGCAAATGTAACACGAGAGGGACAGCTCAATCGACAGATGGCTTGTGCAGTGGGTTCACTGCACCATCAGATGAGAGTTAACAGATCTGTACTCGAGGTTGCCTACATTGTGATTACCTCAAATTAATGGCTAGCCTTATAGAGGGAAGGAGGGAGAAGTCTAAAGGCAATTTGGGTTACTTAGGTACTTATGCACACTTAGTAAGAAAGTGACAATGGCAAGGATGTTAGAAACGTATGAATTTGAAAAGTATGCAAAACAATTAAATGTTTACCATTCTTAAAAAGTTTGTGTCTGGAGTATTTTAGATTCATTGGCTCATGCATTTATATCCATCCACTTCAGTGTTTAATCCACTCTCCAAACAAAAGTTCTTTTAGATACAATTTTAAACCCAGTTAATCATTAACAGTTAAAAATGGAAATATTGGTGAATATTCAGAGCCCAATTTACAGAAGTTGATACCGGTCATTCTATGCTACTTCTAAGTGTGTTAGGTATTAGCTGTCAGTGTTTGGTTAGGCATGGAAGGTGCATAGCCTAACAATATCTTTCTGAATACCTCCTCTATTTTGTTTTTAAACACAAGTGTGCAGTGCACCAGGTAGTAAAGCAAAAGACCCAATGACAGAGTTGCAAGTGACAGTTTTGACCATCATTGTTCTACATCAGCAATTATAACAAATCTTCCCTGCTCAAAAGGCACCTTTCAAGGCAGTGCCAGAGATGTCTTTTCATTTTAATTTACATCAAATACACATCAAATTATTATTTTTTTCCTTACAAAGAAGTACAAAGAAGGTGATATTGCTCAAGTGTGAAAACTTAACTGTCTAAGTTCTTAAAAGTTTCGGTCAGATTCTGCAGAAGGTAAAATGGGAATGTCGTAACCAGATACTTTGTACAATCCAGGTGGAGAGTTCCAGTATTCTAATGATTAAAACAGAGGATGCAGGAGTCGGCTACAGTATGTAGATGAAAAACCATCTCTAATGTGTACTGAGTTATGTCGAATATTCAGAAGATTTCCTGAGTTGTTGTGTGACGTGGGCCACCGAGCTTGCTGAAAGACTACTGAGCTATTTATTGGGTCCTTCAAGGTAAAGTGAGTTGCTGTCTAACCCATTTCCTTTTGAGAATGAAGGCCAAAATCCTACTAACAATAATTAATAATCATAACAAAATAACAGCGTCATCACTGTCAAGTTCCCTGCACAAGCAAGGTATAGCACCATTGAGGATAAACCTCAGCTGTTCTGAGGAGTAATACCTAAACAGAGTATTGCTGCAGTTTAAGACTGTTGTAGTGTGCATCAGAGAAAAAAAAACATCAACAGATGAATTTTGCCTGCATCCTGATTAAGTGAACCTCCTGCTTACTTTAAGGGAAACAAAAAAAAGGTGGAAGAATTAAACAGTCACTAGGTGCAATCTTTCCTAGGCTGTTCATCAGTTGTACATTTTTCAGTCATTTCCTGGCAGAAATCTACCGTCACAGTTTGACTGCATTGTTCAAGTGAGGGCCCCCTTTCCGAGCATGTTCCTTGGTCGAATAGCCCTTGCAGATTTCCTGACGTGCACACTTCTGCGTTGTGATGAGGTGACCACTGGTCTTGATGCTGAGACCCTCCTTGCTCTGAGCAGCATTGCATACCATCTCCGACGGACTGCGTCTTCAAGAACCTCTGTTCTAATCCAGCAAGGGGCAAGGCGGCACTGCCTGTGGCCGCAGCTTCACCCATCGGCCTAAAGACTGGACAAAACTTGTGCAATGACTGTATCTGCTCTGGGTTTAACTGGACATCCCCACACACTTCTTGGCAAAGGCATGAGAAATTATCCCACAGTTCTCCCATACAAGCATTCAGCTGGTTCCTTTCTGTCAGTAACTTCTCTTTTTCACACAGCTGGGAGAAACACAGAAAAATGACAAGTTATTAAATGTAGACTCGGTTAACAGCATTTGTGCTTTTTAATGGGGTACATATTATTGCTGCATAATGTCTAGTAACGTACCACAAAATGTAACCTGAAAACAAGAATTTTAAACTAAGATCTAAGCTTAACACATTAATTCGGTATCTTTCAAAATAATAACATAGAGAGATTGATAAATAAAAGTTGGTATTGCTTATTATAATTCATGCAGGTGGGGTCAGTGAGGGATGGTTAATCTTTTTCAGGCAAGCTTCTTTCCCTCCTCAGCATGTATCATCTTTTGATATCTCCACAGTTTTGCTTTAAGGATCATAGAATCATATCATAGAATCTCTACAGTGCAGAAGGAAGCCATCCGGCGCATCCTGCCTGCACCGACAACAATCCCACCAAGGCCCTAGCCCCATGTATTTACCCTGTTAGTTCCCCTGACAATTTAGCATGGCCAATCAACCTATCCCGCACATCTTTGGACTGTGGAAGGAAACCGGAGCACTCGGAGGAAACCCACGCAGACACAGGGAGAATGTGCAAACTCCACACAGACAGTGACTTGAGGCCAGAATTGAACCCAGGTATCTGGCACTGAGGCAGCAGTGCTAACCACTGTGCCACCATGCCACCCTGAAGAATTCATGTTCTTACAGCATAGGGGAAAGAAAGAGATTCAGGGAATAATTTTGGGAACTGTGCCATCACAGCTCCCTTTATGCTCCAAAGCCAGAAAATCCTTTGAGACGTCTTTGGCTGAATGCATCATCTGACATGGCAGTGAGCTACACAGATCAAGAAGGCCTGAGGTTTGCTTCATGGTTTGTGGTGAGTTAATTTACCTCAGCAGGACAGCAGCAGGATCACTGCCTTCCCAGTTGGTGACTCTGAGCTAAAGGCGTGAGAAAAACCAGTCAATTGCTCAGCTGCATGGTCAAAGCACCTACTAGTGCTTATTATCTAGGTTCACACATGAAGAATACTGCTTGACTGACTGTTACAGAGTGCGGTAAACTGGTACATGTCCTATTATAAGCAACAGATTGGTTTCAGAGTTCAAGGAACGTGGGCAGTTGGACATTCTAAAAATGTTCCTCAATATTGCTTAGCTGCAACCATGAGAGTAGAACTGAACAACGTTATGATAAAAGGATATATCGAATAGAAGAGCAAATGCAACAGGATGCCAGGAAGAAAAAAATAGCTTGCAAACTCCACAAAGTGCCTGAAGCATTCAGGTGGCCGGAATATGTGTTGCACTGCTGTCGCCAAACTGAGGAGTGATGTTTGCATATTTTAATGATATTCTTGCAACATCTTTACAATCCTTATTTTTGCTGCCTTCACATTCCAGGTTGTTCACAACTGTGACGGATATAGGTCAGGAAATAGTCCATTTCTGGCTTCAATGCTTCTCTGTAATAAGTTCCACCACAAGCTACTGCATCTAATTATATTTCTCGGCGAAACTTGCTCAGTGGGATAATGTGTTTGCAGCATTACTCATGCTGGCTTGAAGGCCTTCATTACCAGAACAGATAGCTTCAAGAGCTGGTCAGTAAGTACATTTTAATGTGGTATTTGTTTATAAGATTTAGGCTGGGATTCTCCAACCTCATCCGCAGCTGGGATTCTCTGACCCTGCTGCAGTGTATAGACATTTGGTTGAGTGCCGAATTCTCCATTCTTACTGGCAGTAGTGGTGGGGCATACAGCATGGGAGAATTCCAGCCTTAGTGTTATGCCTAAGTACTACACTGATTACTATTCATAATAAAATGTAGCTATTACAGCATCAACTTATTCAAAGCAGAAATTTGCTGTATAAGTATGCTGATTAATATGAAATTAGATTCTTTTAAAATCTGACATCCAACTGATTGAGGTGGTTGACCTAACATGATCAAACTGAACACAAACTATGGAGTCAGTTTTAACCATTGATCCACTGGAGCAAGCTGAGAGGGGTGATTGAAAGCAGCAGTGCTGGTAAGAGATTAATTGGATTAATTGAATTGTTTATTTATTTAATTAGTCAGCTAGTGTGTGTATTTTTTTGGCCTTTACTTTAACAGCAGTTTTTCAAGTTTAAAGTGAAAACTAGAAGTGGGCAGCAAAGGAGTCTGGGAAGGGTTTTTATTTTAACTTTAAAAGTCAGTTACCTGGGAGGTTCCCCCTCATTGATCCACTGGAGCAAGCTGAGAGGGGTGATTGAAAGCAGCAGTGCTGGTAAGAGATTAATTGGATTAATTGAATTGTTTATTTATTTAATTAGTCAGCTAGTGTGTGTATTTTTTTGGCCTTTACTTTAACAGCAGTTTTTCAAGTTTAAAGTGAAAACTAGAAGTGGGCAGCAAAGGAGTCTGGGAAGGGTTTTTATTTTAACTTTAAAAGTCAGTTACCTGGGAGGTTCCCCCTCATTGATCCACTGGAGCAAGCTGAGAGGGGTGATTGAAAGCAGCAGTGCTGGTAAGAGATTAATTGGATTAATTGAATTGTTTATTTATTTAATTAGTCAGCTAGTGTGTGTATTTTTTTGGCCTTTACTTTAACAGCAGTTTTTCAAGTTTAAAGTGAAAACTAGAAGTGGGCAGCAAAGGAGTCTGGGAAGGGTTTTTATTTTAACTTTAAAAGTCAGTTACCTGGGAGGTTCCCCCTCATTGATCCACTGGAGCAAGCTGAGAGGGGTGATTGAAAGCAGCAGTGCTGGTAAGAGATTAATTGGATTAATTGAATTGTTTATTTATTTAATTAGTCAGCTAGTGTGTGTATTTTTTTGGCCTTTACTTTAACAGCAGTTTTTCAAGTTTAAAGTGAAAACTAGAAGTGGGCAGCAAAGGAGTCTGGGAAGGGTTTTTATTTTAACTTTAAAAGTCAGTTACCTGGGAGGTTCCCCCTCATTGATCCACTGGAGCAAGCTGAGAGGGGTGATTGAAAGCAGCAGTGCTGGTAAGAGATTAATTGAATTGTTTATTTATTTAATTAGTCAGCTAGTGTGTGTATTTTTTTGGCCTTTACTTTAACAGCAGTTTTTCAAGTTTAAAGTGAAAACTAGAAGTGGGCAGCAAAGGAGTCTGGGAAGGGTTTTTTAAGCGCGTGAAATATAAAAGGTAGGCTGCAGTATACAGCGGGCAGCGTCGGGAGCGGGCAGTGGAGTGTGTGGGAAGCAGAGTGTGAGCTATAAGACTTTGGCTCACAGGGCTTGAGTGTGTGGGAAGCAGAGTGTGAGCTATAAGACTTTGGCTCACAGGGCTTGAGTGTGTGGGAAGCAGAGTGTGAGCTATAAGACTTTGGCTCACAGGGCTTGAGTGTGTGGGAAGCAGAGTGTGAGCTATAAGACTTTGGCTCACCGGGCTTGAGTGTGTGGGAAGCAGAGTGTGAGCTATAAGACTTTGGCTCACAGGGCTTAGGCAGAAAGGGCGAGCAGGGGTGAGTTGAATTCATTTTTGCACTTTCTACCTGGTACTGGCAAGGTATCTAGAGGGGATGGGTGTGCAGGCAGTGCTATGTTCCTCTTGCACTATGTTTGAGGTGAGGGACGACGACAGTGTCCCTACTGATTACACCTGTGGGAAGTGCACCCATCTGCAGCTCCTCCAAAACCGTGTTAGGGAACTGGAGCTGGAGTTGGATGAACTTAGGATCATCAGGGACGCAGAGATGGCCATAGACACAAGCTTTAGGAATACAGTTACTCCGAGGATTGAAAACAGATGGGTGACGGTGAGAGGGGCTGGGAGGAAGCAGTCCGTGCAGGGATCCCCGGTGGTCGTTCCCCTTAGCAACAAGTATTCCGCTTTGGATACGGTTGAGGGGGATGACATACCAGTGGGGAGCCGCAGTGAGAGGATCTCCAGCACTGTGTCCGTCTCTGTGGCTCGGGAGGGAAAGGGGGAGAGCGGGAGGGCGATAGTTATTGGGGACTCGTTAGTTAGAGGGATAGATAGGAGGTTCTGTGGCAGCAAAAGAGACTCACGGATGGTATGTTGCCTACCGGATGCCAAGGTCCGTGATGTCTCAGACCGTGTTTTCCAGATTCTGAAGGGGGAGGGGAAACAGTCACAAGTCGTGGTGCACATTGGTACCAATGACATAGGTAAGAGAAGGGACGGGGATTTAAAGCAGGAATTTCTGGAGCTGGGCTGGAAGCTGAGAGCCAAGACGAAACATGTGGTCATCTCTGGTACGTTGCCGGTACCACGTGATAGCGAGTTGAGGAACAGGGAGAGAGTGCAGTTAAATATGTGGTTGCAGGGATGGTGTAGGAGGGAGGGTTTCAGATACGTGGATATTTGGAACACGTTCTGGGGAAGGTGGGACCTGTACAAACAGGACGGGGTGCACCTGAACCAGAGGGGCACCAATATCCTCGGAGGGAAATTTGTTACGGCTCTTCAGGGGGGTTTAAACTAATTTGTCAGGGGAGTGGGAAAGGGAGTTGTAGTCCAGAAGTCAGTGAGGGTGGTGAGGTATTGGGGAAGGTATCAGGGTCAAGGGTGGGTACTGGTAGACAGGAAGGTGGGTTGAAGTGTGTCTACTTCAATGCAAGGAGCATCCGGAACAAGGTAGATGAACTTGGGGCGTGGATTGGTACTTGGGACTACGATGTTGTGGCCCATTACGGAGACGTGGGTAGAACAAGGACAGGAATGGTTGTTGGACGTTCCGGGGTATAGATGTTTCACTAAGTGTAGGGAAGCTGGTAAAAGAGGTGGAGGAGTGGCATTGTTAATCAAGGATAGTTTAACGGCTGCGGAAAGGCACTTCGTGGGGGATCTGCACACTGAGGTAATATGGGCTGAAGTTAGAAATAGGAAAGGAGCGGTCACGTTGCTAGGAGTTTACTATAGGCCCCCAAATAGTAATAGAGATGTGGAGGAAGAAATTGCTAAGCAGATTATGGATATGTGTGGGGGTCACAGGGTAGTTGTCATGGGGGACTTTAACTTTCCAAATATTGATTGGAACCTTTGTAGGTCAAATAGTTTGGATGGGGCAGTTTTTGTGCAGTGTGTGCGGGAGGGTTTCCTGACACAATATGTGGATGGGCCGACTAGAGGTGAGGCCACATTGGATTTGGTACTGGGAAATGAACCGGGCCAAGTGTTAGATTTGGTTGTGGGAGAGCAATTTGGAGATAGTGACCACAATTCGGTGTCTTTTGTTATTGCAATGGAGAGGGATAGGGCCGTACGGCAGGGCAAGGTTTACAATTAGGGGAGGGGTAATTATGATGCGATTAGGCAAGAATTAGGGGGCATAAGTTGGGAACAGAAACTGTCAGAGAAAGGAACTAATGAAAAGTGGAATTTTTTTAAGGAACAAATACTGGATGTCCTTGATAGGTATGTTCCTGTCAGGCAGGGAGGAAATGGCCGAGTGAGGGAACCATGGTTCACAAAAGAGGTGGAATGTCTTGTGAAAAGGAAGAGGGAAGCTTATGTAGGGATGAGGAAACAAGGTTCAGATGGCTCGATTGAGGGTTACAAGTTAGCAAGGAATGAGCTGAAAAAGGGGCTTAGGAGAGCAAGGAGGGGACATGAGAAGTCCTTGGCGGGTCGGATCAAGGAAAACCCCAAGGCTTTTTACTCTTATGTGAGGAATAAAAGAATGACCAGGGTGAGGTTAGGGCCGGTCAAGGACAGTAGTGGGAACTTGTGTATGGAGTCAGTAGAGATAGGCGAGGTGATGAATGAATACTTTTCTTCAGTGTTCACCAAGGAGAGGGGCCATGTTTTTGAGGAAGAGAAGGTGTTACAGGCTAATAGGCTGGAGGAAATAGATGTTCGGAGGGAGGATGTCTTGGCAGTTTTGAATAAACTGAAGGTCGATAAGTCCCCTGGGCCTGATGAAATGTATCCTAGGATTCTTTGGGAGGCAAGGGATGAGATTGCAGAGCCTTTGGCGTTGATCTTTGGGTCCTCGCTGTCCACGGGGATGGTGCCAGAGGACTGGAGAATGGCGAATGTTGTTCCTCTGTTTAAGAAAGGGAATAGAAATGACCCTGGTAATTATAGACCGGTTAGTCTTACTTCGGTGGTTGGTAAATTGATGGAAAGGGTCCTTAGGGATGGGATTTACGACCATTTAGAAAGATGCGGATTAATCCGAGATAGTCAGCACGGATTCGTGAAGGGCAAGTCGTGCCTCACAAATTTGATAGAATTTTTTGAGGAGGTAACTAAGTGTGTTGATGAAGGTAGGGCAGTTGATGTCATATACATGGATTTTAGTAAGGCGTTTGATAAGGTCCCCCATGGTCGGCTTATGATGAAAGTGAGGAGGTGTGGGATAGAGGGAAAGTTGGCCGATTGGATAGGCAACTGGCTGTCTGACCGAAGACAGAGGGTGGTGGTCGATGGAAAATTTTCGGATTGGAGGCAGGTTGCTAGCGGTGTGCCGCAGGGATCAGTGCTTGGTCCTCTGCTCTTTGTGATTTTTATTAATGACTTAGAGGAGGGGGCTGAAGGGTGGATCAGTAAATTTGCTGATGACACCAAGATTGGTGGAGTAGTGGATGAGGTGGAGGGCTGTTGTAGGCTGCAAAGAGACATAGATAGGATGCAAAGCTGGGCTGAAAAATGGCAAATGGAGTTTAACCCTGATAAATGTGAGGTGATTCATTTTGGTAGGACAAATTTAAATGTGGATTACAGGGTCAAAGGTAGGGTTCTGAAGACTGTGGAGGAACAGAGAGATCTTGGGGTCCATATCCACAGATCTCTAAAGGTTGCCACTCAAGTGGATAGAGCTGTGAAGAAGGCCTATAGTGTGTTAGCTTTTATTAACAGGGGGTTGGAGTTTAAGAGCCGTGGGGTTATGCTGCAACTGTACAGGACCTTGGTGAGACCACATTTGGAATATTGTGTGCAGTTCTGGTCACCTCACTATAGGAAGGATGTGGAAGCGCTGGAAGGAGTGCAGAGGAGATTTACCAGGATGCTGCCTGGTTTGGAGGGTAGGTCATATGAGGAAAGGTTGAGGGAGCTAGGGCTGTTCTCTCTGGAGCGGAGGAGGCTGAGGGGAGACTTAATAGAGGTGTATAAAATGATGAAGGGGATAGATAGAGTGAACGTTCAAAGACTATTTCCTCGGGTGGATGGAGCTATTACAAGGGGGCATAACTATAGGGTTCGTGGTGGGAGATACAGGACGGATATCAGAGGTAGGTTCTTTACGCAGAGAGTGGTTGGGGTGTGGAATGGACTGCCTGCAGTGATAGTGGAGTCAGACACTTTAGAAACATTTAAGCGGTTATTGGATAGGCACATGGAGCACACCAGGATGATAGGGAGTGGGATAGCTTGATCTTGGTTTCAGATAAAGCTCGGCACAACATCGTGGGCCGAAGGGCCTGTTCTGTGCTGTACTGTTCTATGTATCTATGCCCAGCGGAAAGGGGGGTAGTTAAAAATGAGCAGGTTACCTATCAGCTCAGAGCCCAGTATTTGAAACAGGCCCAAGCAAGGAGAGCAGCTGTAGCTTTCTCGCTTGGCAGAAGCAGGCTTGAAGACAGAAACAGCCCTTCTGGTAAATGTAAAGCTTTTCATTGTGGGATCAGGAGCAGCAGGTTTCCCCTGGGCCCTCCAATGAAAATTACATCTTTCTGCCCAAGACTTCCTTTCCACTTTCCCCATCTTTGAAACCTTGCCAAAAGCCAACACCCAGTAACTCTCCAGAAAGATGGCGAAAAGCCAAAGTGCTGACCAATCTTCACCTTCCAACAGCTTCTCGGTATCCTCTTCATGTCTATTCCAGACAGAAAATGGACAGGAGGCTTTTAAGTGAATCCTGAGATTTATAAGTTAACATGGCCTCCTTGCTGTCGCCACCAAGATAAAATGCCACTCAAAGAACAAAACAGCACAGGAACAGGCCCTTCGGCCCTCCAAGCCCGTGCCGCTCCCTGGTCCAAACTAGACCATTCTTTTGTATCCCTCCATTCCCACTCCATTCATGTGGCTATCTAGAAAAGTCTTAAACGTTCCCAGTTTGTCCGCCTCCACCACCTTGCCCGGCAGCGCATTCCAGGCCCCCACCACCCTCTGTGTAAAATACGTCCTTCTGATATCCGTGTTAAACCTCCCCCCACCTCACCTTGAACCTATGACCCCTCGTGAACATCACCACCGACCTGGGAAAAAGCTTCCCACCGTTCACCCTATCTATGCCTTTCATAATTTTATACACCTCTATTAGGTCACCCCTCATCCTCCGTTTTTCCAGTGAGAACAACCCCAGTTTACCCAATCTCTCCTCATAACTAAGCCCTTCCATACCAGGCAGCATCCTGGTAAACCTCCTCTGCACTCTCTCCAAAGCCTCCACGTCCTTCTGGTAGTGTGGCGACCAGAACTGGACGCAGTATTCCAAATGCGGCCGAACCAACGTTCTATACAACTGCAACATCAGACCCCAACTTTTATACTCTATGCCCCGTCCTATAAAGGCAAGCATGCCATATGCCTTCTTCACTACCTTCTCCACCTGTGACGTCACCTTCAAGGATCTGTGGACTTGCACACCCAGGTCCCTCTGCGTATCTACACCCTTTATGGTTCTGCCATTTATCGTTTAGCTCCCCCTACGTTAGTTCTACCAAAATGCATCACTTCGCATTTATCTGGATTGAACTCCATCTGCCATTTCTTTGCCCAAATTTCCAGCCTATCTATATCCTTCTGTAGCCTCTGACAATGTTCCTCACTATCTGCAAGTCCAGCCATTTTCGTGTCGTCCGCAAACTTACTGATCACCCCAGTTACACCTTCTTCCAGATCGTTTATATAAATCACAAACAGCAGAGGTCCCAATACAGAGCCCTGCGGAACACCACTAGTCACAGGCATCCAGCCGGAAAAAGACCCTTCCACTACCACCCTCTGTCTTCTGTGACCAAGCCAGTTCTCCACCCATCTAGCCACCTCCCCCTTTAACCCATGAGATCCAATTAACTCCTAATTAACCCTTGTATAATACTGCACTAAAACTAGGCGCAAATGTATTTTTAAATTATATGAAAATACATGGCTTAATAGAAAGTAAATTTGTTGATGTTAAATAGAACACTGAGATGCTGTAAGAGCTAAGCAGTTAAATATCATTGGCAATCATTTGTATCTGAAAAAATTGAAGTGTGAACATTCACCTTAGCTTCCATCAGGTCAAGCACTAGACAGCACTTTAAGACGGGGAGGAGACGGGGAGGTTAAATTCTCTGGCTTTCACATTGCTCTAACTATATCCCAGTTACAATTTGTAAATTATAATTTTAAGCAATCTAAACCATCTTCTCAAGAGCAACCAGAGATGGGCAATAAATGCTGGCCTAGCCAGCGATGCCCACACCTCGTGAATGAATTTAAAAAAAGCTATTTCTCTGCTAACAATTATATTGTGAACCTATTCCTGTGATTGCATGATGCAAACATCTCACTAGGCTAGTGTTGCTGATGTCAGAGAGATGAAAATAACTATCTCAGCAATGCAGTGCAGCAAACAATTTGCTGGCTCCCACCCATCAGAGCTGGTATTTGTCATACACCTTCAAGCTGATATCTTTGCTTGGATTGATGCACTAAGGAAAGTATGTTGTCAGAAACTAAACCCTACCAACAGTATGAAAGGCAACAGAAAGACAAAGTTAGAAGCATCCACCTTATGAACATTTTGTTTAACGTACAAGGTGGATTTCATTGTGGCACAGCTTGTGAGTAGAGTGGTTGAGATGGTTTTGCTGCGAATGTGTTTAACCTGCCTTTATCTTTAAGACCTTTCAATGACTTCCGTGCGCCTCCTTGTAGACAACAGCTAATGAATGCTGCTGCGAGGAGTCTTAGTGGCAGTTGTTTATATATTATCAAATCCTTGTCTTAGGGAGAAGCCAGATTATCAAAGCTGGAAGAAACCAGCAGGTAATGATTGGTTTTCTTTTGCTCTTTACGCATCTTTTTAAACATTGTAAAATTTTCTATTACCTAATGAATATTACACCTGAACCAAACTGTGTGTGTGCGTGAGATGGTCTCCAGTAAAAGGTATTGAGGTAAGACAGACCTGCGGCATGTGAAAGCTCCTCATATATTGTTAATAAATCTATTCCAAGGTTTATAGCCTAAGGCATGATCTCTAGCAAGTTTAATCTAAAATCCTCTTTAAGCAACTGATACATTCAGCAGCTCACTGATTCATAAGAAAGAAATAATTGTATGGGTAATGAATCCCTGGAAAATATCTAACATTCCAATAATGTAATAGTGCATCTACCTACTTACTATGATCAACTGTTCTGGAAAAACAGTTGGAAGATTATCCAATATAAAACACAATAATTTATTAAGGGAAACCTTTGCCCTTCTTAATGTCATGAGGTCTGATTGTTAAAAATATGTCCCGAGGTTAAGTAGAAATCCGTCCTTCTCGAGGACATCCTTAGGTTAATTCAAAGCCAATTCTTTATTTGTTGATTAGTAGCAAGGTGCAAATCCCTGGTTGATTCCGAACATCAGAAATTTAAGGAAGTAAGATTTTTATTATAAAAGAGAGATTGTTTTACTTTCGTAACTGGGTGTGAGGCTGGCAGAGAACAGGCACTTGTAAAATTGGATTACAAACAGATGGAAGGTTGGCAGTCCACTCACCAACTTTTGAATTTCACATTCCAAGTTCTGAATACAATCCAGTTTTCTCTTCCTGCAGCGCTGGGCTGCAATCCGATTCTTGCTGCGCCTGCGGACATCGTGAATAAACTCTAGCTGCTCGGAGGTTAACTTGTGCATCTTGACCATCATTTGGAAATCATTCCTTGGAAGATCTGTGATTTGATCGATTGGAAAGGGAAGTTTGACCTGTAGGACAAGATAAAGTGAATCGGTCAGTTGGTACATCGGGACAGGAGAATTCTAACTACCTTATTAGCAGGAGCCCAATTCAAAAATGTAGTGAATTGAAAAGTGAAATGTGTGTGTAATGATTAATATAACAGAACACAAGGGAATATGCTGGCTTATGTCCGATAAATGTGAGTTCTATTTCCGCAAAATGTCTAAAAAGCTTTGCAAAGTAACATAAAACACAATGCCACACAATTATAACAAGTTACATGAACTAGCAAAGTACTTCATGGCAGTAAGAATATTATGCTGCACACATGATACTTAACAGAAATGACAAATCTCTGCAGATCATTCATAATGTGTCTGTACCCAGAGCCCAAACATTTTGCAACACAGTTTTCAACCTGCAGGTGGCACCAACAGAATGAGTCATCCTACATCCTGTACAAGAATAACAACAATAGTCGGTCAAAGCACTTTCATCCCTTCAGCACAGCTGTGTTAGCAATCCACGACAAATCACTTTCACTGACATTCTGCAGCAACTGGAAAACATGGTACATAATGGAGAAAGTTATTTGGGAAAGCTCCACAATAAAGCTGCATGTCAATGATTCAGTGGCTAAGGCTATGGCGCGGCAGAATAATGCACGTTGGGAAATCTTTTCAGCTCAAATTCATTAACAGTTAAAGATTTTTCAAAAATTAAAAAAATCTGCTGGGTCAACAATGACAAGCTCACACCGTTGTTAGAAGGTTACAAAATTTGTTTTGGTTTGCCAGCACCCACAATCTGTTGGGTCTCAACGTAAGTTGGCTCCAGGAAAAGTGAGTTATTCTGGTAAAACATTCTAAAAATCTTGAGTCAACACATGCTAAGATCATATCTGTGATGGAAAGTGCCCATGTCATCTTGTCTCTCTAACTGCATCCCCCTGTTAGTGATGGTTTCTACCCACTAAGTCTATTCCATTGAAAAAAACTCCCAAGCTCCAACCAACTTCTCAAATTGTGGTAATTTTTTCTAATTATTAAATCAAAATATTATTTAAAAATTAAGGTCAGTATGTACAGCATCAATCAGCATATCAAACAGTAGCTGCTGTCTAATTCTGGAACAGGATGAGTTAGCTTTATCGTGAAACTTAAGGGAATTGCCAAGACCACCATAAACAGGACACCACCAACAAGAACAAGCATCTTGATTAGGTGACACCAGGCATAGTTTTTAAAAAGTGTGGGGATTGCTGGAGGAAGTGAAGTTTGAGGGAGTTACGGAGAGCTACTTTGAAGTAGCAAGTTAGAAATTTCCATGAGTATTCGTTTTAACACAGGGAAGGTGCGGGAAGCAACAGCAGATGCAGCATGGTGTATTTAGAGCTTAGGAGGAGGAGGAGGTTAGGTCAGAAGCAAGGGCTGTGGCATAATAACCAAGTTAAAGCAGGGAGAGTATCACCAAACAAGTTGATAAACTTTTTAATGTATCCTGTCCGTTAGTGTGATAGTGGATATTAGAAGAGCTTTTCCAGGTATTGGTGCAGTAATTTGTGGCTTTATGGTTCCAATAGTGGGAGATAAATAAAGTGCAATTTTAAGAAAGTAAATGTGACTGGTAAAAGGAATTGGAGACATGAATGCATTAACAACAACTTATATTCCTATGGTGCCTCTAACGTAATAAAATAATAAAGCATTGGAATGACAGATGGACAGACTCGCTCACGCTTGTAAAAAAATTTGGTTTGCCCATCAGCATTAGTAATATAATTGTTGGTCCAGAATGTTGCCAAACTTCCATCCATCAGCATTGACAATGTGACGCTGGAGATTGTTTATAACGTCTCATATCTAAGCTCCACAATCACCAGCAATTTGTCACTTGATGCTGAAATGAACACAAGCATTGCAAAATTATGTCCAAGCCAAGTGTGGAACAACAGAAATCTGACTGAGAACACCAAGCTGAGAGTTGTTGTCACTCTACAGTGATGAGACTTGGACAGCATATGCTTAGACAATACACGCAGGAGGAAGGGCTGAATAGTTTCACCTTCACAGTCTCAGACTTATCTTTGGTATCTCTCGGCAGGACAAGGTCACCAACTCAGAGGTCATGGAGTGTTCTAAATCTATCAGCATTCACTCATTGCTGAATCAACGATATCAGATGGATGACAGCCGCACATCCAAAGACCTTGTGTACGGTGAACTGGCCACTGAATCATGACTTTCTAGGCATCTATACCTCAGCTACAATGACTTCTGCAAGTGAGAAATGACAATGGCAGACACTGACACTGAGAATTGGGCGACAGTTGATGATGGCTGTGAGCTCTGGAAACTGACTGTTAGGAAGAGGTGAGCATAAATGAATGGCTCAGCTGGCTAAGAAGATGGCCCAGAGAAAACAGAGGCCAGAGGGTCATGCACCTTCTCAGTCCACTGTCTTAGAACAAAGAACAGTACAGCACAGGAACAAGCCCTTCGGCCCTCCAAGCCTGCACCAATCACATTGACCTAGCTAGACCAACCGCTTATATCCCTCTATTCCCCTTTTGTTCATATGTCTATCAAAATAAGCCTTAAATGTGGCTAATGTAACTGCCTCAACCACCTCACTTGACATTGCATTCCAGGCCCCCACCACACTCTGTATAGAAAAACTTCCCCCTCACTTCTCCACTGAACCTTTCCCCCCTTATCTTGAATTTGTGGCCCCTTGTAATTGTCATTTCTGCCCTGGGAAAAAGCTTCCAACTGTTCACCCCATCTATGCCTCTCATAATTTTATGAACTTCTATCAGGTTGCCCCTCAGCCTCTGTCTTTCCAGAGAGAACAATCCCAGTTTATCCAATCTCTCCTCACAGCTAATATCCTCCATACCAGGCAACATTCTGGTAAACCTTTTCTCCAAAGCTTCCACGTCCTTCTGGTAGTGTGGTGACCAAAATTGGACACAGTATTCCACATGTGGCCTAACTAACGTTTTATACAATTGTAACATAATTTGCCTACTTTTATACTCTATGCCCTGTCCGATGAAGGCAAGCATGCCGTGTGCCTTCTTCACCACCTTTTCCACTGTGCTGCCACTTTTAAGGATCTGTGGACCTGTACTCCCAGATCTCTTTGTGTGTCTATGGTTCTGCAATTTATTTTATAACTCCCACCTGAATTGGATCTACCAAAATGCATCACCTCCCATTTGTCCGGATTAAATTCCATCTGCCATTTTTCCGCCCATTTTTCCAGCCTATCTATATACTGCTGTATTCTCTGACAATCTTCATCACTATCTGCAACTCCCCCAATCTAAGTATCATCCACAAACTTACTTGTCTTCCTCTGCACTCTGCCATGCCAGAATGGGATTGCTGAGACACACCTGGCGATTCTTAAGAGAGTTGGCGACCACGGCGCAAAGCATCATCTCACAGGACAGAAAACTGCCAAAAGAATTTAGATAGCACCTAGAATGTTCCAAGGCACATCACATGAGGCAACATTTGACATTAAGCCACAGAAGGCAATATTAGGGCAGATAGCCAAATGCTTAGTCAAAGAAGTAGGTTTTACGAAATGTCTAAAAGAAAGAAAAAGTAGAGAGTTGGAGTGGTTTAGGCAGGGAATTGCAGCACTTAGGGCTTTGACAGTTAAAACATGGCCACCAAGGGTGGAACGATTAGAATCAAGGATGCTCAAAAGGCCAAAATTAGATGAATGCAGATATCTTGAAGGGTTGTGGGGCTAGAGATTAGAGAGATAGGGAGGAGCGGAACCATGTAGTAATTTGAAAACAAGGATATGAATTTTAAAATTAAGGAGTTGCTTGACCTGGAGTCAGTGTCGGCAGCACACACAGAGATAATAGGTGACTGGGACTTGGTACAAGTTAAGACGCAGGCAACAGAGTTTTGGATGGCCTCAAGTTGATGGAGATAGAAAGGGGAAGGTCAGGCAGGAGTGCATTGGAATAGTCAGGTTTAGGGGTAACAATGCAAGAAAGTGTGTTAAGAAAGGTGCGTGATCTGGAAGATCTTGCAGGGATTTATAGATTCAATATCATGAGCATTACAGAGACTTAGGGGAATGATTCTAATCAATGGGTTACATTTCTGAAAGCTATAAATTGTTTAGAAGTGACCGCATTAGGAAGAAAAGCGATGGTGGGCAATATATTCAATCTCCAATACCGATACACAAGTGAAAGAGGAATTAATAAAGCAAAGGGTAGACACAGAATCACTTTGGGTAGGATTAATAGATGGTAACAGAGGTAAATGATAAGGATGTTCAAGACACCCCAGGCCTGGGTAAAAGCCTTGATCTGAAAGTTGAGGATGAGATAAAAGGAAGGCGAGTTATAAGGGACTAACTATAGTAGTTTGAAATTTCAACTTGCTAGAAATTGAGAGCGACAATATTGTCTTTGATAGTGAAATAAAGAAAGATTTTCTCGAGTTAACAGAAAACTGTTTTATGATTCAACCCAAAGAATCAACAATGGAAGAAAGGATCCAGGATTGGATGAGTAATAGGGATGATCAAATTTCCATCATCTAGCGCCAGCCTTTAATGTACTTTTATGTAACGGTGATCATAAGACGATCACATTTGACATCATAAGAATTGGAGAAGTTGCTAAAATCCAAATTAAAGTGTCAAATTCCTTTTTCAGATTTGCAAGTATTCCTAGGTGTGTTAGGAAATACTTAAGAGATGGTTCTCACACATCCATGAGGCTAGTAATATTAGTTATTACACTATTGCAGATAAGATAGAATTTGAGCAGACTTGTAATGTACAGACTATAACACTTAATGCTGCCTTGGTGGTTACAGATTTCAATCGTAATATAGGTCAAACCTCAAACTTCCAACCAAACTGGTCAATTCTCAATACTGTTCATTCTTTGGCTAGTCATCTTTCAAGGTCACCAAGCTTTATATAGGGCAAGTGAGTTATTGTGGTATGGCATTCTACAAGATTTGTAGTATTGTGTTGTTAAAACAGGGCTTGCAATACAATTAGGTATTTAAAAGTATCAAGAATATGATCATGGATTAACAATAATAATGAATCAAACATCAAAGCTGGTCACTATACTCATCAGTTATTAATAAAGCAATATTGCAATAATGTAAAATACAGAAAGGAGACCAAGAGACCAATCCCCGAATGACACTGCCCAATTCATTAACAGTTTCCTTCCTCTTTCAGTGTATTGTGTTCAACCTTGCTAGCTGCTATTTTTGATACCTCATTCTCCTCTCTCTGCCTACTGACATTCATTGTGTTTATTTATAGTGCAACGGAAATAATGACTTTCTTGGTTAAAAATGCACGCAAGCATTTAAAAAAACTTTGGGCTTTCATTCAGTCTGGGTGAGTTAGCCTGGTACTAAATGAGGTTTAGGCATGCAAAGTTGATCACGATCCATTCATCATTGTATTAAACTGTGCCAGGTTAGGGCTGTTAATTTTCATTTGGCAATTTTACGATTCGACTGTAAATAGTGACTCACGGTAGGTTTTATTCATAGTAATCCTTTCAAAAAAATGTTCTCCCTTTACAAAATGGTTGGCATAAGTCAAGCAAAATAATTAAAAAGAAAATCCCTTTGCAGGGAATCGTCCACAATATAGTGAGAATGGGCAAACAATCTGTTCCCAGACATCTGCCAAAACCACTCTTTAGATTATCTCAAGGCAGTGCATACAGGTTGACTAGCCACCCATCTCTTGTTTGTCCTTCTGTGAAGCACTGTTTCGCCGGAGAACAACACCTAGATGACAGGCTGAAATTAGGAACTGTGCAAGAGAGATTTTGCAGTCCCCTGCCTGGTGACATCCTGAAAATTAAGGGAAAGGATTGAGCACCTCAATTCTACCATTGCCATTTTGTCAGCGTCTTGAGAACAATGCCAAAGCTAATGTAGTTGTTTAAATAAGATTCTATGAAGGAGGAACCAGCTGGTGATCCAATCTAGAGGACAAAGGTTCCCTCATGCTTCACAAAAATAACCTGCACTGTTGCTACACTGGGCACTCTCCCTCACTCCCAATCTTCTACATTACAATGACAGTGACTGCACGTCAAAATTATTTCACTGGCAAGAGCAAGGTAAGGGTATGAAAAAGGCTATTTAAATGCCAGCTCTTACTTTAGGACCATCCATAAAATCCACAGCTTTGAACAAACTTTAGTCAATCCTCCAGATAGCTGCTTCTTTGGTTTAGTTCAAGTTTTGTCTGATTACATTTCCGTGAAGATCATTAGGATGTTCATTTTACAGAAAAGTCACTTTGAGAATGCATGTTGTTGTTGAAATCCATCTATTTAATCTTCCGTGGCTTAGTCCATTTTCTGTTAAGACCTCTGTAGAGCCCTTGGGATATTTTCTATGTTAATGGCGCTAAATTAATGGAAGTTGAAAAGAGAGACATGTTGCTGAATTTAAGATAATCGGTTGAGCTCATAATGTGGCCCATTTACTCTTGCTAGAAGTGTCAAAAAATTCAAATGCGGGGACCCATTCTCTGTAAACAAAATACATATGTTCAAGTCTTGCACCTTTAGTTGAATTACCCAGGAGATGGGGAGCCGGATGGAGATTTCCTCTTACTTCCTCCATGGACAATTGGAGTTGACTTGCCAATCAATCAGTACCCATTTCTCTTGTAGCATAAATTGTGATTGTTTGAATTGTGGAATTTTTGTGTTTGTCCTGATAAGTGCAAGATGAAAAACTTCAGCAACATGTCTCTCTTTTCAGCAACATTCGAGTTTGATATGAGCAAGCAACTGTTTAAATGCAAGTTGTTAATATGCTTTTCTTTTCATGTAAAAATATCAAGTAGTGGATGTGTATGTAGTGGATATAAACATTGCTGTTGTCAGTGTAGCGACTACATCTAATTCAGGTTAAATTTTCGGACATTCTCGACAAGCACTATTTAAAATATGCAGAATTCCTTCAATACTGCAGTGCTGTAACTGGACGCGTCGAGAAGAATGAAGACAAAGCCTGAAAGATGCACAACTTCTATATTTATTAACCGTTCAATCATGTTGTAATTCTGATAATTATTCAGGTATTTACGATAAATTATTAATTTGACCTTTCCTTGGGGTACGTTGAATAGATTTCTCCCCTTTTCCTATAACTTTCATCATCCCCATCCACCCGAAGTGGCACCCTGTAGCCAGCTGCTAGAGCTGACAAGAACCACCCAGACATGCCTCTACAGGGTAAAAAATAGCTGTGTGTGATGACATTGTATAAACACCCAATGTGCTTAAAATGGTATGAACATTTAACAATCATGTAGCAACCTCTCCTCACCTCATTAATCCTTGCAAAATAAATGGGTTAATGTCTTCGTTAAAATAGCGGAGACAGAAATTTAATACGAGTGGCTTTATATGTTTCTAACATAACAGTGAAGGTAATGTCATCTATATGATTTTCTCTCCTCTCCTTCTGGAAAGCATTCCAAGTTATACTGGATGCTGTCCTGCTCAGCATGGCTCAGATCAGGATTCAAATGTGTGCCCGTCATCACTCCGTGATTCTAAATATTGGCATACTTGCCCTTGGCTCCGCAACACAATTCCAAATGCTAGTAGCATTTCCCTTGTTGTGTGACAGTCCTAGGAAAGGTGAATTTATAATTGTAAAAGCATTTTATTAAAAATATTGCTACTGTACCTCACGTCCTCTCTCTCGTGTTGAGCATGATTCACTGTCCCCTTCTGAAAAGGATCCAGATTCATCGCTGGAGTTGGTGCCATAGGACTGCTCACATTTTAATGGTGGCTTACATTGACTGTACATTGCATCTCCCATCATTCCCAACTCTTGCTGCTCTGCGGATAGAAAGCGTGTTCCTTGAGAGCAGGGAGAAGTGGACAACTCAAACTGGGGCAAACTGCAAGGGGAATCACCGCTTCCATCTTCAGGAAAGGAGTAGGAAGAGCAGGAACTCGAGGTCCTGGTCCTGGTCTCAGATGGAGGAGACCGAGGGCACACTTTAATTGGCACTGGGCAGCTGGTTTTACAGGTAGGTCGAATTCTACATGAATTCAACGGCAATAAAGGCTCCATTGAAAGTCTAGTAGAAGTACAAGTCTGTGAACATGGAAGTGACTGGCTAGTACCACTCCACAAACCCTTTGGCACATGTTCAGTAAGTTCGTCCTCCAGTGAACTCCCACCAGGATATGAATGTGCAGCAGGAGTGTTCATCGTGTCTAAGGTACCAGAAGAAAATATTACACTTTTTCTGTCCGATTCCAGTTCTTGTTTGCAAATCACTTCACAAGATGGTCCTGTCATTGGAGATCCAACAGTAAAGCTATTGTTGTCTTTCTGAGGTGTGCAGGACAGTCCATAGTTCTCGCTATAAGGCCTGTATTCTGTTTTGAGGTCACCCTGAGTCATTCCCTCTTCCAGGGAACAAGATGTTCTGGCGTCTAAAGGTTGTTGCAGCGGATTTTGTCTCTCAGTAGATTCTACATCATTTTTTTTAGTGAACCTTGAACAAGGGGGCGTTCTACTTTTGGGTCTATCAACACACATTGGACTCATCTGCTTAATATCCATTTCCTTATCTGTAATTGCATGCTCCGTTGCACCAGGTTCAGCTCCAGACAAGCACTGGATAGCCTTCTCTCCTGCAATTTCTGGAGCGTGGGGTTCGATTTTAACCTGTGCCTTTCTATATCCTTGAGTTTGGGTATGGACTGGCCGGTCTTCTTTAAATGTGCTTGGAAAACCTGAGGTACTAGTATGTGGTGTGCTATTGATATGCTTGGTGCAAGCAAGCTGGTACTTCCTGTATTTGGGGCAGCGTCCCATATCATCATTTGATGTAACAGGGATGGATATAACAGCTGGTTCTTTGTCAGACAGCCTGGAAGATGCTTCAAATCCAAGGGTCTCGTTGCAAATTCTTTCCCTGGAACAGGTAATCTTGTGAGTTTCAGACTGCATGTGTTCTTCCTCACCTTCGGAATTTCCATCTTCTTGTGCATCGGATTGTTGGAAATTTGACATTTTGGTGTAAAGAAAGAAACCGTCCTTTTCGTTAAACAGCTGGGCCTCAAGGAAGCGGAAACAGGAGTCCTCCAGATTGTGCATGTGTAGGATTTCAGCACAGTGCATGACCTCTTGGATGTTGTCTCTGCTGAGCAATAACTTAGCAGTGTAGGCAAACTGCAACAATGGGCTAAATCCTCTGGCGGTGACCTGCAAAAACAGGGAAATTGCCAGCATTACCATCAGCACTGCTATTATCCAAAACACTTCAAGTGTAGTTAGGTTTTCTGACAGTTCTAATGGTCATTAACAAATACTAAAAAATGCCTGTTAATCTTTTATTGGGTCAGCACTGAACATTCCATACTAATATTTACTTTGGAAAGCAGGGCCGCTCACTGCATGTTAGTACGCGACAGGTGAAAGGGCTTTCACTACTAAAAATGTTACCTGCATGTCAGCAAAACTGTGCACAAATTCATAAACTTGATAACTATTTGAAACACTGCCAGAAAAATAATATTGAAGAGCTGTTTCAGGGCTACAGTACTCAAAACTGCAGTGCACTTAGTGCTCAGTTTAGCCCTGCAAAAGAACATCATGATGGAAAGCCGTTAGTTCCAATCTTGAATAGTTATAGTCTTTCTGACGAAGTTGCTGAGGGTCTTTGTGAACAAATAAGGCAATAATGACTTTTCTACAAAACCATCTCTCTCAAAGGGCAGGATGATTTTTAGCCTCTTTATGCTTAACAGGCAAGTCGGTTAAACAACTTGTTTTGCTGATTTGAGAAAATGTATTTCGTTCAACACTCCGTTTCCTCTCCAAAATCCTTGAATATGTCGGTTCTATCTCCATGTCCAACTCTTATGGAACTCCCTGCTTCAACCCTACCAATCAATTTTTCCTATCCACCTACATTACTGAAATGGTCTTAACCAGTGTCAGAAATGACATTTTCTGTGACTGTGACCATGGTACACTATCCCTGCAACTCACCCTCAACCTTCTGCAGACCTTGGCAGGTTAATTACACCATCATCCTCTAACTCCTTTCCTCTATAAGAACAGGCGTAGGCCATTCAGCCCCTCGAGGTTCTTCCGCCATTCAGTGGCTGATCAGTGCCCTAATTCCATACACCTGCCTTGGGCCACATCCCTGAATATCTTTGCTTAACAAAATTTTTTCCATCTCAGATTTAAAATTAGCAACTGAACTAGTATCAATTACCATTTGTGGAAGAGAGTTACAAACCTCTACCACCCTGTGTGTGTAGAAGTGCTTCCTAATATCGCTCCTGAATGCTGTGGCCCTTTTTTTTTTAAGACTATGCCTCCTAGTTCTAGAATTAGTGGAAATAGTTTGGGTGAGATTCTCTAGCCTCCCAGCCACGTGCTTCCCACCGGTGGGAGGTGGCGAGTTGTTTGCTAGTGGCGCGATTCTCTGGTCCCACTGCCGTCAATGTAAATCCTATTGATGTCACCGCATGCTGGCAGGAAACCCGCGGGCGGGGGTGCACTGCCAGTGGGACTGGAGAATTCCGCCGGCGTGAATGGCCAGAGAATCCCGGCCTTTATCTTTGTCTACCCTGTCTTTTCCTGTTAATATCTTGAAGACTTCAATCAGATCATCTCTTAATCTTCTAAATTCTAGAGAAAAAAGGCCTAATTTGTATAATCTCTCCTCATAACTTATCCCCTGAAGTCCAGGTGCCATTCTTATAAACCTACGTTGTACTTCTTCCAAGGCCAATATATCCTGCCTAAAGGTGTGGTGCCCAGATATGCTCATAGTACTCCAAGCGGGGTCTAACCATGGTTTTGTATAGCCGCAGCATAACTTCTATTACCCAAACTAGCCTCGCTTTCTTCCATATTTAGCGATCTCACTGTAGCCAGTGCATCTTTAATAATGCTTTCTCTGCTCTACATTGTTACCTCAGGATTCCCGAAAGATCCATCCTTGAACCTTCTTCTCCCTCATCTACATGGTGCTCCTCAGTGACATTGCCACAGACATGAAGTCAATTTCCCCATGAACACTGATTATACATCTTTTCAAATGTTTACAGGCCTTGTATATATATATTTTTTAGGAGATCTTTATTTGGTCACTGATACATTACTTTCTAGTCTGGTAAGTTACACAGATGGTTTTGGCACTTTTGCAACAGAGTCTGATTAACATAACTTTAGATCACGTAATGTTACATTCACAGTACCATCTGCAGCCTCAATACCTTTGGAATGCTTGAAAGCACTCACTGCAATTAATATAGAACAGAATGGTTATGTATCTAATACTTTTGAAGAAAATAAAGGTGGAATAAATTGATGGGGGGAACTATCGGGACTGGATTGGAACAGTGCCTGTTTGCAACTGAAAGCAGATGATAATAAATGCGTATGTTCTAGCATGTGGCTTTGTTAGGCAAGTTTGATGGGTAGGATCCAATATGGTTAAATTAAATTAAAAAACTGAGGATCAGTTGCAGTATCTGTAAATTAATATAAAATCATATCTTCTAATGTAGGAAGTCTGAAATATATGTTCTGCTGATGCCCGCAATGGTGTATTGGGAAACACGCTGGTAGTTGATGTGAAATCGATTTTCAGCCTGCTAATGGGATGCAGATGAAGCCTGACTGGAATCTTACCCACCCCCCATGTCTGAGGTCCATCTTCTTTCTTTAATGGTGGGACAGTGATGTTGGGAGCCTTTTAAATATGGCACCCAGATATCATGGTGGGATGCGTCCCCTACCCATTGAAGACAGCGCTAAACCCCCAGATGCATAAGTAATGAGATGAAGGCTGGAAGATAAGGCTTGATTTTCCATTAGTCTCCACAGCAGGTAGTAAACCCTATCCCCATCCCCAGCACGGGACTTAGTCTCAGATGGTAGAACTGGTTCCTCTTTTTGCACCCTATTTGGTATACCCTCAAAAGAGCCCTAATAAATTTGTGAAATGCGATTTCCCTTTTACAAAACCATGTTGATGTCCTGCTACTACCTCCTTAATAGTGGATTTTAGTGTTTTCCCATTGACAGATGATAGACTAACTGGCCTATAATTTCCTGCTTTCAGTCTCCTTTTTTGAATCGTGGTGTCACTTTGGTGGGTTTTCAGTCCACAGGGACCTTTTCAGAATTGACAGAATTTTGGAAGAGCAAATCCACTATCTCGGCAGCCAATTTCTTTGAGACCATAGCATGCAGGCCATCAGGGCTAGGGCATTTATCAACCTTTCATGTCATTAATTTTCCTGGTACCTTTTCTCTAGTAATTGTGATTGTATTAAGTTTCTCTCTCCTTTTGGTCCCCTCCTTTTGAGATGCTTTTTCTGTCTTCCACTGTGAAGACAAACAGAAAATACATGGGCCGGCTGTTCAAGCTGGTGGGATCCTCCGGTCCTGCCGACAGCACACCCCTGCCATGTGTTTAATGGTGGTGAGGATTAGATTCAATGGGAAATCCCATTGACAACGGCAAGACCAAAAGATTGTGTCGCCTGGCCAATGGTGAGCTGCCTCCCACTGCTATGTGTTGCACAGTAAATCCCGCCCATGTTCAAAGTCTCCTTATTTTCCACTATGAATTCCCCAATCTCACCCTGGACGGGACCAACATTCACTTTCAGTACTCCTTTCTGATTTCTACACTGGTATAGCTCTTACTGTCTGTTTTTCTGTTTCTTACTAGTTTTCTCTCATATTCTAATTTCTCACTCTTCGTTTTTGTTAAGTCATCTTTTGCCAGTTCCTAATTTTTTTTCAGTCGTCTGGCCTATCACTATTTGTAGCATTATATATATTTTCTTTCAATTTGGTACCATCCTTAACTTCTTCAGTTAGCAATAGATGGTGCATTCTTCTTGTGGATTATTTCTATCTCAATGGAATATATCTTTGTTGAGAGAAATGTCACTGCTTCTCTGGTCATTGTCTGTGTGGAGTTTGCACGTTCTCCCCGTGTCGGCACGGGTTTCCTCTGGGTGCTCCGGTTTCCTCCCACATTCTGAAAGACGTGCTGGTGAGGTGTATTGACCCAACCAGGCGCCGGACTGTGGCGACTAGGGGAATTTCACGGTAACTTCATTAATGTGTTAATGTAAGCCTTACTTGTGACTAATAAATAAACTTTAACTTTTATCTATTTTCCCATTTCTTTCAGACAATTCACTATAATTGTCATTATTTAAGTTTAAGACACTAGTTTCAGATCCAAATTTCTCACCTTCAAACTAAATGTGAAAGTCTATCATGTCATGACCATTTTTACTCACAGAATGAATTAATCATTTTTCATTACATATTACCACACCTTACCAACTGTACACATGTATGCATCAATAAAGATCAACATGGTCACTGTAACATGTGTTCCCAGTATTGAAGTGGCTGGTATCCACTTTGTAGTTCCTGATATTATGATCAACATCAGGAGCTCAACACATAGCACAGAAGTCTGAAGATTAAACATTTGTCTTTGGGGAAAAAAAACTTCTTGCACCAATTCGTTGTAACATTTTCTCTATTAGATTTCATTTTCAAACCCTGTTCACCACCACAATAAAAAAGGATTTGCTAGTAGAAAGATTAACATGAGCGACTTAAATAGCTGTTGAAAAACTAAGCAATAGAGGAGTTAATATGTGTTAAAAACAAGTCGGTATTCAACCACAACAGTGCAACCACGGAACAATAATGCTGGAGACTTAATAAAACCAAAACCTCCATGCCAACCCATGCTCCTCTGCCACTCCATTGTCCTTTACAACTCTATGCCAACTTCATGTCAACCCAAGTACATCCACCCGCCATGACGATATAACTACCATGCTAACTCACTCAGTATCCACCATAGGCAGACCTCAGGACCCATGCAGAGATTAGATAAAATAAAGATCACTAAAATGTTTGTTGCAGACTTCACTATGTTAAAAAAACACTTCATTAAAACTCACTTACCACAATAACATTCCTTCAACTACTTAAAGCTTTACAACAACAAACATTTCATTCATTCAACTACCACTAACCACTTGTAGCTGTCAATCAAACTGTGAAATGGCAGGCATCCTACTGTGATAATGAACGGTTGTGAAATCGGTCATGAAGCAGTCATCCAGTAATGGAAGCAACAACCTGAAGAAATCAACCAGCAACTAACCTATAAAGTGTTCAGTTGTGCAAGGTTCAGGGGCGTTATCTGGAGCATTGAGCTCTGAAATGGCACTGCTGGCTTCAGGTCTGCGCTGCACCCTGATAAACATCAATCTGCCTGTGCTGCGTATTTTCAGTCACTATTTATTCTGCATGCATGCTGATGCCCATATCAATATGGCATGTAGGTGGATCCTACGATTGCCATTTTGGCCCCTAGGCAACACATGTAACAGTCAAATAACATGTACTACATATCCCAATTTTGTACCAAATCTGTCTAATGCAATTAGAAAGAATTTAGATTTATATGGCATCTTACTGCTTCTCTCAGAAATGTTCCAAGTGGCCTCACCTACAATGAATTACTGTGAAGTCACGACGGTTTTTAAGGGAGCACCTCAATTGTGTACCTCTAAGAATTTAAAAAAAAAATCATGTTCTCTGCAGTTAAGCAGTATTTTTTTTAGTGTTGCTGGGCTGTCTGCTAAAAGTCCTTTTTTGCTGCTTCAATTGTAAATTGCGTTTTGTTTATTTTTACTTGGGGCCTCAGATACTTTCTGGGATTTTTTTTATGACACTGCATTGAAAGGGAAGATTGATTGACAAGTCAAAGTCAGGTGGTTCCTCCCCCAGAAGAATCTAAGGATTAATTTTCAGTTTTGGTTTAGAGCCAGAAGCTGTCCTGGTTGTCAAGTGGCAGGCAGGTTTTCTCGCTCTCTCTCTGACTGGTCTGATAAATTCTGCTGGCTAGCTGGAAGCCGGTCTCCTGGCTTTCCTAGAGTGAAAATTCTGCTGTTGGTGGTTTGCTAGCTAGTAACTGGAGTCTCTCTCTCTCTCTCTTGGGAAGCTTTTCTGACTTCAAGCTTTTCTGTGTGGATCAAGAGAACTGCAACGTCCAATCAAAGGACTAAGTTCCAGCATCACATGAGGATTTGTATTTTCTGTGCTAAACCTGTGGCAAGGGTTTTGTTTATGGGATTTGTTTGGTTGAAATGGTAGTTAGAATAAAGAACAAAGAAAGTTACTGCACAGGAACAGGCCCTTCAGCCCCCCAAGCCTGCGCCGACCATGATGCCTGCCTAACCTAAAACCGTATGCACTTACGGAGTCTGTGTCCTTCCATTCCCATCCTATTCATGTATTCGTATAGTTGCCCCTTAAATGCCGCTATCGTAACTGCTCCCACCACCTCCCCAGGTAGCATGTTCGAGACATTCACCACCCTCAGTGCAAAAAACTTGCCTCTCCTCTAAACTTTTCCCCATGCACTTGAAACCTATGTCCCCTAGTACTTGTCTTTTCTAGCCCAAGAAGGAGCATCTGACTATCCACTCTGTCCATGCCACTCATAATCTTGTAAACCTCTATCAGGTCACCCCTCAACCTCTGTTGTTCCTGTGAGAACAAACTGAGTTTATCCAACCTCTCCTCATAGCTAATACCCTCCAGACCAGGCAACATCCTGGTAAACCTCTTCCATACCCTCTCCAAAGCATCCACATTCTTCTGGTAGTGCGGCGACCAGAATTGTACACAATATTCTAAATGAGGCCTAACTAAGGTTCTGTACAGCTGCAGCATGGCCTGCCAATTTTTATACTCAATGCCCCGACCGATGAAGGCTAGCATGCCGTATGCTTCCTTGACTGCCTTATCTGCCTGCGCTGCCCTTAGCTGTTAAGGTTTATACAATATAATGGGTTTTTTTGTTTGTAATTGATAAAAATCATTGCTAATTTTCTTCCTATACTTGTTAACTGTATTCTTAAATAAACTTTGTTTGATAAAAGCTCCCTAGTGGTCATTTGAATCATACCTGAAGTGAAACATCTCATGCTTAACCTAGCCAAATTCAAATTGCAAAACTTATGATCCAGGCAGACTTCATAAAACACCTTGGAGTTTCTGAACTGAATTATAACAATTGTGCAAAGCAACAGGACCCAAGGTAGCTATGAGATGAACAATCAGTTAAAATCAGTCTTGGGTGAGGAAATAAAATTGGCCAGAATAGTAGGAAGACGACCTCATATTCTTTGACATGCCAGGGATTAGACATGCACCTGAACAAGCAGATGTGCATATTCATTTTGTATTTGTGTGTATATTTGGGGTAGATTACATGGTTCAAAGTGGAGCTTCTGATTCGAGGAGGGCAGCAGCTAAGCCAAGTTGACAATGACTACGTAAAATATCTTTGCCCCAATTATTACAGCTTCTGTGCCAGCTTAGCTCATCTTACATCTTACATAGAAAATAAACCTGACATTATCCCACCAGCACTACAATCATGAGAAAGTTTTCAGCAAATCATTTTAATAGGAAGAGCTGTGAGCCAGAGGAGCTATGCACAATTGTTTGAACATCATAAATACGCAATTTGAATTTGAGTTTTGAAGCAATTTGTCAATATATTGTGCAGTTCTAAAGTATATTTAAAAAATTAAGCATTGCCTGGATGCATTTTGTATTGACAATGATTCCTTCTTACTAATTGGAAACATTTTGGCCTTGAAGTCACACTGTGGGCTCCTTGAGTGGGAACACATCTTCATCTAAAATTTCTCAGGGGCATGAAACTATTTAAAAATAAACAGCTTAACGTGTTCATGACACAAGCAGAGGGAGAAATTTCAGATGAACATGTTAAGGAAGTAGTATCTCATAGCGCAAAGTCGGCAGAATTTTTATGTTGTTGAAAGCTGCCACAAAAATGAGCGGACATTCTTCTGAAAATCCAAACCAGTCGCAAGATTTGGATTTTTCTTCACCAATAGGCAAAGGAAGACTTTTAAGATACATACATCTTAAAAAGAAGTGGTACAATTTAGCAAATTACTATAAAATGATGATTATTAGAAGAAACATAGAAACATTCAGTCCTTCGAGCCTGCTCCACCATTCATCATGATCATGGCTGATCGTCCAATTTTATAGCCTAATCCTGTTTTATCCCATAACCTTTGATCCCATTCGCCCCAAGTGCTATAGAAGAAGGGAAGAACTAGGCTGTGAAAATTGGTGACAGGTGTAAATCATTCCTATGTTTTCATTAACAACTCAAAATATCAAACCTTGAAGCTAAATTTGTTACATTGGAAAGAATACAAACATACAATAAGAAAGCCTTGTATTTACTTGTCTTTCACTGCCTTGGGACATCCCAAAGTGTTTTACAGCCAACAAAGTAGCTTTTTTGTTTAAAGTGTTGTTAAAGTTGTAATATAGGAAACACAGCAAGGTCCCACAACCAGCAAAGAGATACTCGCCAGACAATATATTTTAGTGATGTTGGTTGATGGTTAAATATTGACCAAGACTTCTCTTCAAAATTGTGCCATGGAATCTCTTATGTCCAACTGCAAGGGGCAAGTGGAGGCTTTCCCAAGAAGGACGGAGCAACATGTTATTCAGGGGTGCCCCGGATTCACAGTGCTCTGTCAATTTTCGCAATCTGGTCAGAAATACTTTGACAGGTTCCCCAGAGGTGCACTCTGCCATTTTAAAGCAGTATCGCTGGAAGGTTTTGGGGCATAATAGACTTTAACAAATTCATTAAAGGTTCTGGAGTCAGGGGCATCTGGGTTAGTCAGGCTTTTTATTACACTGAAGGTTAGTACCACCCATGCCATCAACAGGACAACTTTCTGCTTCTCGTCCCCTCAATATTGTTGGCCCAACAAAAGTAACGCATTTGCTCTGCACGTTGGGTCCAGTTTTCTTTGCTTGCATCGTAGGCTTCAAGTTTACCAAAGAGAGGCATTTTTCTTACTGGAGGATTACTTGTCTTGAAGGTAAAAATGGTCTGGAGGGAAGTAAAAAATTCCCAAACCTGGCGGGGAGGGTGGAGTCCCCAACAAGAGAACTACGGTGGCAAAGTTGTTAGCACTGCTGCCTCACAGTGCCAGCGATCCGGATTCGATTCTAGCCTTGGGTGACTGTGTGGAATTCGCATGTTCTCTCTGTGTCTGTATGGGTTTCCTCCGGGTGCCCTGGTTTCCTCCCAGTCCAAAGGGGTGCAGGTTAAGTGGATTGGCCATTTTGAATTGCCCTGAGTGTCCAAAGATGGGTAAGATAATATTTCGGAGAGTTGTTGCAGACTCAATGGACCGAATGGCACTGCAGGGTTCTATGATTCTAAGAATAATAATTCTACAAAGACAAAGAACATTCAAAATCAGTGACCCAGTCCACATGGGGAATTCTGGGGATGCTGGGTCCCTCGTTAATGGAAAACATATGACCTGTGTGTCATACAAGGTCCAAGTGTAGGGCAAAATTGTCAGGAAGCACCTGGATCATCTCAGGAGTAGTCTTCATTACCAGCCATGGGGGATGATCACTGCCAGTGTCAAGCCACGACTAGAAGTCACCCGACATCTGCCCCTCCGGGTGGTGAGGATACAGATTCCAAGATGGAAGCGGAAGACACTGGCGCCTCCATCTGAAGCAAGACTTCAGGAAGAAGCGTCAGTGGCTTTACGGTGCTCCCTTCAGAAGCAAATGTCCTCGATCGGGTCCTGCCTCCAATCGACCCCAGGCCAATTGCTAAGTAGCAATAAAGGCCCTCCCAAAGCGGGACTGTTGGGGCAGAAACAGACTTGGGGGGAGGGTGTTATGCCGGCCATGGCAGATTGTCAACAGATCCCCCCATGCGCCTCACAGAATACGAGCTCCCCTATTAGGTGAGTGGAGGCTCGTCCAATAGCGAAGAAACAGTGTGGTGTTTAAAACCAGCTGGCTCCACTCAGGCCGGCAGTCGAAAGACTTCGGCGTTGACCTGTACTTTGCCGCTGAGCAGCACTTTGAGCATGTTGTAAATATAGGGTGATGGTGACAGAAGACTGACCTCAGTAAGATTATTACAACCACCCATTTTACTCCTCATTAACTTCAGGCATAATATAAAATGAGCAGCTGATCTAGTCAGCTTTGTAATTTGCAGGTAGATTAGTTAAAACTACACCCTTATGATTCCATCATTTTCCTTTTTGAGAGTGGAAGAGGCACCTCATCACACAGATATTAGGGCAGATTCTGGCAAGACCTTGCACACCGTGCGTGCTGGTTGGAAAACTGGGAGAGTGACCATGTGCAACTGTTGTGTTGATGTAATGAGGTGACATTATAAGCATGAGAGATTCAATTTTCATCTTTAAATACAACTGTAAAATGTCCCATGCTGAATTATACATCACCAGGTAAAACTAAATGGTAGGAATTGACTTTCTGAAGGGAAGTTTCTTAAATATACATAGTTGGTGACATTTTTCTTGTTGTAGTTTCAAGGTTCCCTTTGCTGCACATTGTTCCATGTATTAATTGTTTATTCTGGATGGTCCTCTATTTGCCCTGGGATTTATTTTGTTTTTCCAAAATTATGTTTCATTATTCTCCTTGCTCTTGCAAAGAGATGGAGGTGGGTTTCACAACATGCTGCACAACTATGGTGAGGAAGAGGATTTTGCAAGGGGACAACAAGTTTCAGGTACAGTGGCCCCAAAGCACTTTGATCCTACTTGCTATTGCCTGCCTCCATGTGCTGTCACTGAACACCTGTCTTTGCCAATTCTGCTTCAGAAGATGGGTCGTCACCCGGTTGTGCCGTCTATTGCACAATGGCGCATGATCACAGAAACATCACACATCGCAACGGCCATTTTCTAAGGAACCAACTAAAATGCCTTACTTCATCATTCTTACATTCATCAAATCCTTACACTAAAGAAGAGGCCATTTGGCCCATCGGGTCTGCACCGACTCTCTGACAGAGCATCTTACCCAGGCCCTCTCCCCCCACCCTATCCCCATAATCCCACACATTTCCCATGATTAATCCACCTGACCTACACATCTTTGGACCCTAAGAGGTGATTTAGTATGGCCAATCAACCTAACCTGCACCTGCACATCTTTGGAGTGTGGGAGGAAACCGGAGCACCCGGAGGAAACCCACACAGATACAGGGACAACAGACAAACTCCACACAGTTACACAAGGCCAGAATTGAACCCAGGTCCGTGGAGCTGTGAGGCAGCAGTGCTAACCACTCTGCCACCGTGCCGCCCCTATTATTTGAAGGAGAGGAAGATTAGTGGTTGGTCATTAGGATAATAGAGCTGCCTCTGGATTCATGGCTTTTCAGCCCTGACATTTCCTCACATCACCTGGAACATTTCAATGTGTGTTTGTTATTCATTCCTCAGCCTCTATCATTGTGGAAAAGGTGCAATACATCTTAACCACCAATAACAAAGAGGCAATGATTGTGACGTTGATTGAAGCGGTACCTCCCTGAGGATGCAACAGTTAGATGAATGACTTGCCTGGGGCTCTGAAACAATTGGTGCACAAGTGAAGAGCGCACCTACTGTAAACGTACCACCGACTCCAGTGTATTTGTTCTTCACTCGCAGCCAGGAACATTGGTGCACATTTGGAAAACAAACTTCATGAAGCTCGCACTGGCATTTTTATTGGCGGGCTTTTAAAAAAATTATTGTTTCATGGGATGTGGGTGTCACTGGCCAGGCCAACATTTGTTGCCCCTCCTTAATTGCACTTGAACTGACTGCCTTGGTAGGTAATTTCAGAGGGCAATTAAGAGCCAACCACATTGCTGTGTGTCGAGAGTCACATGTAGGACAGACCAGGTAAGGATGACAGATTTTCTTCCCCAAGAGCATTACTGGACCAGATATGTTTTTACAGTAATCGAGGATAGCTTCATGGTCACGGTGGCATCGTGGTTGGCACTGCCGCCTCATAGTGCCAGGGACCCGGGTTCGATTCCTGGCTTGGGTCACTGTCTGTGCGGAGTTTGCATGTTCTCTTCGTGTCTGTGTGGGTTCCCTCCGGGTGCTCTGGTTTCCTCCCACAGTCCAAAGATGTGCAGGTTAGGTGGATTGGCCATGCTAAATTGCCCCTTAAAGCCAAGGGGACTAGCTCAGGGTAAATGTATGGGGTTATGGGATAAGGCCTGGGTGGGATTGTGGTTGGTGCAGACTTGATGGGCCGAATGGCCTCCTTCTGCACCGTAGGATTCTATGATTCTATTCTGCATGGACACTAGCTTTCCATTCCAAATTTTATTAATTGAATTTAAATTTCACCAGCTCTCCAGCGCATCAGTCTGGGCCTCTGGATTACCAGTCCAGGGGTATTACCACTAAATCACAGTTTCCAACTCCAAAGAAGGACAACTTCCTCTGGAGCACCTACTGCAGCTGAATCTCCAGATCTTCAATAGTGGTGAAGAGAACCTGCCCTGGTTGCGCCACTGGGAATAGTTAGTCTGCTGTTCTATCACAATTTCCCATTTTATGCCAGATAGCAACTCTTTACCAGCTGCTACATTACCCAATTCTATAACTCCCAGGCAAAGGAACCGTATACTAACCTGTACACAAACTTTAAATGTGCATGTAGCCTATTCAGGGCGGGGGGGAGGGGGGGGGGTGGAGAGAGAGAGAGAGAGAGAGAGAAGGGGGGGGAGAGAAGGAGGAGGGGGGAGAGAGTGGATTCTCATTGTGAAATTTGGTATCACCAAATGCTTTCCATTCTATGTGCATAAAACTGTGACTGTTATCTTTACAAACAAATCTGCATTAAACGTATCAGGAAACAATTACTTTAAACATTCACCTTAAATGAGTTATAGTATTCTCTTGGTCACAATTAAGCCCCATTGTGTACCCTTATGAGGTATGCAGTACTCTATCAGTGCCACGGAGAGCCAGTGTTTCTTGGCGATGAAATTCCAATGGCTATATTTATTGCTCCTTCTGTCACTAGGCATAGTGATACAGTAGAGATATAAATTCTTTTATTTCCACTGTGGCACTCAAAACAAGGCACTAAAGCCAAATTGGCAGCTCTCGTGGATTTTTTGCTTCATAAGTAATAATACTTTCCACAAATTTACTTCAATCTGATGCATAAAAATAATACAGAGCCAGTCACTTCTAGTAATACAGATTTTGCAAAAACAATTTCCTGGCATTCCACAAAACACTATAAAGCTCGAACTTTAATTAATGATTCAAGGTTTTGACCCTAACCTACATTTTTTATATCGATGGTAATGCTTGGACATAAATTTAAGCTGCTCAGCAATTTCAAACGTGATAACTCGATCCTTCCTGCTCTAAGAGGCTAAATTAAATTTCCCCCTCAATTTTTCCCTTTGTTTTAATGAACTGAGCTTTCTCAGGCAGAGACCGTTACGAGCAAGTAGAGGATCTCTGGGAGAACTACACAAGGTATTTTGGATCTATTTTCAGCTTGCATCAGCAGCTGCTGCCCCTGAGATCACAGCTTCATGAATATCCAGCACCATATGTGATTACTGTAGCATTACAGCAAGCTATTAATGAAAGTGTGCGTTGAAAAGAAAATCTGTAGAGTGCTGAATAAGAAAAATAGCGACAAAAAAAGAAAAACAAAAGGTAAAATAAAGTACAATTTGAAGTCATTAAAGGCAGTCATTGACACATGAGGCGATGCAGCAGTTAATAGCTCATCGTACAGCGCACAGACAAAGAGACAAATTAATCAAAATGACAGAACTAGGACATTTATGCTAATGCAGGTTCCTGGGTTTAGGCTTACATTACTTTGCATTTGATGAACAGAAACCATTACAGGTCAGTACATTGTATGTGTAACATAATAAAGAACATAAAATCAACAGCAGCTCTAGGAATGTTGCCAAAACCCAACACATAGCCACACAGACCTGCTTTGTGCTTAGTTTTGCCTTTGTTTCCTTATTACAAATAACAGCACAGAGCGAAGGAGACGCATATTTCTCATGTCAAACAAAGACAAATCCTGTACAGCACAGGCATTCAACTTCAGAGTGAATTGCTCCAGGTTTGATCATACCCAAGTGACTGACTTAAAACTGACGAAGTAGGAAAGCAGCCTTTAATTTTGCATGAGGATGCTTAGATAAAATGGCACAACGTCACAATCTATTTTAACAAGGAGCTGAAGCGGGGGCTGCATTTTTAAATAAATTAGACATAAAACAGAATTTGCGGCAGAGCCAGTGACCTAATTACCAAATCAAAAGGTATTGTGAATTTCTTCACTCGAGTCAGGTGAGAATATCTGACTGTCCCAGAATTAAAATAAAAGCTTATTGGTTTCAATTGTTGAATGAACTGAGATAAAAACACAGGTGCTTAACATTTATACTGGTTAAACAGAAATGGACAATGAATGTTAACCTGGGGTACGGGGGTTTGCTCTCTGCCCTTTCACATCCAAGAGTTGAATCATAGAATCCCTGCAGTGCAGAAAAAGGCCATTCAGCCCATCGTGTCTGCACTGGCAACAATCCCTCCCAAGCCCCATTCCCGTAACCTCACGCATTTACCCTGACACTAAGGAACAATTTAGCATGGCCAATTAACCTGGCCCGCACATCTTTGGACTGTGGGAGGAAACGAGAGCACTGGGAGGAAACCCACATAGACCACAGGGAGAACGTGCATATTCCATACAGACAGTGACCGGAGGCCGGAATTGAACCCAGGTCCCTGACGCTGTGAGGCAGCAGTGCTAGGTGCTGTGAGGCAGCAGTGCTAACCACTGTGCCACCGTGCTGCCCAGTTGGATTTGAATCCCACCCAGACTAATCGGATAAAAGTCTTTCCACGTTTCTCTCTCGAGGCTCAGTGGATAAATGGACCATCTCTTGTGCTGGTTAAGATCTCTAGTTTAATTCCGATTGATAAGAAGTTAGCTGATCCAAGCCAAGGTGGTGATGAGGAATCTACAGCTGGCCTCAATCCTCCACAGATAAGTCGGGGCAAGAATCAGACAAGTTTATTGCACTTGATTATTGTCCTGTGATCCTTATTGGTCAATGTCATGTGTGGATAGTGGCTGAGGACACAATTAGGCTTGGTGGTATTGCTCCCCCACCATTCAAGCAAAAGAGCTTGCTGACATTCGCTGCCAAGGTTCCTGAGTTCATTCAGTCCTAGTTCATTCAGAACATAACTCCATAATTATGTACTTTAGCAGGTTTCCCATAACACCCTTCACAGTAAATTAGAGATTATGCTATGTTATGACAACAGGAATGTTGTACCATGTAATGTACAAAGCATTCTGCTGTTACTGTAGACCTACATTCAACCTGGCTCTTCCTCTTAATGTGAGAAAGTTAAATTGTTACAATAGATACACCAGAGATGATATTTGTTGTTGATATGTAGGTTGGCACCTGATTGCAAATCCCCGACTCCTCCCTTGGACAGACTTCGGATAATCAATGTCAGAAGAAACCAAAATAAAATGCTTTTAGTTCTCTTCTTGAAAATCATATTTCGAGGATGTTATTTGTTATTTGGAGGGCTCCCTGTCTGTTCAGTTGTGACTGGCTGATGTTTATAAATGTGGTACTGAAGCCACAATGTTGTTAGCTAGGGATTTTGACCCAGTGATAAAGAGACAATATTATGTGTCCATGTCGGGATGGTGAGAGACTTGTAAAGGATGGTGCTGCACCAGTCGATCTCCCATGGTATTTTGCATGGTTAGTCTTGGGTTTGCAGCACTGTCGAAATGACTAGCAGCTAGTCTGATCTATGCCACTCCTGTAGAGAGAGGGAAGACCAGGTATTTGTGGCTTATAAAATGCAAAGGTGCATCCGACAATCGTTAAGTCGCTGCTTGAAAAATTCACTTTTTTAAAAACCATTACTTTGTAACTGTAACACATTGTGACATCTAGATATGCTGGATACAAGACTGTCACATGTTTATTAATTACCAAGTTGCCTGAGGAATTGTTATGTTAGGTCAGAGGATATTCTCTGAAGAAGAGTCATATGGACTTGAAACATTGGCCAATGTGGATTTCCTTTGGTAGAGGCAGCTTGCCATTGGCTGCCAGTGGATTGTTCTGGTCCTACTGAAATCAATGGCAATTTACTTGGTTCACCTGACCTGCTGCCGGGAACCTGTGGCGGGGGCCAACTTTGGTGGGACTGGAAATTCATTGCGGTGGGAAAAAGAGACATGTTGCTGAAGCTTTTCCTCTTGCACCATTCAGGACAGGTGCAAGAATGCCAAATTTGAAACGGAGCAGCAATTTATACTGCATGAGAAAAATATGCTTCCTGATTGGCAACTCGATTCTAATTGGTTGAGGCACTACCATGGGGAATGCACCAGGGAACTATTGAATTCCACCATCATGCATGCCACCACGAAATGCATCCTCCCTTCATCACCCCCGCCCCACCCCCCTGCTAGCATTGTGCATGGACTGACACCTTGGTCCACTCCCTCATCACCCCCAAACGCCTCATCTCCTTCCCAGGGCACTTTCCCATGCAATCATAGAAGGTGTAACACCTGCCCCTTTACCTCCTACCTCCTCACCATCCAAGGTCCCAAACTCTTTTTAGATGAAGCAACGTTTCACTTGCACTCAGGTCCGCAAGCATGTCCCCAGCCTACCTGCTGCTTACTATTCCAACTCAGCATCTTGCTCTCAGATCCATATGTCCGTCCTTGGCCTGCTGCAATGTTCCAATGCAAACTGAAGGAGCAGCACCTCATCTTCTGATTAGACAAGTTACAACCCTTGAGACTCAACATTGGGTTCAAATACTTTAGACTGTGACCATTCTCCCCCATCTTGACCTCCTTTTTCTAAAAAATCTAAACAACTTCCTGCCCCAACGCAACATCCCCCTCCCCCCAGGACCATCTGTCACTTGTTCTTAGATTATGTTTTCACTGAACACTGACTTTTGTTTCCCCAGTAATACATTCTACTATTTTCCCTTTATGCCAATATCAGCACCTTCCATAGTCCTTCATACTGCCATTAACACTTAACTTTGTTTTTTGTCCTACAGATTTTTATCCAATCTCTCCTATCTCCCATCTATCACTGCCCTTCTGCTTTGAAACCAGAGAGATGTGGAAGCTCCAATCGCTGAGCATGTTCAAGACAGAAATTGATAGATTTCTGGATATTAATGACACCAAGGGATAATTCGGCACAGGGAGGCACCACAGACTGTGAGCTGAATAGGGACACAGCATAATGCAGTAAAACAATCAAGTCAAAGGGAGTACAGCTGTATTACGTTTCAGAGGAGTAAGGCAAGGCTGGATGGCCTCCACTTTAATGCCAAGTCTATTACAGATAAAAAGGATGAATTAAGGGTGAGGATTGATGTGTGGAATTGTGATTATAGTAGCCAAAGAGACGTGGTTGAGGGATGGACAGGATTGGCCGTTCAACATTACAGGATATAGAATCTTCAGGTGAGACGGGGAGGGGGTAAAAGAGGAGGAGGCTTTGATTTGATTTGATTTATTATTGTCACGTGTATTGGTATGCAGTGAAAAGTTTTGTTTCTTGTGCGCTATACAGCATTATTAGTTAAGGAGTCAGTTACTGTGGTAAGGATAGATGATGGGCGAGATTCTCCGACCTTCCAGCTACGTGTTTGCCGCTGGTAGGAGGTGGCACGTTGTCAGTGGGAATTCCCACTGATGTCACCCCGTGAGCGGGGGTGTGCTGCTGGAGGGAGACCAGAGAATCCCGTCGTCGCCAACGGTCAGAATTCTGGCCAATATCTTAGAGGGGGCATTGAAATAAGCTTTGTGGGTAGAGCTCAAGAATAAAAAAGGGGCAGCCATATTGCTAGGTGTTACAGACCCCCAGATAGTCAGCAGAAAATTGAGGATCAAATAAGTGCGCAATTCACGGAGGTGTGTAAATACAATAATAGGGTAATTATATTAGGTAATTTCAACTTTTCCAAAATTAATTGGGATAGACATAATGCTAAAGGCTTGGATAGAGTGGATTTCTTGAAATGTGCACAAGAAAACTTTTAAGGTCAATATAGAGAGGGGCCAACAAGGGACAGCGCAGTGCTGGACTTAATTCTGGGGAATAAAGCCTGACAGATGGTTGAGGTGATGATGGGGGAGCATTTTAGTGATAGCAACCACAACATGGTACAATTTTAGCTCGTTATGGGTGGCACGGTAGTTAGCACTGCTGCCTCACAGCGCCAGGGATTTGGGTTTGATTCTGGCCTTGGGTGACTATCTGTATGGCGTTTGCACATTCGCCCTGTGTCTGCGTGGGTTTCCTCCGGGTGCTCCAGTTTCCTCCCACAGTCCAAAGATGTGCGGGTCAGATTGATTGGCCATGCTAAATTGCCCCTTAGTGCCCCAAGAATGTGTAGGTTAGCGGGATTAGCCGGGTAAACACATGAGGTTACGGGAATAGAGACAGGCTGGTATTGTTGTCGCTGCAGGCTCAATGCGCCAAATGACTTCTTTCTGCACTGTAGAGATTCTATGAGTAAATAGACAAGTTGCAAAAAACAAGTGGTGTTGAGGTAGATGATCAGCCATGATCTAATTGAATAGTGGAGCAGGATAGATGGGCTGAATGCCCTGCTCCTGTTTCAACATTCCCCTTATGATAGATTGAATCTGTCATCTTCAGATCCTTATGGCTCAACTACTCACCATGTTTGCCCATCTGAACTAACAGAGGAGTTGAGAATCCCTTTCAGGCTTTTTCTATCTTTCCCTTTTCCAGAGTCTATCCAGGCTGCACATCATTCCCTGGTGATCTGTGGACAGTGGACAATCTGTTCCTAAGTCTTTGCCAATGCTGCTGACACCAGCTGCTCGGAACTGTAAAAGCAGCCCGGGGTGATGCATGTGGTAATATTCTCTCTGATTCTCTCACGCACACATTTTACTTTATAGCCTCTGCTTAACACCTCCTCAATATGTCATAGCTGAGATCAGTAACTAAGTGAACGGAAGGCCATAGACATAAACAATGCCCAGTCTTCTAAACATGTGCAAATTATATATTTTATTTTATAAAAGACCAAAAGACCATCTTCAGAAAATTAAATTGAACAAAATAAACTGTTGCATACAAACTGATGCCCTTTTCTCCAATGTTCTTAAAGCAGTTCCTTGCTGAGCACAAATACAAGTTAATCACTATTCTATTCATATTGTAGCCAATTTTTTTTTGCATCTTTGTCGACAAAATGTTAAAGAAACTGTGTGTGTAATTATCGACATTGTTGATAGAATTGCCATAAACAGTCACTGTCTTGTCTTTCATCCGTCTTCGTTCCAAGGGTTGGGCGCACTATGAACAGTCTTTCTATCTCTGCTGTCCACATTGCCTGTTTTATAGAGATGCCAGTCCACTTTCTGATATCATCCATCCATGCCACCTTGGGTTTTCCTTCTGCACATTTGCCAGGTGTTTCTCCATGCATTACCTCTTTTTCCAAACACTCCTGTTCGCATCACATGTGAGCTTCCTTGATACCACCACCTCAACCAAGTTCCTCCTAGCACCAGCTTTCTTCAGCACGCACTGGTTTGCCTGCTTGCCTGTCCAAGGCACACATAATATCCATCCTATTTTCCTTTTATTTCAGATGCTCTTATTTGAACCTTGTCATCTTCTTGACGGTCCAGCTTTTGCAGCCATACATTGTCACTGGCCACACAAGGGCTTTCTGATGACAAATTTTTATTATAACCCAGATGCTGGGGTTTCTCCATACTCATGAGTTGACAGCATCATGGCCCTTGTTAAGTCTAGCCCGAATTTCTTTGGTAGACTCTGCATCTTCTGCTCTGAATTTTAAAACAAAAATCATTTCCTTTTTAAATATTTTAGTGGTTAGTTGGAAGATGCTGTGTCAACCAATTAGCCACTAAAATATTTAAAAAGGAAATTATTCTTGTTTTAAAATTCATTTGACACAGATTCATGCTCATCGAGGTCAGTGGTCAGAAACAACCTTAGACAAACATCTTCTTTGTGCAGTTTTACACTCCCCACCCCCCCAACCAACCAACCATCCATCCGCATGTTCCCTTGAATGAAACTTTCTCTTCTGTGCCAATTTGTGCTGTATGAGGTGCACTTTGTGTTGCTAACAACATACATTTGCAACTGGTTTGAAACTGCCCAACTGCATTTCAAATAGCACCCAGCAGTTAGTGGACAGATGAGATTTCATCCCAGTAGTTCCAATTGGATTTAAATTCAGATTTGAAAAGAGGTAATTTTTTATCATCACTGCATGGGAAAGGTGGAGTGGATTGCCTGCCCATTATAGAACCCATCCAATTTGCATTCCATAATGAAAATCGGGAAGGTTTTATAATAGGCTGGTCGACCATCTGTTAGATTATCGCATGAAGAGAACATTAAAAAATCCTTCTGTGCTTACAGTAGGCATAGCCAGTTCCAGAATCCAGTTTTTCTGCTATCTAAGTTTATCATAATTCTTGCATTAAATGTAATTTTCTTTGCGGTGTCAAGTAAGTCACCTGAATTATGCTGAAGTTAACAGCACATACAGAATAGAGAGTGGAATTTGGCTCAAGAACAAAAGAAATAGGGGCAAGAAAAGATCTTATGATCTTTGAGCCTGCTCCGCTATTCAATACAATCATTGGGGAGGTGATGGCCTCGTGGTATTATGGCTAGACTACTAATCCAGAAACTCAGCTAATGTTCTGGGACTCAGGTTCGAATCCTGCCACGGCAAATGATGGAATTTGAATTCATTTGTGGGCGGCACAGTGGCAGCGCCAGGGACCCGGGTTCAATTCTGGCCTCAGGTCATTGTCTGTGTGGAGTTTGCACGTTCTCCTCGTGTTTGCGTGGGTTTCCTCCAGATGCTCCAGTTTCCTCCCACACTCCAAAGATGTATGGGTTAAGTTGATTGGGCATGCTAAATTGCCCCTTAGTGTCAGGGAGATTAGCGGGGTAAATATTTGCGGTTATGGGGATAGAGCCTGGGTGGGACTGTTGTTGGTGAAGGTTCGATGAGCCAAATGGCCTCCTTCTGCACTGTAGGGATTCTATGATGATCTTGGGCTTCAACTCCATTTTTCCGCCAACCCCAAAATCCCTCAAATCCCTGAAATGCCAAAAATCTGTCTATCCCAAAAATCTGTCTATCCCAGTCTTAAACGTATTTATTGATGGAGCATCCACAACCCTCTAGGGTAGATATGAGTGAAGTAATTTCTTCTCATTTTAGTCCTAAATGATCAGTCCCTCATTCTGAGACTGGATCTGCTGTGTTTTAGATGACCTGACCAGCGAAAATAATCTCAGCATCTATCCTATCAGGAATCGTTCAGCATTTTGTAGGTTTCAATAAGATCACATCTCAATCTTCTAAACGCCACAGAATATAAGCCCAACTTGCTCAGTCTTTCCCAGGGACTGAATTAGTGAATCTTTAAAGTCCTGCCTCCGATGCAAGTAAATTCTTTCTTAAATGTGGGGACAAAACTGCACACAGTGTGCCAGGTGTGATCGCACCAAAATCCTGTACAATGTTTGCAAAAAAAAGCAGATAAATGGAAGTTGAGATTATATGAAAGTGAATGAATTTGCTGGACCTAATGGTGATTTTCTATTGAATTTATTTTGTCCTAATTTATGCTTTCATCCTTCGTGCCTTTGCACCTACCAAGAGGATAGACATTTTTAAAGATGTAAGTTTTAAGGATGTTCTTAAAGGAGCAGATGGCAGTGGAAAGATTGAGAGACTGATGTCGAAATTCTCCCATCTCGCCCGCCGCAGGAATCGTAGCGGGTGAGACAGAAAATTCAGTGGTCCGTTTAAAAGTCTGTTGAGCTCGGGCGGGAATTTCTGGTCTTGGGGTACGCCGGGCCGAAGAATCCCGCCCAGAATTCCATAGCTTAGCACTTGGGAGGATGAACGTTGTGATACTGGGAGTGGGAATTGGACAGGAGGTCAGAATTGGAGGAAGGCAGAGTTCTGAGAATGTGGCAGGGCTGGCTGGGCGGGGGGGGGGGGGGGGGGGGGTGTTTACAGAAATAGGGAGGTGTGGGTGAATATGTTCAATTTATGGTGTTAGGCTTAAGGAGCCAAAAAAGCAGGGGGGGGGGGGGTGATAAGCAAGTGGCAGTTGTGTGGGATAGGACATAGAGAACAAAGCTTTAGATGAGCTGAAATTTTTTGATGCTAAGAAAATGGGAAGGTAGTTTGAACATTTGAACTTAGTGCTCAGTCCAAACAGATCCCATTTTGTCTGTTCTAAGGGCTTTAATCCACAGTGTGGGAGTCATTCATTTATAGAGCAGACTTAAATGCTCTTGAAGAGTGGATAAGGTTTGTTTAAGTATCATGATCTGATTCCTTTTTTAAACCCCTACTCTTTAAAAGTTTTAAAAAGGCTGAATTTGTCAATGAGTGTTAAGATGAACACTCTGCAGGACTGCTTTGATTGATGGGCCATCTGGTCTCGGTTAGAAAAAAAAATCACCTGTTCCATACGTTAAAAGTTTTTTTTACATTTCCCTTGGGAAATTATGTCATTATGAATTCTTAAATTTCAACAGCTAATGTTATCTCAGCAGGGGTTCTGAGTTCACAGTTTGATTGAAAATTCAAAGAGGCTCATAAAGGATTACCTGCCTTTGATGTGGCTACTGAATAGGAGTGTGTTTGTTTTTAATCACAGATTAACCACTTGAGGAAACCTTAAAGCTTTGAGCGGGTTTTACAATGGGAGTTTTTCAGTATCAAATGTGTATGAGTGAGCACTGTGATAGATAGCTAAATGTTAATATTTTTCATCTCCACATGGCTCCTGAGGTCCTATCAATAATGAATGCTGGGTGACTGACTGTGGAGGTGAGATGGGTGGGGGGATGCGGGTAGGAGGGGGCTTGGCCATGAATTAGCATGGGATTGCATATGTTGGCATGGGGATATGAGGCGACATCGGTTGTAGGTGTGTGAGGGCTGAGAACTAGAGGGCCTGAGATGAAGTCCAAGAGAACCAAGGTGGCTCTTCTGACCAACCTGCCTCTGCACACACCACCTCCCTGGCTGCCAATGAGCCTGCATCTAATATCAGAGGGCCTGAATCTAGCCCACCTTTGCCTCCATGCAGTGAAACTTAGATATAATGGCACCCTTTAAACCAAGGCAAGTCTGCCAAGTTGGGAGATTTCCCGACTTGAGTTACCTAACTCAGTAGCAAAGATCCAGCCCATATTTATTTTAATTCATCTTAACACAACTTGTTCATGATGCATGACTTGCACACCAATATGAACAATATATTTTCCATTTACTAATGCAAGACTCATGAACACAACGTTTGAAGCATTGCCGCCAAATATTCAGCACATGTATGGCAAGATGTTTTAAAAGCTCAGTTTAATTGGCTGAAGTCATACCACACGAACATCACATTTTAAAACAAATGTCTTTATTTCTTTGGAGACAAATAGTGAGCCTGCTCCCTCTTTTTATTAGGTTTTAATCACAGCTTGACTGGAGAGACCTTAAATGGACTGGCACAGCTTTGTGAAGTAAACATCAAATAACTAGAATCCTTTTCCAACTTGATGGTGGCTTGGCCCATCACCCAGGTTTTTCAACAGAAAATTAGATGTAAAGCTACAACAAAAGAAACCATCCATCAACTAATCACTGGAATTGGTTGCAATTGAAAATCTATGCAGGGAAAGCCTGCAAATAAATTCACCTGCATTTCCATCCCTAACCCTATATTTCCCTAATTGGCTCACTTCCCAATTCAATCTAGTTGTAAATAAAAAGAAAAAGATTTCACAAATGCCGGTAAGCTAAAGAGAAACAGAAAATACTGCCTGTGGTTGTTGAAGGCCAATCAGCTCAGCCCGGGGATATGACTACAGAAGTTCCTCAGGGTAGTGTCCTAGACCAAGGCCCAACCATTCTCAGCTGAAGGACCTCAGTTCCATTTGCAACTGTTCAGATACTCTTCAGATACTGAAGCAGTTTGTGCCTGCAGGCAGCAAGACCTGGACATCATTGGGTGATAAATGGCAAATTATATTTGTACCACAAAAGTACCAGGCAATGGCCATCGGCAACAAGAGACAATCTAACCATCTCCCTTTGACATTCGATAGCATTACAAAGAACAAAGAACAATACAGCACAGGAACAGGCCCTGCGGTCCTCCAAGCCCGCGCCGCTCCCAGGTCCAAACTAGACCATTCTTTTGTATCCCTCCATTCCCACTCCATTCATGTGGCTATCTAGATAAGTCTTAAACGTTCTCAGTGTGTCCACCTCCACCACCTTGCCCGGCAGCGCATTCCAGGCCCCCACCACCCTCTGTGTAAAATACGTCCTTCTGATATCCGTGTTAAACCTTCCCCCCCTCACCTTGAACCTATGACCCCCTCGTGAACGTCACCACCGACCTGGGGAAAAGCTTCCCACCGTTCACCCTATCTATGCCTTTCATAACTTTATACACCTTTATTAGGTCACCCCTCATCCTCCGTCTTTCCAGTGAAAACAACCCCAGTTTACTCAATCTCTCCTCATAACTAAGCCCTTCCATACCAGGCAACATCCTGGTAAACCTTCTCTGCACTCTCTCTAAAGCCTCCACGTCCTTCTGGTAGTGTGGCGACCAGAACTGGGCGCAGTATTCCAAATGCGGCCGAACCAACGTTCTATACAACTGCAACATCAGACCCCAACTTTTATACTCTATTCCCCGTCCTATCGCACAATTCCCCCCACCAACAAAATCATTGACCTGGAATGGAACTAGATCAATCATATAAACACTGTGACTACAAGAACAGGTCAGATGCTGGGAATTCTGCAACAAGTAACTCACCTACTGACTTCCAAAAGCCTGTTCACTGTCTACAAGGCACAAGTTAGGATTGTGATGGAATATTTTCATTTTCTTGGGTAAATGTAGCTCCAACAACATTCGAGAAGTTCAACACCGTACAGGACAAGGCGTCCAACTTAATTGGCACCCCATTCATCATCTTAAACGTTCACTTCTTCCATCACAGATGCACAGTGGCAGCAGTGTATACAATTTACAAGATACAATGCCAAGATTCCTTTGGCAGCACCTTCCAAACCTGTGACCTCCAACCACCTAGAAGAACACCAACACCTGCAAGTTCCTCTCCAAACCACACATATGGGGGGGCATTCTCTGGCCTCCCTGCAGTGTATTTCTTGCGGCGGGAATTGGTGTGCTGTTTGCCGGGATATTCTGACTTCCCCGCTGACAATGGGATTCCCCACTGACTGCATTCCACGCCATCAGAAACCCACAGTAGAGATGCACCATCGGTAGGACCAGAAGGTCCCACCGGCGTGAACAGCGGGAGATTCCGGCTCCTGTCTTGACTTAGAACTATATTGCCTTTACATCACCATCCTGCTACTGCCTGTTTAACAGCACTCAAGAAAGTACTTCACCATCACCCTCTATAGGGCATTTAGGGTACAATTAGGAGCAGGCAATAAAATGCTGGCCTTCAGGTAATGCCAATAGCCCATAAATGAATAATGAGAATCACAATCATAATCTGATGATGTATTGAACCTGAAATGGTCACCTGTTTTTTTTACAGATGCTTTCTGATCAGCCACATGTTTCGAGTCCTTCTTGTTTCAACCTAATTGTTTCCTGTATTTTAAGTGCAGTGGCAGTTTGGACACCAGTAGGTCAGCCCTATCTAGGTACAAAATCTTAACTGTTTTGTATTTCTCCCTTTCAAACATGACACTGAACTCGACCATATTACGATTGCTATTAAATAATCAATCACGCACTATTGGGTTGTTAACTAACTTGACACATACTCATCAGTAAAGCTAATATGGCTTGGCCCATTGTTGGTTTTAGGATACATTGCTATAGGAAACTATCTCAAACATTCAAGAAATTCACAACCTTTCTGACAAAAGTTAGTCTGCTTAGTCCAATTTAAATGAAAATTAAATTCTCCCATTAAAACAATTCTGTCTTTGCTAAATGCCCATCTTATCTGTATTTATAGATTCTACCAATTCACTGCTACAACATCTACAGGGAACATCATATTTCCAAGTCAGATATATTTCTAAGTCAGAATGATGTGTGGCTTGGACGGGAACTTGAAGGTACTGGCGTTCCCATGGGTCTGCTGCCCTTGTTCTTCCAGGTGGTAGGAGAGCCTTGGCTACAATACATCTTGTGGATGGTGCAACGCTCCTGACACTGTGTCGAGGATTGTAACACAAGTGGGTAGCACTTGTGCCATATCTACATAAAGCCCTGGTTAGACCCTACCTGACTGAAGTCCTGTGAGCAGTTCTGGGCACCAGGTATTAATTAAGGAAGCTACAATGACCTCAGAGGTAGATTTACCAGAATGATACTGGGACTCTAAGGGTTAAATTATGAAAAGATATTACAGAAACTGGAGTTCTCTTCCCTTGAATTTAGAAGGTTAAAGAGTAATATGATTGAGCAATTGTCAATAGGGTGGCATGGTGGCACAGTGGTTAGCACTGCTGCCTCACAGTGCCACGGTCCCAGGTTCGATTTCCGGCTTGGGTCACTGTCTGCGTGGAGTTTGCATATTCTCCATGTCTATGTGGGTTTCCTCCGGGTGCTCCGGTTTCCTCTCACAATCCAAAGATGTGCACGTTAGGTGGATTGGCCATACTAAATTCTTCCTCAGTGTACCCGTACAGGAGCCGGAGTGTGGTGACTAGGGGATTTTCACAGTAACTTCATTGCAGTGTTAATGTAAGCCTACTTGTGACTAATAAATAAACTTTACTTTTACTTTACTTTACAATTTTAAATCTGAGCTTGATAGATTTTTGCTGACCAAAGAAATGAAAGGATAAAGGGGCAAAGGTGGGTATGTGGAGTTAGGTCACAGATCAGTCATGATTGCACTGAATGGTGAAAGAAGCTTGAAGGGCTCAATGGCTTACAGTACCCGTGTTTCTATGTTCACTTATAAAGGGGAATTACAATCTGAGTTTTCTCAATTGTTTTGAGAAATTCAGAATTTAATTGCTAAAAGGCTGAAGTTTCCTCTTTTGTCCCCAGTAATTATAGCTGAAGCTAAACTAACTGTAATTATGTTTTACTTAAAGGGATCCTTAGAATATGCACTTATGATCTTGAAACTAAGATTGGCCTGCAGCAAAATTTATTAACAGATTATGAAATGGCCATAATTGATTTAAAAAAAAATACAATGTGTGTGATTAATTTTCCCTGAATCATGTGGCACACACACGATAGGCTGAATGGTCACCATGCTACAAATTTACTTGGTCCTACTACAAAGGAACACACGGTTTCTCCAATTTTCTGCAGTTTGGGGATACATAAGAACATAAGAACTAGGAGCAGGAGTAGGCCATCTGGCCCCTCGAGCCTGCTCTGCCATTCAATAAGATCATGGCTGATCTTTTTGTGAACTCAGCTCCACCTACCCGTCCGCTCACCATAACCCTTAATTCCTTTACTGTTCAAACATTTATCTATCCTTGCCTTAAAAACATTCAATGAGGTAGCCTCAACTTCTTCACTGGGCAGGGAATTCCACAGATTCACAACCCTTTGTGTGAAGAAGTTCCTCCTCAACTCAGTCCTAAATCTGCTTCCCTTATTTTGAGGCTATGCCCCCTAGTTCTAGTTTCACCCGCCAGTGGAAACAACTTCCCTGCTTCTATCTTATCTATTCCCTTCATAATTTTAGATGTTTCTATAAGATCTCCCCTCATTCTTCTGAATTCCAATGAGTATAGCCCCAGTCTACTCAGTCTCTCCTCATAAGCCAACCCTCTCAACTCTGGAATCAACCTAGTGAATCTCCTCTGCACCCCCTCCAGTGCCAGTATATGCTTTCTTCAGTAAGGAGACCAAAACTGTACACAGTACTCCAGGTGTGGCCTGACCAGCACCTTATATAGCTGCAACATAATCTCGCTGTTTTTAAACTCCATTCCTCTAGCAATGAAGGACAAAATTCCATTTGCCTTCTTAATTACCTGCTGCACCTGCAAACCAACTCCTTGAGATTCCTGCACAAGGACACCCAGGTCCCTCTGCACAGCAGCATGCGGCAATTTTTTACCATTTAAGTAATAGTCCATTTTGCTGTTATTCCTACCAAAATGGATGACCTCACATTTACCAACATTGTACTCCATCTGCCAGACCCTCGCCCACTCACTTAGATTATTTATATCCCTTTGCAGACTTTCAGTGTCCTCTGCACAATTTGCTCTTCCACCCATCTTAGTGTCACCTGCGAATTTTGACACACTACACTTGGTCCCCAACTTCAAATCATCGATGTAAATCGTAAACAATTGCGGTCCCAACACTGATCCCTGAGGCACACCACTAGTCACTGATCACCAACCAGAAAAACACCCATTTACCTCCACTCTTTGCTTTCTGTTAGTTAACCAATCCTCTATCCATGCTAATACATTACCCGTAACATCGTGCACCTTTATCTTATGTAGCAGTCTTTGGTGCGGCACCTTGTCAAATGCCTTCTGGAAATCCAGATACACCACATCCACAGGTTCCCCATTGTCCACTGCACAGGTAATGTTCTCAAAGAATTCCACCAAATTAGTCAAACATGACCTGCCGTTCATGAACCCATGCTGCGTCTTACCAATGGGACAATTTATATCCAGATGTCTTGCTATTTCTTCCTTGATGATAGATTCAAGCATTTTCCCTCCTACAGAATTTAAGCTAACCGGCCTATAGTTACCCGCCTTTTGCCTACCTCCGTTTTTAAACAGTGGCGTCACATTTGCTGTTTTCCAATCTGCTGGAACCAGCCCAGAGTCCAGCGAATTTTGGTAAATTACCACTAGTGCATTTGCTATTTCTCCCGCCATCTCTTTTAGCACCCTGGGATGCATTCCATCAGGACCAGGAGACTTGTCTACCTTTAGCCCCATTAACTTGCCCAACACTACCTCTTTCGTGATAATGATAGTTATAATGATAATGATACGAAGCAGATCCTTCCCAAATATCTACTCGGAAGATGAGTACAATATGGGTAGAATTCCCTTGCAAGCTGTCCTTTCCTTCATGATGCAATGAGACAGCTGAGACTTACGGAACTTCATAAAATCAGGGCTCCTAGTTAAAAAAGACATATCCCATCCACCAGTAGTGGCAAACATTGGTGCTCTCATGTACCATAGCGTAAATCCACACTACTTTACCCTTTCACCTCGAATTGCGATGTGGAGTCAAAAGAAAACAAAAATAACTTGTTAACATAAACTATTTTGCTATTTTAGGCATCAAGGCAAGAATAACAGCATATTGTATGGACTAGTCTGATGCCACACTTCCTGCAACAACTTGGATTTGATTAAACAATGCCCTATGTTTAAAGTGAGTTACTGTGACATACCTCCTCAGGCAGGGTGATAACCAGTTCATGTTCCGTTTGTCCGATCAAAGTCTGTAAGAAGTACTCACTGCACGCTGCCAGGACAGCCCGGTGGGCACGGAATTCCTTCCTCTCCACCAGAACAGTCACATCGCAGAGGATATCCTGCTTACGCTGGTCGTTGAGGCACAGGAGGATATTTGTACAATGCACAGTTGACTCATACACATACATGGGTGATTCAGGCTTCTCATCCACAGACATTCCGTTCAGACCCTAAAGGAAAAATGAGGTAGACACTGGATTAGTATTAGACTGCACTGACATAGTTAAAAACATGCAGTTTCTGTAAACAAAAAATGTGTTAGGCAGTGGGTGTTTGGAATTTCTTCACACTATGCCGGATATTTTTGGCTTCTTCGTTTCAAACTGCACCTGAAGTTAAGCCCTTTGTCCCAGAGTGGTTTCACTTGCCCAGGTATATGGATGAATTGATAAAGGCTAAATACTGCAGATGCTAGAATCTGAAACAAAAGCGGAAAATGCTGGAAAATCTCAGCAGGTCTGATAGCATCTGTGGAGAGAGAACAGAGCCAATGTTTTGAGTCAGGATGACCTTGCCAGGGGAGGGTATGCATCCGAAATTCTGGCACAATCCACACAATTTTTCTATCATTGAAAATAATTTTGGCAAATTGAGGTGCAGTGGGCATCAGAATTTACAATGTTTGACAAGGCTCCTTATTGGAGATGTTGGGTGAAGCTGCAGACAGAAACATATGTTCCAACATGCTTCAGTACTTCTGTGCATTGATATTGGCTGAGTAAGTAAGTAATTAGCCATAGTCCACAAAGGACCATTGGCATCTCTCTCCATTAAAGGGACATTTATAATTGTTAGTATTTTACTGTAAACAGTGCAAAACAAAGTTCAAAACATCATGGAGACTTCAAAAGAATATGGTTTAGAGTCCAATATGAGAGAAAAAAAACTGTATGATGAAAAATTTTAATTATTATTGCTTGCTATTTACAAAATATATGTCTACTGCTATCTAGTGTGATCAAATGACCAAAACATCTGAGTCCCATCCGAGGCTTCATACTAATTTACTATTATAGTTAGCCATCAAATAACAGATCAAAAATCTTCACTTGCTTACAGCTGAAAATAACTACAATGTTTGTGGAGGAAGAAAAGCATGCAAACAATACTCCAATTCATGGCTAAGTACTGAAATGTTATTCATTTACCACTTACGCAAGACCCTCAAAACACTACCATTATGTAAGCGAGTTTGCATTTATGCTAATATGTACGAGGATTATGCGTGCAGTTATTGTGGATTTCTACAAGTCAACTGCAACTGATGTACTCCATGTAAGGAAAAGATAGAAAAATGTAATTGTCTTGCTTGCAGTTTTGTCGAGGAATAACTTACGATTGAGTACTGGAAAAAAAATCCATGTCCAATATTTGTTACAAAGCACTCCAACAAGAAAGTCAACTAAATTCCTAACTTACATTAGTTAATTAAGTAAAAGTATGAAGCAGCGCAGTCGCTATACAGTTAGTGGATTCTGACAGTTCTGTGAGCAGCCTGAAATTACACTTCATAATTAAGCAATGTGCCGGGAAGCATTATGAACAAAACGGCATAAAAAAGCTTAATTATACACCAGCATTAAGATTGTAACCTTTTTACATTTTTAATATTGATGAAGAAATGCAATAGCCGAATACTGTCTATGAAGCGTCACTCAGACATCCTTTTTCTTTTAGGAGTCAGTTGTGGATCAATGGTAGCACTGTCATCTCTCAATCAGAAGGTTGTGGATTGAAGTCCCACCCTGGAGACATGGGTTCACAAACTGGGACAACATCCAAGTGTGGTTATTAAGGGAGTGCTGCACTGTCAGAGGTATATGACTTTCAGATGAGGTGTTAAGTGAGGTACCTTCAGATGTATGTAAAAAAGCCGCATGGAACAATTTTGAAGAAAATCAGCGAGTTCTTCCTGGCCAATATTTATCCCTCAATCAACATCACTCGGCTGCCTTGTTTCCTATATTACAGTTGTAACTACACATAAAACAAACTTCAATGGCTGTAAAACACTTTAGAATGCCCCAATGTCATGAAAAGCATGATATAAATACAAGTCCTCTCTCTTCCTTTCTTTTGTCAATAACCTATTGTCAAATAAATTACTAAATAACCCAACAAAGGTAAACAGCCAAGCTTCACATTGCTTCCTGTCAAGGTATGGTTACCAACTTTCTGAAAGCACCAGCATAAAAAGAAACGTATGCTAACCATTTGAAAAATGATCTTCTGTAAGACAGCTATGCATGCATCTCACGTGACAAGAGCAAAAATCAGAGAATTACAGTCATCGAGAAATTCCAGTCTCAAGTATAAATTTCATTTCCTGCCTGGTCCAGACATGTTGAGTCACCTTTCCCTTATCTACAGAACTGATGATGCCTGACTCAAATGCTGCCAAAGCCATCCAATCTTTACTTATTACCTGTACTCTTCAAACTGTTTTTTTTTCAAATATTCTTCCCTCCTTCCATGAAAGGCAATCACCTCACCAAAGTGTTGGCCACCAAGCACCTGCCTTGACAGTTTGTAGATAAGTCGACTATTTAACTATGGAAGGCATCACAGGGAAAGCAGAACCTGTCCTCACCCAACTTAAATGCATGTGTGCTTCCTGGAGCAAGTTACTGGCCCTGACCAGGAGTAGGAACCCTCTCTGGATTCATAGCACACACTGGTTAATCAGCACAGACAGAGAACAAACCTGTGATGTTCTGTACCCTTCAGTACTGCATTAAGCAGGGCATATGCATGCCAAGTCATTGGGGAAGTTTAGATTAACTGCTTTTATCAATGCATGTTCTTTTGATCTCATACACAGAAAAAAAGCACTTTCCATATTTCAAAGGCACAAGTCTCATCAAATATATACATATATTTTTTGTACTTTTATGACTCTACCTTTGTCATAACAACTCACTGTAAAATAAAAATTCTCCTTGTGTTGCCTCTGGCTCTTTCAGCAATTACTTTAAGTCTATGTCCTCTGATTATCAACCCATCTGTCACTGGAAACTGTTTTCCCTTATTTATGCTATCAAAATTCTTCACGATGTTGAGCATGTCTAATAAATCTCACCATAATGTTCTCGACACTGATGGGAACACCACAAGCTTCTCTCATCTCCACATAACTGAAGTCTTTCATCCTTGGTACCATTCTAATAAATCTGCTTTGACATCCTTCCCAAAGTATGGTGCACAAAATTGGACACAATATTACAGCTGGCACCTAACCAGTGATTTATGTAGATTTTAGCATAAGTTTCTTTCATATGTATGCTGTCTCACTACTGGATCCCAGATGCTTTATGAAGATGTTTCAATTTGTCCTGCCACCTTCAAAGATTTGTGTACACATGACTATAGGTCCCTTTGTTCCTGCACCCTTTTTAAAACCCTGCCATTTGGTTCATATTGCCCCATTTCATTCTTCCCACCTAAACCATATTTTCACACTTCATGAAATTTCATGTGGCATCATCTGCTTCACTATTTGCATGCACTCTCAAATCTCTTCTCACCCCGCCCCCAACCCTCACTTTATTATTTTTGAGTTTCATGTCACCCGTGAACTTATGCCCTAACTGTAAACCCAAGTACAGGTCAATATTATACATCAAAAAAATCAGTGGCAAAAACAGGGTTTCTTTTAACAGACTGTGTCCCTTACTGAAAGGAAGAAGGTGAGTATGGCCAAGATCAGAAGGAAGTCCCAGGAAATAACCTCCATGGCCACTCGGGCTGTGGAGTCTGTCCCCACCAGACCCACAGAGCTCAGTACTCTGACAGGGTTAACGCTGGAGTGCACCCAGTAGTACACTCCCACTGTAACCAACCTGTAACCATCCTAATCTGTAGAATTTCAACCATATGTTCCTTGGAACACACTTATTTAATAGAAATACCACCCAAAGGAAATCTTCACAAAGATATTTATTGCATCACTAGACAAGATGACCAGATCAATTCTTCCCTCCAGTTCCTTTTCTCTCCAGAGAAACAACAAGTTGTTAAAATAACCCATTTGTATTGTCCACTGAAGTGGAGGGTCAAGGTAATTTGTGTCACAATTCTAATACCATTTGGGTGAAAGATTTCTGTCTGACTTTCCTTCTCACTTCCATCTTCCTAAATTTTAAATGTGGTTTTGATATTTGAACATGACACCATAATGAGCAACTTGCCTGGTTCAACTTTTGTCAATGAAGCAGGAGTATTTCATTCAGAAACCCCCATTACGTTAAGCCTTGCAGCAAATTTACTTATTGCAATCTTATTCAACTGATGAACCTGCAACTCAAACCTTATCATGTGAATTTCCAGTGAACATATCCCACGCTTCTCGGTTACACAAAATTCATCACATGTCCAACAATTACACAGAGACCTCTGGATAAATTTACAAAATATGGTTACAGCTGCAAAATTATTGAATAATGTGCAATAGCAATCATTTTTAGCAGATGTATTTTAGACATGTTCTGCATGCTTGCTTCAGTGGAATGTAATTAAGTCAGCACCAAGTAGCTGAATTAACATGCACAATTAGAACATGTCTAACTACCTGTACTGATGTTCACATAATCTTGGAATTTGAGGTGCTCAATGAAACCAGTTTTCTGGTTTAAAACTGTAATTTTAATGAAACAATTAAAATTGTAATTATGTTTTTTTTATTGTAAAAGAACTGAAGGACTGAATTATTTTCAATTTACGTACAAAAAGGATTTTGTACAGCCACTCCAGGTAGTTTTTTTAATGTTCTGAATTACAGGTATGAAATGATTCTTGGAATAAGTAATCCTTCAGTGTATCCCATTGTGCATGTAATGAGGGTAATATGTTTCATGACAGCTTCATTTTCTATTCATTGCAGCTTGTAACAAAAAAAAGAGTTGCAAGGTGGCAAATGGGAAACAACCTAAAAAAATAAAAGTTCCAGTTCCATCAATCTGAGTTAAGAGACCCATAAAATCACAATCTATAAATTTATTAAGTCGCAAGGATGTACTAGACCAAAGAGGAAGTCTCTGAACTCAAGTTTATACTACTTCTAATAGTTATTTGCCTCTGGTGTTGCAATGATCTGAAGGTTATTTCCTCAGAGCGCTGTTTTCATCGTTACAATATTATTGGACTTGGGTCAAAATAGTGGCTACAATCCATGGAGGTACTGTTTTCACCACAAATCCAGGTTGGGTAATGATTCCATTCAGAAGGCACTTTTGTTTTCTTTTTCAATAAAATCTCCAGAAACCTCAAATTACAGTCAGTTGAGAAAGACCACAAGGAAACTGCTGTGACATTTACACTGTATTTAGCTAGAATTATTACTGTAAATATTAACAGATCAGAAACTTCACTATTGAAATTGAGAGATTGAAACCAAATGCAGAGTATTCAAAGGGTACACAGAACCATCTTAAAAGTATGAGTTTTAAAATGTGTCCCCTGGATCTGTATTTAATATTCATCTCAAGCTGACCTGATGAATTAGAGGCGAACCTCCTCCACACAATTCTTCTGGCACTCAATGCTCTTTATACTCTAAAACTAAAGTTCTGAAGAAATTGCCTAGGAATAATCAGGGAAATAAATGCTCACTATATTAATCAAACAAGTGTGCCCATCTATCCATGAGTCACTGCTTTCTTCCATGACAAACACTTAGCTATTAATGCAATTCACCTCTCCCATAATTCAATCTCCACTCCAGATATCCGGGCAAATAATCAGGATAGTACTGTGGGAATATTGCATTGTTGAAGGTTTGGTCTTTCAGATGAGGGGCTGCCCCCCTGCTTGGGTGGGCATAAAAGATCTCTCGGCATTACTTGAAGATGATAGGATTTCACATGGTCAACACTTATCCCTTAAACAAAATCACTCAATTACTAGATCATCTGGTCATGTATCACTTTGCTATGTGAGAATTGGCTGCAATTACAAAAGCAATTACTTAGGCTGTGAACCACAGTGGGACATCCCAAGGACTTGACAGTCATTATGCAATCCCAACTTTCTTTTTTTATTAAGAAGACAGATTAGACACTAGGTGTGCACCAGAATTTCAATACTGCAATGGGTGTGATAGCATTGTGACTAGTAATCTAGAGTTCTGGACCAATGATCTTGAGGTACAAGATCAAATTCACCATGGCAACTTGTGAACTGAATTCACCTAATTGAATAAATCTGGAGTAAAAGAAAGCAAACATGAGTAATGATGACCAGGAAACTGTTGGAATGTTGTAAAAGCATCTGGTATATTAATGTTCTCGAGGGAAACAAACCTGCTGTCCTGCGCAGTCTGGCCGATATGCAACTCCAGACAATACCCTGGGGGTGTTGCCATTGACGAGAACTTCAATTGGAACAATCACATAAATATTATGGCTACAAGAGCAGGTCAGAAGCTGAAAATTCTGATGTGAGTAACTCACCTCTTAACTCCCAAAAGCCTGTCCACCATCTACAAGGTATAAATCAGCAACAAGATAGAATTCATTCCACCTACCTGGATGAATGCGGCTCCAACAACACTCAAGAAAATCAACATCATTCTGAACAAAGCAGCCTGCTTAATTGATACCCGATCCAGCACCTTAAACATTCATTCCCTCTGCCACTGACGAACAATGGCAGCACTGTGTGCAACCCAGAAGATGCACTGCAACAACACAGCAAGGATCCTACGATAGCTCCTTCCAAATCTGCAGCATCTATCACGTATCAATATTACTGGCATTCTGGTGTCTGAAGAACTGTGTGACCTGAAGAGGAACTTACAGGTGGTGGTGTTCCAAGAGGGTTCTGAAGGACTCAGCCACAGTGAAGAAACAGTGATATATATTTTTAAGTACCATACACCCACTAATGTTAGGAGGGAATTCTGTGATTGTGACCCAGTGACGGTGATGAAGTGAAAGTGAGCATTTTAGCTGTCCTATCAATGGCACATCTGATCAAACAGGAACACTGATCGTGAAAGAAATGACCATCAGTTAGTGAATGATTCTCATTAGACAAAGCAGCCGGAGCTTTTGATTGCTGCCCACCTGAGAAGAAGAATGTCAGTATATATTGTAAAAGGACCTTAGATCAATGACACTCCTATAGGACAGAGCCTACTGTCTAATCGCTCAAGGTCCTGCATGTACTGCAACAATCGATTAAAATATTTAACTGTACTATAGAGGGTACAATAGCATATTGGTTATGCTACTGGACTAGTAATCCAGAGTAAATGATCGAAGAACAGGAGTTGAAAGTCCACCAAAACAACATTTAATTTCAAATAATTTAAATTCAAATAAATTAATCTGGAATTTTTTTAAAAAAGCTAATATTAGTAATGGGACTACCAGATTCTCACAAAAACCCATTTGGTTGACTGGCATCCTTTAGGGAAGAAAATATACCATCCTTACTTGCTCTGACGGAATGAGCTGCCGGATAAAGTGGTAAATGCGGGGTCACTTTTAACATTTAAGAAAAACTTGGATGGGTTCATGGATGAGAGGGGTGTGGAGGGATATGGTCCAAGTGCAGGTCAGTGGGACTAGGCATAAAATGGTTCGGCACAGACAAGAAGGGCCAAAAGGCCTGTTTCTGAGCTGTAATTTTCTATGGTTCTATTGTTCTATGACCTGCATGTGGTGGCTCCAGATTCATAGTGTGGTTGCACCTAACTGCCTTCTGAAATGATCTAGCAAGCCACATAGTTGTATTCAAAAATGCAGTCCACCAAAGATATAGCACTGTTCCTTCACGGTCGCAGAGTCCTGTAAAACCCCACTGGCCTACCACCACCTGCAAGTTCCCCTCCAAGCAACAAAGTCTTTTCATCACCTGAATTCCAGTGATGCTCACACAAACAAAAGGCAATTAGGATGGCCAATAACTGCTGGCACATCCCATGAATGAAAAATATTACCATCATCTCTTTGCAGACACAGCTCTTCTTATTCCATTGTTTGCTTGTTTTTCCTCTATATATACATCAATATATTTTATCTTAATTTGCATTATCATTGCACATTGCTATTGAAATTAAAAAATAAAGAATATGAAAGATCAAGACAATTGTGGAACCTAAATTGATTATAATATAAATTTACTAATGAATACGCCAGGGCATTTATGAGTAAAAGTAAATAACTTGCCCGATGTTATCATTTATGGTGAAGGGAACTGAATACAAAACAAAGTAGGGAGGTTATGCATCTGTTGTAGATGGCACTACTGAGACCACATTTGAAGCACTGTGTGCAGTATTGGTCACCCTATTTAAGGAAGGGTGTAAATGCATTGGCAGTAGTTTAGAGAAAGTTCAGTAGAATAACATCTGGAATGAGTGGGCTGTCTTATGAGGAAAGATTGGATAGGCTTGGCTGGAGTTTAGAATAATAAGAGGCAACTTAACTGAAACATGTAAAATCCTGAGGGGTTTTGATAGGGTGGATGTGGGAAGATGTTTCATCTTGTGGGAGAATCTAGAGCGGTGGTGGGCAACCTGCAGGTGGTCCATCTGGGTTCTAAGTGCGGCCCACAAGATATTTTGTTGACCATTGCCCACTGCAGAGTTGCCATATTCAGCTGATTTCTGTCAGCATAGTTTTTTTCCTATTGGTATGACTGAAGCGATAAGCATGTAAAGCAAGGGCAAGTGAAGTGAGGTGCATGCTGATTGCTCACAACATTGACTATGAAAGCCGTGCGCACCTTCTGCTTCCAAAGCGTAAATATTTCTTTTGTTTTTACCATTTGAAGTTGATGACAGTTCTATTAATACATGAATGATTAGGCATTTTCTATAACTCTTTATAAAATATTCAGCATGTATTCAATCTTATTCGTAGAGTCAAGGTTAGTAAACACACCCAATTTCAATCTTGCAGCCCACTGGAATGAAGGAGGGCCACTCATGCGGCCCACTCACTAGCCTAGATTACTTATTGCTGATCTGGTACTAGGAGTCACTGTTTAAAAAGATGGGGTCATCCATAGAAAACAGAGATGAGGTGAAATTTGCTCACTCAGAGGGTTGTGAGTCTTTGGAACTTGCTTTCTGAAAAGACGGTAGAAGCAGAATCTTTGAATATTTTTAAGGCAGAAGTAGATAGATTCTTGGTAAGCAATGGGGTAGGTAGGATGCAGATTTGAGGTTACTATCAGATCAGCCACGTTATTAAATGGCAGAGGGGGCTTGAGGGGCTGAATGGACTTCTCCTGCTACTTGTTCATATATTTATATGATGTATAAAGTGAATCCTGTGTGAATAATTTATCAAAAAGGCAATGCGCATCATTTATGGCTACTTGAACATTTACTGTGTGCACTATTTCTAAAGATTCGCACATGAAAGTCTTCAAATATCTTACACAATGTGGTAGACCTGTGGACATTATTGACGGAATGTAATATTTGTGATGGGGGTCTCACCTACTTGCTGATGGGAGCAGCATGTCATCTTAATTGGTGAAGGACTGCCAGAATTAAATGTCCATCAAGCAAATACATGGTCAGCGTGGGTCTTCCCCAGGTTTCAGGGCCCCGGGGCAGAAATCCCACCTCTTGAGAGTCACCAACGAAAGATCAACAGTTTTACACTGGGAGCAGTGGCAGCTGCATGCTATCTATCCACCTGTGGCCAAGATTCAATGAGAGATCCCAGGCTGTAGGTATGAGGGTGGGATGGGGATTGCAGTAGGAGCAAGAGGGGTCAGAAGAAAGGGGTGAGAGGGGTTCGCAGTTGGTGAGTTGGATGATTAGTCGTGAACATAATAAATGGTGGAGCAGGCTTGAAGGGCTGAATGGCCTCCTCATGCCCCTGTTTTCTATGTTTCTAAAGGGCAGGATTGTGGCTCTCAGCGGGACCTCCCCCATTCCCAATGCCAGCTGCCTGACAACGAGGGAGCTCTACTCAGAGGTGTGTTCTGCTTTTTTTGGTTCCTTACTTGGTGACTCCCCTGCCCACTGCTGGTGGAATTCCAAGGACAATAGGAAGAGGCCATTAGGTGGCCGTTAATTGTCCACTTGAGATTCTCAATGAGTATCTGGGCAGGAAGGCTATCCATGAGCCTTCTAGCCCCAGACTTAATCGGATGGAGGTGGGAAGATGGCGGGATTCCCATTCTACAACCCTCTCACCTGATTAAAAGCTCCTTAAATGCTCCTCCAAAACTCATTGCCAGCATTTGGAGGGTGGAGGGGGGGAGGGCCTATTAGGGGTGGGTACTAAATTCCACCCAATATTTGCTATTATCAACTATTCCAACTGGTTCTTCTCCAGGTTCATGTTTCCTCTTCTTTCACGTGATGCCCATTATTTTGCATTATTGCTGTCACAATGAGTCTCTAGGCTATTCCCTGTCACAAGGAAGGCAGAAATATACGCATTATTTTACTGCATGACTGGACAGCGACAGCATAACTCTTCCCACATGACTATTCAAAATCACACTCGATAGGCTAATGATCCTATCATATAAGAAGATAACTTCATAAATCATATATCAACATCTTAAACTGAACTGCAAGTTGTACCACCACAAAATTATGGAAACAAATGCAGCGTAGGCTATTTCCAAAACAAACAATAACTGCACTGACTGAACTTAAGACAATGATCTAATCTCAAGATCAGTGCAGGGTAATGAAGCTTGGACAGTTCACAATGCCATCTGAAACTTTCATTTAAAATAGGGCTTTGTACTGTTTATATATCATTTAGATAAAGAACAGAGAATACATGTACTATAGATCAAGATTCTCCCTCTTAGGTTAAGACGCCAATTGAAAAGCTTTGTTGAATTACTGCCACACTGTTCACTGACAGCTATCTATTACCACATACTCCATAAATAAAAGAATGTATTTATCATAATCATGATGTGGAGATGCCGGCGTTGGACTGGGGTAAACACAGTAAGAGTTTTAACAACACCAGGTTGTCAGATGGAGTGGATGAGTTTAAACACGCCCCAAACTCAGCCGCGATATCCACTCCATCTGACGAAGGAGCAGCGCTCCGAAAGCTAATGGCATTTGCTACCTGTTGGACTTTAACCTGGTGTTGTTAAAACTCTTACTGTGTTTATCATAATCAACATAGAATGCAGGATCCTCCCCCTTGATTCCCCCTTGATTCTATGCATACTCTTGTCTCTACTGGACAACTCAACACATTTCTGTGCACATGTGTTTCTTAGAAATTCTGTGCAGAAGGAACATTCTTGTCCTTTGTGATCTCTTCCATCCCAACTGATCTGCTGTAATGTTTCATCACATCACAATTCTTCCTTTCTCCAGCATGTGCAGGGTCACATCTGTTCCAGTCAAGGTTTACCATTTTGAAAGGCAGCTCGTGCACTTGGTTCAGATCGAGACAATCAGAAACCAATTCATTCTCAACTTTTCATATAGTTGAAGGATGTGGGAGCATGCATGTTTTTGAGCTGGAATAAAAGGAAATGGGCGGCTCAGTGGCACAGTGGTTAGCACTGCTGCCTCACAGCGCCAGGGACCCGGGTTCAATTCCATCATCGAGTGACTGTCTGTGGAGTCTGCACCTTCTCCCTGTGTCTGCGTGGGTTTCCTCTGGGTGCTCCGGTTTCCTCCCACAGTCCAAAGATGTGCAAGTCAGGTTGATTGGCCATGCTAATTTGCCCCTTAGTGTCAGGGGGATTAGTAGGGTAAATACGTGGGGTTACAGGGATGGGGCCTGGCTGGGATTTCTTTTCAGTACAGGCTTGATGGGCTGAATGGCCTCTTTGTAAACTGTAGGGATTCTATGATTTTATGTGGACCAGGAGAAGATTAAACAGCAAGGCACCAGGACTGCCTTGCTGATCTTCAGCCCCTGCTACTTTTCCACATAGAATCTGTATGCCCCTACAGTGTAGTCTAAGGAGGCAGACAGACATCCACACCCGACAGTAAGTTTAACAATATGCAAGGTTAAAATGAAGTTTGGGGAGTACCTGCATTTAGTAGGAATTGGTGTCCCCTGCCCCAACTAATTCAATCTTGTAACTAATAACCCATTTTAAATTGGCCAATTTCTAATTCTCGTCAACAGTTATGAAATGTTGAGATGAACTCAGGTGCAGTATCGATAATAGAGAAACAAACCAAGTAGTGAGTCAGCAACCACGTGTTAGAGACTATTTAAAACACTGCCGACAGCTAAACATGTACTATGATGGGGGGAGAAAAAAGTACATTTCATTATGAGTAGACTTTAACTCATCATTCTAAGTAACTCACTAAAATACTTAAGAAATATCAACAGTTACAGTTTTCCAAGCCTCCCAACTCCCAAGGTAAGTGCTGTAATGAGACCTTTTGCGGAAAAGCTGAACCCATTAGTCAGGAGTGATTCAAACAAGCTCATGCCGCTGTAGGTTGATGCAAAGGAAAAATTGTGAAACCTGAAAATGAAACTAGAAAATGCCGGAAATTAGTCTGTCAAAATCTGAAGGATAGGTTAATATCTCAGGTGTGATACTTTATCCGAATCCATTTCGAAAGTGATATTTGAAAGCATTATCTTGTCTTTATTTTGCAGACTCCGATCAAGCCTCAGCTATTCCAGCATTTTCAGTTTCTTTTTAACACTGCCATTTTATTTTCTGAACTTTTTACTTTCAGTTCTTTTCTACTTTCGTGCAAGTCCGAGAAACAGGTTTGGAATGGGGAGCAGAGACTAAAACTACACTATGGAATTCTTGATTTGAGTGAATTTTCAGTACACAAATAAAAAGGCATGTTGATCTAGACCTATCAATTCTCTCGCATGCTGTAGCTATATATTGTAGCTTTCAGGTAAGGGCAATTTTGGGCATGGGCTTCTGAACCCTGCCATCAGACTCAAATGGGGTTCAAAAGTCTGCAGTGTGTGGGAATTAGTCACTCTTTGTGATTTTACCTGGTTTAGCCAGTTAGTGGCCCAATGATGGGCTTGCCATCCAATTAAGGACGGCAGCCAAGCTCTCAATGCCCACCAATACCTCTACTTTCTCAGGAGGCTAAGGAAATTCGGCATGTCCACTACGACTCTCACCAACTTTTACTGTTGCACCAGAGAAAGCATCCTTTCTAGATGTATCACAGCTCGATATGGCTCCTGCTCTGACCAAAACTTCCCTCTATCCCACACATCCTTACTTTCTTCATAAGCCGACTGTGGGGGACTTTATCAAACGCCTTACTAAAATCCATGTATATGACATCAACTGCACTACCTTCATCAACACACTTAGTTACCTCCTCAAAAAATTCTATCAAATTTGTGAGGCAAGACTTGCCCTTCACAAATCCGTGCTGACTATCCCGGATTAAGCTGCATCTTTCTAAATGGTCATAAATCCTATCCCTAAGGACCTTTTCCATCAACTTACCGACCACCGAAGTAAGACTAACCGGCCTATAATTACCAGGGTCATTTCTATTCCCTTTCTTAAACAGAGGAACCACATTCGCCACTCTCCAGTCCTCTGGCACCACCCCCGTGGACAGTGAGGACACAAAGATCAATGCCAAAGGCTCTGCTATCTCATCCCTTGCCTCCCAAAGAATCCTAGGATATATTTAATCAGGCCCAGGGGACTTATCAACTTTCAGTTTATTCAAAATTGCTAGTACATCTTCCCTCCGAACATCTACTTCCTCCAGCCTATCAGCCTGTGACACCTTCTCTTCCTCAAAAACATGGCCCCTCTCCTTGGTGAACACCGAAGAAAAGTATTCATTCATCACCTCTCCTATCTCTTCTGACTCCATGCACAAATTCCCACTGCCGTCCTTGACCGGCCCCAGACTCACCCTGGTCATTCTTTTATTCCTCACATAAGAGTAAAAAGCCTTGGGGTTTTCCTTGATCCGACCCGCCAAGGACTTCTCATGCCCCCTCCTAGTTCACCTAAGCCCCTTTTTCAGCTCATTTCTTGCTAACTTGTAACCCTCCATCGAGCCAACTGAACCTTGTTTTCTCAACCTAACATACGCTTCCTTCTTCCTCTTGACAAGACATTCCACCTCTTTTGTGAACCATGGTTCCCTCACTCGGCCATTTCCTCTCTGCCTGGCAGGGACATACCTATCAAGGACACGCAGTATTTGTTCCTTGAAAAAGTTCCACTTATCATTAGTGCCTTTGCCTGACAATTTTTGTTCCCAACTTATGCTTCCTAATTCCCGCCTGATTGCATCATAATTACCTCTCCCCCAATTGTAAACTATGCCCTGCCATATGGCCCTCTCCCTCTCCATTGCAATAACAAAAGACACCGAATTGTGGTCACTATCTCCAAAGTGCTCTCCCACAACCAAATCCAACACTTGGCCCGGCTCATTTCCCATTACCAAATCCAATGTGGCCCCACCTCTTGTCGGCTTATCCACATATTGTGTCAGGAACCCCTCCTGCACACACTGCACAAAAACTGCCCCATCCGAACTATTCGACCTATAAAGGTTCCAATCAATATTTGGAAGGTTAAAGTCCCCCATGACAACCACCCTGTGACCTCCACACCTATCCATAATCTGCTTAGCAATTTCTTGCTCCACATCTCTATTACTATTTGGGGGCCTATAGTAAACTCCTAACAACGTGACCGCTCCTTTCCTATTCCTAACCTCAGCCCATATTACCTCTGTAGGCAGACCCCCTTCGAAATGCCTTTCTGCAGCCGTTACACTCTCCTTGATTAACAGTGCCACTCCTCCACCTCTTTTACCAGCTACCCTACACTTACTGAAACATCTATACCCCGGAACTTCCAACAACCATTCCTGTCCTTGTTCTACCCAGGTCTCCGTAATGGCCACAACATCATAGTCCCAAGTGCCAATCCACGCCCCAAGTTCACCTACCTTATTTCGGATGCTCCTTGCATTGAAGTAGACACACTTCAACCCACCTTCTTGTCTGCTGGTACCCACCTTTGACCATGATACCCTTCCCAGTACCTCACTACACTCACTGACCTCCGGACTACAACTCCTTTTCCCATCCCCCTGACAAATTAGTTTAAATCCCCCCGAAGAGCCGTATTTCCCTCCCAGGATATTGGTGCCCTTCTGGTTCAGGTGCACCCCGTCCTGTTTCTATGATTCTATTATCTGTTTCTGATCCAGGCAGGCAGGGAAGAGCTTTGGGCCTGCCTGGAGTGCTAGCCCCTTGGTTTGCCTCTATAGGCAGTTATACCATCTCTCGTCACCTGCAGGGGGCTGGAGGCTGACTCCATGAACAATTAATTGGCCTTCAAGTGATTTAATAGCCCATCCACTGCATGTGGGCTGGTAGCGCCCTCCGGGAAAATCAACTGGGGAGGGGGCTGAGTGAGGGTGATGTAGCCGGTCAAAGATTACAACCAACATGGCTATCTCCTTGCTTGCCCCTCATTTTGCTCAGTAAATTTACAGTCAACAGTTGATCATAATACTGAAGATGCCGGTGCAGTTCCTTTTCCGATAACTTTGCCTGGAAGAATCTACAGAGTATCAGCTTTGCCTGAGTCAGCACAGACCAAGTTCAAATGGGTCCAAATCCTTCCAAGTTTCTTTGCTGTGGACTTCAACTAATTTTATATAGTTGTTTTAGCCTATGATCTTTCACTGTATGTGCTTGACCACAGGTTTTAAGTTTTATTTTGCTTTGAGCCTAATGGTACAAACACTTAAGTACTGAACCTGGAAGAGACTCATTTGTGGTTAGAGGTTTATTTTTGCTTGTCGCAGAGAGGGAGATGAGAGATCCATCTTAAGCAATGGTAGATGAAAGGTTTTAGATAGCTGTGTGGAGGGGGAAAATATGTTTATTTATTTCAGAGGTAGGTGTGGGAGATGACATTTATTTTAGAGATAGAGTGGGAGATGGTGTTTATTTAAGAAATTATTGTGGGTGGGGGACAGGTTTTATTTTTAGCTCAAACTGGGTTTGTCAGAGACTATTTTTAAGTACTGTGTGCAAATCATTCACCCATTCATTCATTCTACTCCTAAATGAGAGGTGTATTTTTAAACTCAGGGACCCACAAAGTGTGTGGCAAGATGATTCAACTTTCCCTCCCGTTTCATTTTCATTCACTTACTGTACCGTGATTCCTCCAGCACGTCTGGAAAGGAGGAAATCACATTATGCGGGGGTTGAGTGGGAGGTAACAACTTTGTGCAACAGTAACCAACTCTCTCTCTCGCTCATGCCAATAGCCAACCGCACAGAAATACACCGGCCATCAACTTCTAAAGGAGGCAGGATGAAACCGGCTGGTTGACCAGAGCAGGGGTCCTTTACCTGGCTTGTAATGATGGAATTGATCCATAAACATAAATTCCAAAGCAAGAGGGTGATCTTGAAAACATTTTTATTACTGGTGCTTTGCCATTCTGATAAAGAGACCCGCTCTCATGCGCAGCCAAAAAAAGTGCAACTGAGTGTTTGAGCCAATGTGTGGGATTTTCTCCACAGAGTTGTCACAAGCAGTCAACGTCAAACACTATAGGCTATAAAATTATATTTAGTCTGATTAATTAGTCAAGCAGTTGCAAAACTCTGGGTTTGAGAAATAAGGCTACAGCATTGTCTCTCACTGGGAACTAAAAACATGAAGCTGTATGGTTGCTAAGAATGAAAATATTACTGATTTCTGTATCACTCATCCAGTCAAGGTTTCCTGGAAAAGTGGCCTTTCTTTCTGAATTAATATGGTTTGTCATGACCTCCTTCTGGGAACTAATTCTTTTCTTCAATTTATCAAATTGAAACTTTGAATACGCGAGCCACATCAAAGTTTTACAGTAGCCAACTGCATGTTATCTGTTCTACAGAAACACACTGCAAATGGTTTCACAATCATTGCCCATTAATAGCAGCAAGCAATCCAGCGGCTATTGTTTGCACTGACACTCAGAGGTAGATGATTCTGTGACCTGCCATTTTCAGTGGGGAGCTACGTTCCAATGGCAACCCAGTTCTTTAGTGGTGGAAAGTGTACCCACAATTTCCGATGATCTGCTCTCTGTGGGCGTCCATTAGACCCCAATTGTCATTTTAGAACTCAGCTGGGCAAAGCATGTACAGTTCATCTTCTTGCTCAAGAGAAGCTCAGAACATTGGTTTTGGTGGTGTTCGAAGGTGCACGCTGGTGACCGAGAACTGAGTGGCATGAACTGATGATACAAACATCTCTTTGTAAGCCCAACGATAAACGCAATATACTGTGGATGCCGGAATCTGAAACAAAAACAGAAAAATGCTGGAAAATCTCAGCAGGTCTGACAGCATCTGTGGAGGGAGAGTAGAGCCAACGCTTCAAGTTTAGGTGACCCTTCGTCAGAGTCCAGAAGAGAGCAGGAGTTCTGACGAAGAGTCATCTAGACTCGAAGCATTGGCTCTACTCTCTCTCCACAGATGCTGTCAGACCTGCTGAGAGTTTCCAGCATTTTTCTGTTTTGGTTGTCTTTGTAAGCCCTTCTATTTCAACTCTTTACTGACTGTTGGACTAGGAGGCTGACAGAGACATTGGAGCACTTTTACATGCCAATGAGGCATAAAACACTAGGGTATTGCACAAAGCAGTTTCCTTCTTTGCCAGCTTTCTCTCCACATGATAAATATACATTATTTTTTGAGGACGGGCTAACCTAGACTGGGATCTAACCTTGTATCTCAAATGCAGAATCTAAAGTCTGCACTGATCGACTCATGAACCAATGCCCAAATGCCTCTTTACTTTAAGGGAGGAAGTCTTGTCCTTTGCCATGTTGGGGAATGGCGTTAGTAGTTAGGTGTAGCAAAGTAGTTAGGTGTAGAATTCTTTCACTTTTATAATCTTGTTTTAATCTAAAATGGATTTTTAAAATATTCGTTCATGGGACGTGAGCATCACAGGCTGGGCCAGCATTTATTGCCTGTCCCTAACTGCCCTCCATTTCAGAAGGCATTTGAGAGTCAACTACATGGCTGTGGTCTGGAGTCACATGTAGGCCAGACCAGGTAAGAACAGCAGATTTCCTTCCCTAAAGGACATTAATGAACGAGGTGGGTTTTTTCCGACAATCGACAATGGTTTCATGGTCATCATGAGACTTTTAATTCCAGATTGTTATTGAATTCACATTTCACCATCTGCCGTGGCAGGATCTGAACCCAGGTTCCCAGATCTTACTCTGGCTCTCTGGACTACGAATCCAGTGACAATACCACTACACCACTGCGTTAGTTGATAGTCTCCCTTCCCTGCTGGTGTCCCATGTGAAGAGAGTTTGGGTTGTCTTAACTCAGTTCTCAGCATGGGTTCACAGCACAAATTTTCCATTCCTCGCACCATCACTCATTCTGATGAGCACCAAAATTTTCTGCAAAATCCCCTTTATTGATTATCTCTGTTAAATACCATGAAACAAAATTCAGTATAATCGCAGTATGAGTTTTTATTTTACCGAATTACTTTACTCTGATTAAACCTTGGGAACCTGCCATCCACCTGAAATGATGATCCGCTTCTAACAAATAACAGAAACAGAATCAAAATCCACAAAGAAGAAACCCTCACTGAAATGTAAGTTCTTTCACTCACATTTTGACAAATTAGTAAGAAATTACTTTTTCTCAGTCGGTTAGTGCTGACTATTTTTGTAATTCCATGCGCTGCAATTTGACACACCCCTACCTCTGTGACTTAAACCACACACACTTCTGGCTAATTTTTGTGAGCGGAATTCTCCTTTGACCCCACCGGCAGGATCAATGGTGGTCGAGGGGAGGGAGGGTGGAGGAATTTTGGCAGGAGGCTCAGAATTCCGGTAAAATTACAGCGGGATCTTCCAATGCTGCCTGCCATGGTGGATCAGGAATCCCGCTGGAGGCCGGCACGAAGTTGATTTGCCTCCCGTTACTGAAGGACCGACTGCAAACATCCCCCCCATGCCCAATTCTTAGCGCACTGGTGAAAAACACACAGATCCAGAATATGTTTGGACCAAGGTGGCATGCAAAAGTTGGGATTACCTAAGATGACCTAGGGCTGCCTCAAGAGTTCATGATGGAGGCCGCCAGTGACCGGCTGGTCACTGTCAGTTACCAGGCCGATTCCTGGGATGGCAGGTCTGTCATGTGAGGAGAGGCTAAGTCGGTGAGGATTATATTCACTGAAGTTGAGAAGAGTGAGACGGGATCTCATAGAAATTTATAAAATTCTAACAGGATTAGACAGGGTAAATTCAGAAAGAATGTTCCTGATGGTGGGGGGGAGTCCAGAACTAGGGGTCATAGTTTGAGGATAAGGGGTAAACCTTTTAGAACTGAGGTGAGGAGAAATTTCTTCACCCAGAGGGTGGTGAATGTGTGGAATTCACTACCACTGAATGTAGTTGAGGCCAAAATGTTGTCTGATTTCAAGAAGAAATTAAATGTAGCTCTTGGGGCTAAAGGAATCAAGGGATATGGGAGGAAGGGGGGGATCAGGAATTGAATTAGATGATCAGCCACAATCAAGATGAATGGTGGAGCAGGTGCGAAGGGCCGAATGGCCCTGGACCTCAATACTGGAATGCTAGCTTGAGGGAATCCATCTTCTTTTTTCAATGGTGGGTCAGTGATGTGGGGGGCCTTTTAAATATGGCACCTGGGTATGGTGGTGGATGCACACCATCAAGTCACCCTGCCATGGAAGACGTCACAAAACGCTGTGATGCATTATTAATTATGTTGAGGACAGCAGATTTGGCATGGTTTCTGTTAGCCTCCACAGCACTCGTCAACCCCACTGCCGTCACAAGACTTAGGCCACGATTTTCTTAGCCCATCTGCCATGGGTGCAAATCCTATTATGGCCAGTAACTCCTGTGAGAGGGCCACATTGGGAGTTGCATCAGGGAGATCTCAGAATGAGATATTCCCCATTCCCTCACGTGAACCTGATTACCATCAATTTAAATATATTATATTATATTATAATATTCCTAAATGGCTTGGCGCCAATGCTTTCAGGGTCATCAGATGTGAGTTCACACTAGCGGGAATCTCCACTGGTCTCCAGCAGTCAAATGATCACGCCGGGACAGAGAGTTGAATGTAGCTACCGGATGGTCAGGGACATGGCTGGGCAGTGCCCAAGCAGTGCCAACCAGGCAGTGCCAACCTCGATATAGCAACTGAGGATAGGATACTACTCTGAGGAACTCCTATCGTGATGTCTGTTATGGTTCAGGTCAGAAACTCCACAGTGTTTTATGAAGCCTGCCTGGATCATAGGTTTTGCACCTTGAATTTGGCTAGGATAGAATATAGAACATTACAGCGCAGTACAGGCCCTTCGGCCCTCGATGTTGCGTCAACCTGTGAAACCAATCTAAAGCACACCTAACCTACACTATTCCAATGTCATCCATATGTTTATCCAATGACTCTTTAAGTGCCCTTAATGTTGGCACTACTGTTACAGGCAGGGCATTCCACGCCCTTACTACTCTCTGAGTAAAGAACCTACCTCTGACATCTGTCCTATATCTATCACCCCTCAATTTAAAGCTATGTCCCCTCGTGCTAGCATATCCGAGGAAAAAGGCTCTCACTGTCCACCCTATCTAATTTTCTGATCATCTTGTATGCCTCGATTAAGTCACCTCTTAACCTTCTTCTCCCTAACGAAAACAGCCTCAAGTCCCTCAGTCTTTCCTCATAAGACCTTCCCACCATACCAGGCAACATCCTGGTTAATCTCCTCTGCACCCTTTCCAATGCTTCCACATCCTTCCTATAATGCGGCGACCAGAATTGGACGCAATACTCCAAGTGCGGCCGCACCAGAGTTTTGTACAGCTGCAACATGACCTCACGGCTCCGAAACTCAATCCCTCTGCCAATAAAAGCTAACACACCGTACGCCTTCTTAACAACCCTATCAACTTGGGTGCCAACTTTAAGGGATCTCTGCACATGGACACCGAGATCTCTCTGCTCATCCACACTACCAAGTATCTTACCGTTAGCCCAGTACTCTGTATTCCTGTTACTCCTTCCAAAGTGAATCACCTCACACTTTTCCACATTAAACTCCATTTGCCACCTCTCAGCCCAGCTCTGCAGCTTATCTATGTCCCTCTGTAACCTGCAACATCCTTCCGCACTGTCCACAACTCCACCGACTTTAGTGTCATCCGCAAATTTACTAACCCATCCTTCTATGCCCTCATCCAGGTCATTTATAAAAATGACAAACAGCAGTGGCCCCAAAACAGATCCTTGCGGTACACCACTAGTAACTGAACTCCAGGATGAACATTTCCCATCAACCACCACCCTCTGTCTTCTTACAGCTATGATGTGGAGATGCCGGCGTTGGACTGGGGTAAACACAGTAAGAAGCTTAACAACACCAGGTTAAAGTCCAACAGGTTTATTTGCTAGCAAAAGCCACAAGCTTAAGTCTCCGAAAGCTTGTGGCTTTTGCTACCAAATAAACCTGTTGGACTTTAACCAGGTGTTGTTAAACTTCTTACTGTTCTTACAGCTAGCCAATTTCTGATCCAAACCGCTAAATCACCCTCAATCCCATGTGTCCGTATTTTCTGCAATAGCTTACCATGGGGAACCTTATCAAACGCTTTACTGAAATCCATATACACCACATCAACTGCTTTACCCTCATCCACCTCTTTGATCACATTCTCAAAGAACTCAATAAGGTTTGTGAGATAAGCAAGGATGGTTCACCTTAGGTATGATTCAAATGACCCACTAGGAAGCTTTTATCAAACAAAGTTTATTTAAGAATATAGTTAACATGTATGGAAAGAAAATTAGCAATACCTTTTATCAATTACAAACAAAAACAAAACAACCACAAAAATGTATAATCCTACCAATATATCGAAGAGGTTCCAATCAAACCAAAACTTCTTTTAGATAAAACCCTCTTCACATGTTTAACACAGCAAATACTAATGTTCACGTGATACTGGAATTGAGTCCTTTGGATGAATGTCGCAGTTCTGTCATTACACTCAGAACAATTTGAAGTCAGAACAGCTTCCCAGAACACCAGGAAGACTCTCTGGTCAAGCCACCAATCACCAGGCAAGACTGTTCTCTTCCTGTCGGGGAGCACTTCAGCGGTCACGGGCATTCAGCCTCTGATCTTCAGGTAAGCGTTCTCCAAGGCGGCCTTCATGACACACGACAGCGCAGAGTCGCTGAGCAGAAACTGATAGCCAAGTTCTGCACACATGAGGACGGCCTAAACCGGGATCTTGGGTTTATGTCACACTATCAGTAACCCCCACAGCTTGCCTCCTGGACTTGCAGAATCTCACTGGCTGTCCTGTCTGGATACAATACACGTCTCTTTAACCTGTGCTTAATGCTCCCTCCACTCACATTGTCTGTATCTTTAAGACCTGGTTGGCTGTAGAGATTCGCATTTTAATCAGTATTCTGTAACTTGATTTTGTGTCTCTGTATGCCCTGTTTGGGAGCAGATATCCACTCCATCTGACGAAGGAACAGCGCTCCGAAAGCTAATGGCATTTGCTACCAAATAAACCTGTTGGACTTTAACCTGGTGTTGTTAAAACTCTTACTGTGAAGCCACCAACAGCAGATTTTCTACTCCAGGAGGAATTTCAGCTAACCAGTAGAATTTCCCGAAAACCAGAGAGAGAGAGAGAAAGACACTGCTTTCAGTCTGATGTCCACTCCCTTTTAAACTAAAACCTGCACTCAGAACTGAAAATGAAAGAACTTTTGTCACGTGACCTACAAACATTCTTCCCCCTGACAACACAGGGTCATAAAACTAATTCCCAAAGTAAAAATAAACAACCCCCATTTAAACCATTGAAGGAGCAATAAAAGGAATCCTCGGAGACAACCCAGTGCCACAATTAGAGCTGAGAGTTACAGAGAATATGATTTTTTAAAAAATCTTTAAGGTATACTAACATCACATCTCCTGCAGCAGAGATGATTGACCTCCAACCAGTACAACCATCTTCCTTTGTGTTAGGTACGACTCCAACCAGTAGAGGTTTTCCCCCCTGATTTCCATTGATTCCAGTTTTGTTAGGGCACCATGATGCCATACTCGGTCAAATGCTGCCTTTATGTCAAGAGTACCCGCTCTCACCCCATCCTCTGGAGTTCAGCTTTTTTGTCCATGTTTGAAATAAGGCTGTAATGAGATCAGGAGCTGAGTAACACTGGTGGAACCTAATCTGTGAGCAGGTTATTGCTGCGTAAGTGCCTCTTCATAGCTGTTGATGACCTCTTCCTTCACTTCCTTCTATCATAAGGTCAGAAGTGGGGATGTCCGCTGATGATTGTACAATGCTCAGCACCATTTGCCATTCCTTAGATACTGAGGCAGTCCATGTCCAAGTGCGGGAAGACCTGGTCAAGACCCAGGCTTGGGGTGATAAGTGGCAAGTAAACATTTGCACCACACAGGTGCTAATCAATGACGATTTCCAACAAGAAAGGACCTAACATTTTCCCTTTGACATTCAATGACACTGCCATTGCTGAAGCCCCAACTATCAACATCCTGAGGGTTACCATTGACCAGAAACTGAACTGGACCAGTCATATAAATACTATGGCTACAAGAGCAGGTTAAAGGCCAGGAAACCTGCAGTGAGCAACTCACCTCCCGAATCCTCAATGCCCGTCCATCATCTACAAGGCACAAATCAGGGGTTTGATGGAACACTCTCCACATGCCAGGATGAGTGCATTTCCAACAACATTTCCAACTGCCGAGTTTTTGTCCCCCTCTGCAGCATGCTTTGGGAAACCCGCGGCGGGGATGTGCCATCAGTGGGAACTGTAAGATCCAGCCAGCGTAAATGGCAGCAAGATTTTGGCAAGAGCGAATTGAAGTGTCTGTGTTTATTGTTGAAAGTGCTCAATTTGCCTTGAATGGTGCCAACTTTGTCGTTTGTAATACAAACATGCTTAAGAAATAGAAATTATGATCTGTATGTCCTTTGAATCAGATATAGTTTAATACTTTATTTTAAGAACCTCAGAAAAATAAATGCTCAGGTTATGTGGTTAACATGTAAAACTCAATTCTTTCACCTTGGTTAGTTGATAATAGATACCCAACATACTTGGAGGTCATCTCCAAGTCACTCACCACCCTGGCTTGGAAACATATCACCATACCTTCACTGTCACTGGGTCAACATCATGAAATTCCCCCCGTAACTGCACTTTTGGTGTACCTATGCCTCAGGGACTGCAGTGGTTCAAGAAGGCAGCTCACCACCACCTTCTGAAGGGCAACATGGGATAGGCAATAATGTTAGCCTAGCCAGCGACATCCCGTAAATGAATAAAAATAAAGACAGAAAATGAAGGAACTGCACAGCTTAAAGAGAAGAATTGGTTAACATTTTGGACTGATTCATCAAAACTTCATCACCTGTCAACCTCTTGCAGATGCTGCTGGTGAACACTTCCAGAACTATGTGTTCTAATTTCAGATTTTCAGCATCAATATATTTTTGATCTCTTACTCTTCCCTTTTGTTTCAGTTTTATTTCTGGATTTAATCGCTGACTCCCACTACACCAGTCTGAAACTATCACATTAATTCCGCAGTTTGTGTAATGTAAATCCTTCCCCTGCTATCATCAAGAGAACCTAATTCTAAACCACTCATTCCACAAACCCACAGAACAGGGATACAAAAATCCCAAATTACAATTCATAAGCTTTACTGCCTGCGCAAAAATCCATTATGATAAACGCCAAATATCAAAATGTTCTTGGAGTTAGCAATTGATTACCATATTGATTATCAGCTAATAAAAGTGGAACTTTCAGTTATGAAAGTGGAAATTAAATAGTTGAGTCAATTCTCCTGCTGAGCACCTGATAATTTACTCTGAAGGAGCTGTTCAACTTGCGCAAAAATGCTTTTGAGGGTTGATTATTACACAAGATTGATTTCTGAAATTAACATGAAGAAACTATCAACTAATCAATTGACTTTTACATATTAGCCACATAATCCAAGCATTTATTTTTCTGAGATTCTGTGATTAAAACAAAATATTAAAAGGATTCAAAGGACATGCCGATCATAATTTTGATTTCTTAAACATCCTTTGTATTATAAACGGCAGAGTTGGCACCATTCAAGGCAAATTGAACATTTTCAGCAATAAACACAAACACTTCAATTCACGTTTGCCGAAATCTCGCTGCCGTTCACGCCGGCTAGATCTTACAGTTCCGGCGAACGGCACATTCCCGCCGTGGGTTTCCAAAAACATGCCGCAAAGGGGGAGGAAAATCCTGTCCTCCATTTTTTAAATTACATTTTACATTTATATAGTGCCTTTAACATTGTAAAAGTCCCAAAGCATTTTACAGGAGCGTTATCAAATTGAATTTGACACTGTATCACCTAAGGACCGAAGAAAGTGGTAGGTTGCAAGAAACATCTTAAAGGAGGGGAGAGAGGCAGAGAGGTAATATTGAATTACATAGAATATACAGCACAAGTCTCCATAGGTCATCCCTCAGCCTTCTTTTTTTCAAGAGAAAAGGGACCTAGCTTGTCTGTCTTTTCCTTCTGAATATAATTTTACATTTCTGTTATTATCCTTGTAAATCTTTTGTTGCACTTTCTCCAGTGTTGGTGATATTTATTAATTCCCTGGACACGTTCTTAAATACAGACGTAAGGTAGTTGACTTTTAATTGCCCTCTGAAATGACTTAGTGAGCCACTCAGTTCCAGGAATATTAGGGATGGGCAATAAATGCTGGCCCAGCAAGCACCACCCACATCCCATGAATTAATAAAAAGAGATTAGCTATCTACCAGTCCTCTGGCACCACATCTTTTCCTAACAAATTAGATATGTCTTTGCTGGCTCCTCTGCAGATTATTTTAAAATATAGATGAAATCTGCCTGAACGAGGGGTTTATCCTCTTTGAGTTTGAATAGAGTATTTAATATTTCTCCTCTTTTTATTTTAAAGGCTTACAGAGAGGATTCCAGAGTTTAGGACCCAGGCAGCTGAAGGCACGCCGCCAAAGGTGAAGCAATTAAAATCAGTTATGCTCAAGAGGCCAGTACTGGGGGAGTGCAGAGACCTTGGAGAGTTGTAGGGTTTATCGGAGGATACAGAGATAGGGAGGGGCCAGGCCATAAGGGATTTGAAACCAAGAGTGAAAATTTTAACATTGAGACCAAGATACATTTCAGTTACTTGCAAAATAGGCTCACCATCCTAAAATCTTTATTTTAATGTTGTTTGAAATTTTGAGATTGTGATTGCTTTACATGTACCCTTGTGAACGAAGAATGCCTCCCAAAAGACACCATGACGTACAACCCATCCCCCAGTGCTCCCCAAAACATGCAATAACTAGCAGGTCTCAGCTCCAGACACCAGTGTTCAGTTCACCAAATTGCTGAAAGGTTTGACAGAAGTCAACTAAACCAGAAGATTCTACTTCCAAGTTCCATTGAATGATTTCTAATACATATAATCACAATGGGTCTGATATTTACGTTTAGCAAACTGCTTTGAGTGCAGGTGTGTGCGTGCGTCTGCTAAATGCTGCACAACTTTGCCAACATGAGGGTCCGGTCTTTGCCATCCCCTGGGCAATAATAATTGCAGGAGGAGGAGGAACAGTAATAGCAGTGAGCACAAGTATGGCAGCTTTCAGTCAGGGGCGGAGTGGAGCAAGTCTTTTGGAATTTGGGTGGCTTAAAATCAAAACTAAACCAAACTCTCTCAGTTGGGCCAGCTCTCCAAACTTAACACTTGTCTCGTGTCTCTGTGCCCTGTTTGAGAGCAGATTTCCACTCCATCTGACGAAGGAGCAGCGCTTCGAAAGCTAGTGGCATTTGCTACCAAATAAACCTGTTGGACTTTAACCTGGTGTTGTTAGACCCCTTACTGTGTTTACCCCAGTCCAATGCCGGCATTTCCACTTCAAGTCCAATGCCAGATGGAGCGTCTGGAACGGGGTTCAGTGGGCTGATAATCAGCTCAGGAATCCTTCCAGTGCTTCCCCACAGGGAAAAATAGTGTGTGCGTGTGTGTGTAGGTACACTACAAGAAAAACTGACAAAATAACGATTCCCTGCACTGATGTCAAAAATGTAACAATGATCTCAAACACCAATGCCTTTTCTAATGCCTTTCATCCTTTGCCCTCAAACCAATCAATCATTCGGGTATATAAAATGAAAAGTGTGCCAATTATCTTAGACAGTGTTTTTGGTGTAAAACGGTAGTCCTTTATATAGTACAAAAATGAGTAGTGAAACTTAAATAAAACTGGATATATAATTACTGTATTTCAGTACATCACTTGCCTTGCATTAATTACTGAACATACCAGGAGATGACCTAAAGGCATTTCTCTTCATGTACTGTACTGGAAAAAATGATAGCAAGAAAGAGAAAGGTTGATTGGAAGTAAATCCGAACCCTCCTTTATAATGACACTATTTAAGGTGTTTGTACATAAATATTCCTGTGGAAGTGTAAATACGGTACATCTATTTCTGAGAGACAGAATGAATGTGTATTTTTGAGAGTGTGTTTGAGTGTGGGTGGTGGGGCATGAGTGAGACGGTCCTCAAATAACTTTCCATTAACATGGGGTAAATAAATTAACAAATATTTACTCTCAGAATAATTCTACAATCCTACACTCCCAGAGAGGAGCTTCATTCATAGGGAATGCGAATCACTGTTACAAACCGTAACCTGATCGTTGGCCCAGTCTCCTTGCAAGCACTTATTTCTCACTTGGAGTGAAATTAGCCCTGCTGCTACACAGCCTTATAAGCACCCACTACACAATCTAATGATGAAACAGCACAGCAACAGGCACAATCAGATCAACTGGTATATCGATGATATAGTAACTACTTTCACAGACAAAAACAAATTACTCGAACATGCGAACAAGGAGCAGGAAATAGCCATTCAGCCCCTCGAGCTTGCTCTGCCATTTAATAAGATTATGGCTGATCTGATAGTAAGTAACCTCAAATCCGCATCCTGCCTACCCCCGATAAGCTATCGTCCCCTTGCTTACCAAGAATCTGTCCAACTCCAGAAATATACAGAGTCTGCTTCTACTGTCTTTTCAGGAAGAGAGTTCCAAAGGCTCACGACCCTGAGTGAAGAAATTTCACCTCATCTCCATTTTAAATGGGTGACCCCTACTCACTTGCAGGTATTGCAAAAATTCTCTTTCTAGAAAAGTCAAAGCCCCTGTGACAGCAATCAGGGAAATGGGCATCCACTTTCTTTGGGAAAGGTATGATAGGTATCTGATCACCTCTACTGATTGTGGAAAACCTTTGATTTTGCGTGTTACAGGCTTTTTAACCTCCCAGTTTGTGGTGAACCATCGTTGGTTACCACTGGGGGTTGTTCTTATGTTACTGTTGGGTTAGGGTGTTGCCACTGTGGGGGTTGTACAATGTTGTTGGGTTAGGGTGTTTACCTGTAGTAAATGTTGTTATGGCACATCCCGGTCGGGCCCCGCCTCCGGGGGAGAGGTATAAGACCCTCTGCTCCGGCAGGACCCCTCCAGTCTGAACTGGTGTACTCGTGTTAGTTAGTTCCATTGTTTGCTAATAAAAGCCTTCAATAGCTGAAGCCTTGTTCCACGTGCTTGATTGTCGCGCATCAATTTTATTAGCAAACATAAAACTCTCAACAGTAAAAAGGGAGTATGGAACAAATATTAAAACCAGAACGTCTGGCGCTGGACCCACGTGCGGTCGGTGCCGCTAACACCTTCGACCACTGGTGGAAGTGTTTCGAAGACTACCTGGCAGCCTCTGTAGCTGTTACTACAGACAACGACAAACTCCAGGTCCTCCACGCAAGGGTAAGCGACACGATTTATCTTGCGATTCGTGCGGCCACCACTTACCCGAGGGCCATCGAGCTCTTGAAGAAACGATACACGAGACCACCCAACGAGATACACGCTCGTTACCTCCTCGCTACACGACGTCGGCAGTCGGGCGAAACCATGGAGGACTACGCCAATGAGCTCTTGCAGCTTGCCAGGGGTTGCGATTGTAAAGACGTATCAGCCGAACAATATATGTACGACCTCGCCCGAGATGCGTTCGTAGCAGGGGTAGGGTCCTCGTACATCCGGCTTAAGTTACTGGAGAAAGGGAACCTCAACTTGACCCAAGCGATGGAGATGGCTGAGATGCTGGAAGCAGCGTCGAAAAGCTTGGCTCTGTACCCCGAAGACCACGTGGAGACAACGTGGCAAGAGCAAGCTCAAATCCCTCCTCGCCCCACGGGCTCGCGCTCCCATATCGATCCGACGACGGCGGCAGCTCCAGGCGGCCAGCGATGCTATTTTTGCGGCGGGGCCAAGCATTCACGGCAACAGTGTCCTGCAAAAACGGCAATCTGCAGCCAGTGTGGTAAAAAGGGCCACTATGCTAAAGTTTGCAGGTCGAAGCCCAAAAACGGCAGTGCAGCTTGTGACCCTCCAGAGCGGAGACAATCTCCTTCGGCGTCGCAGTACCCACGAGGTCCGACCACGTGCGAATCCAGGACGGCGCCATCGTGGCTGACGGAGGAGGAGGAAGACCACCAGGAGTCGCTACGTTTGGCGCCCTCACCCACGTGCGATTCATGGGGGCGGCCATCATGGTCAACGACGACTAGGAGCGACCAGCAGGGGTCCTCAGCATCAACATCGGCTGCATGCAGTGACGCCCAGGGGCCAACAGTGGCGTCGATCTCCCTGGACCAGACAAAGCACCACAGGCTTGATAATTCCATGATGAACATCAAGGTAAATGGTCGTACTGTGTATTGTCTGTTTGACAGTGGGAGCACCGAGAGTTTCATACACCCTGACACTGCAAAAAGGTGTGGACTCCGGGTTCTACCTGCCAAGCAGACAATTTCCATGGCATCACGGTCCCGGTCTGTACCGATCCAAGGACGGTGTATGGTAACCCTAGAGGTACAGGGCACAATTTACGAGCAATACAGGCTCCTTGTGTTACCTCACCTTTGTGCGCCAATTCTCCTCGGACTAAATTTTATGGTCCACATGAAGAGTGTGATCCTACAGTACGGTGGGTCACTCCCTTCACTGGCAGTAGGGAATCAGCCGCAGCCTCCAAATTGCCCAAAGCGCCCCGCATGCAATCTTTCCACTCTAAAAATCACCACACCTTCTTTATTTAAGAATCTGGTACCAGGCTGCAAGCCCATCGCTACTAAGAGTAGGCGTTACAGCGCTGAAGACCGGATCTTTATTAGATCTGAGGTTCAGCGGCTCCTCAAGGAAGGGATCATACAGGCCAGTGCTAGTCCGTGGAGAGCGCAGGTCGTGGTAGTTAAAAGCGGGAACAAACCTCGGATGGTCATCGACTACAGTCAGACCATTAACCGTTATACGCAGCTGGATGCATATCCTCTCCCGCGCATTTCTGATATGGTCAATCAGATTGCGCAGTACCGAGTGTTCTCTACCATAGACCTTAAGTCCGCCTACCATCAACTCCCCATCCGCCCAGAGGACCGACAATACACGGCTTTTGAGGCGGATGGTCGTCTATACCATTTTCTCAGGGTTCCATTTGGTGTCACCAATGGGGTCTCGGTCTTCCAGCGTGCTATGGACCGAATGGTGGACCAGAACGGGTTGCGGGCTACCTTCCCGTACCTGGATAACGTCACCATCTGCTCCGGTGTCGCAACCGGTGTTGAGGAGATCACAGCGACGGTGCGGTCCTCCAGACCGTCTGGACTTGTGAATTTTGTACATATATGACCTGTTTTGCGCCCCGCCGGCCTTTGTTTTTAAAGGAGGGGTGAATGTGGTGAACCATCGTTGGTTACCACTGGGGGTTGTTCTTATGTTACTGTTGGGTTAGGGTGTTGCCACTGTGGGGGTTGTATAATGTTGTTGGGTTAGGGTGTTTACCTGTAGTAAATGTTGTTATGGCACATCCCGGTCGGGCCCCGCCTCCGGGGGAGAGGTATAAGACCCTCTGCTCCGGCAGGACCCCTCCAGTCTGAACTGGTGTACTCGTGTTAGTTAGTTCCATTGTTTGCTAATAAAAGCCTTCAATAGCTGAAGCCTTGTTCCACGTGCTTGATTGTCGCGCATCACAGTTCTTGACAGTAAGTAACCTTAATACAAATCTTGGGTAAGCTGGCATTTCTTGAGCACCTTTTGCTCAACTGAACCAAGTTGGTATCTTTACTGGAGTCTTTAAGGGGTCATTTCCCCAGCAGGTTTGTTTATTCTGGCCCTAAGCTCTTTCTTGCTACAATGCCCTCTTCACTGCAATTTCATTCCTCTTCATCATGTCAGCAGCCTTTGTTCCCCTCATCCCGAGCTTTTTGAGGATCTCTCGACCTGCGATCCCACAAATCCCAAGGAGCATATCACAATTCTAGACTGTTAGCAATTCATTCTTCCAGTAATGGTCTGTTATCCTCTGTGAACTTTATTGCTCCCTGCTTTGCATGGCAAAATTTCTGTCTGATATTGATTTTTCAGTTCCTGTTCACTATCGAGTAACCTCTGAAGAACAGCTTTAGACTAGGAAATCAATGAAAGCACTAACAGCCAGCACATCAAGTAATGTCGGTAACAATGACTCAGGCTATTATTTTTCCTCATGCTTTTATAACCCCTGGCTATTTCATAGCATGGTATAAACAAATTAAACCGCTGGATAACTCTGATATAAAATGCTTTTCCCAACTGTTTAAAAAAAAAGAAAATTTTTAAAAATCCTTAGATCTTATGTCATCTCTTTGACTAAAACTGCTATTGTCATGCAGATTTGTGTTTGGTCAGTTATGTGAATGGTAGTGCTATTTGGTTCAACGTTTGAATTAAAAAAAAATCCCGGACCTTTTTTTTGCATGTTATAACAAAAGTCTCTTCACTTATGACTGACGCTATTATGAATGAAAGCTTTCTTCTTTTTACTTCCAAAGAATCAAGTATAGGAGGAATGCCTTGCAGCTAATATTGTAAAGGTATTATGAAATGCTTTAAAAGACATTTTTTTCAACAATCTAATCTTCTGACTCATAACCAGAAAAGTGGTTCTTTCTTCAAGGGCAAAACTAAAACCATTATTCCCTGGTGAATATCCATTTATCTTTTATAATTCTTTCTTGGCTCACTAAAGTTCCCCAGAAAATTCTAGTTATAGCATGTTAGCATACTAGCAAAACATCATGTTATGATTAGCTATCTACAACCCCTTGATCAATCAATCAAAACATTAGACTTGTACTTTATTCATTCCACTGCTTAAGCCATTTGGCCCCTCGGGTCTGCTCTGCTAGGCAATAAAATCATGGCTGATCTGATGTGGTCTGTCCTCTATAATTCTAGACTTGCATTGTTAATCTATCTAACCCAAACTTGAATACATTCAACAACCCAGTCTCCACTGCTCATTGGGGAAGTGAATTACAAATAATAACCCTCTGAGAAATGTAATTCATAGAATCATAGAATCCACAGAATCCCTACAGTGCAGAAGGAGGCCAATTGGCCATTGAGCTTGCACCGACAACGATCCCACCCAGGCCCTACCCCGGAAACCCTTTATATTTACCCTGCTAATCCCCCTGACACTAAGGGACAATTTATCATGGCCAATCCACCTAACTTGCACATCTTTGGACTGTGGGAGGAAACTGGAGCACCCAGAGGAAACCCACACAGACATGGGGAGAGTGTGCAAACTCCACACAGACAGTGACCCATGCCGGGAAACGAACCCGGGTCCCTGGCGCTGTGAGGCAGCAGTGCTAACCACTGTGCCACAATGTCACCCCTTCCTTCTCTATTATAAATGGAAGACCCTGTATTTTTAAACTGTGCCCTCTAGTTCCAGATTCCACCCCACCCACCCCCCCCCCCCCCCCGAGGGGAAACATCCTCTCAGCATCTACCCTGTCAAGTCCCAAAATCCTATATGTTCAGATCACCTCTCATTCTTCTAAACTCCAATGGGTATAGGCCCAACCTTTCCTCATAAGACAACTCCTTCATCACAGGAATCAACACATTGAACTTTCTCTGAACTGCCTCTAATGCAAGTAAGATGACCAAAACTGTGCACAGTATTATAGTTGTGGTCTCACTAATGTCCTATATGGCTGCAGCAAGAATTCCCTACTCTCATACTCCATCTTCCTTGCAATAAAGGTCAACGCTCCACTTGCCTTCCTAATTACTTGCTGCACCTGCATGTTGACCTTTTGTGGATCTTCCTGCTGGAATTTATCAGTCTGAACGATAGCTTTCTTTATGAAATATAATACCAAGCTCTGTTAATGGATCAGTGGGATTTTTTTAATATTGCAGAACTGACACACACCAACCAGAAAAGACCCAGATTCAATCCCCAGTCTCTGCTGTGTCAACTCGTCTCAGCAGGCTACAAAGATGCAACATTGGTCTCATAATCCCTTTGCCGTGGAGGGGAAATTCAGCCTGGGTTCTGATCATTATTTAGTTAACCCTTGAAAATAAGTACTTCAGATGACGTCAGGGTCAAGCCTTCCTGTAATGCATCACTTGCTGGCAGTACTGCAGTGGCTATCTGAGTAGTATAAAATTGCACTGGAGAATTTTTAGTATAGTTCCCATCACATTTATTTTAAACAGGTTTGTAGATCTTATGATGATTAAGCCCCAATATGAACACACGTTCAAATTTATTATTACCAAAAACGAAGGCTAATGCTCAAAAACAATAACAAAAATCCACTGTATTGTCCGTCGAGGTGAGACCTGTAAATACTACACAGATCATGATTCACTGATTACTCCAATTTGGACAAACTGCTAGGAGCCGAGGGATAGATGAATGGACACAGTTATCTTCACTTAACCCATCAATAATGTTTTTGTCAGATGGGATTATCGACACTATCAGTATTTGAGTCAGGTACTTAAAAAGGGGTAAAATCCATTCTTATGGCCTTTAATGCATTTATTTTTCTGCCAAATTTATTTCATCCTCTCCTGAGGCATTGACTTCATGCTGAAGCACAGTTCCACACACCCAGGCTCCCTCTAATACCTCATATAAGTGACTATTTCTCAGGTAGGAGCCTGAATAAATACGTATGTAGACTGTTTGACCTCTGGAAAGTATCACATTTCATAGAATTCTTACAGTGCAGCAGGAGACCATTTGGCCCATTGAGTCTGCACCGACTCTCTGAAAGAGAATGCCACCCAAGTCCTCCCCTCCACCCTAACACGATGGCTCACACATACACGCACACCTGTTGTTCTCAGTGTTGTTACAAATTATATTACTCCTCGTTCAGCTCCAATAACACTCAAGAAGCTCGATGCGATCCAGAGCTAAGCAGGCTACATGAATGGCACCCCATCAATCGCCTTCAACATTCACTCCCTCCTTCATGGCACACAGAGGCAGCAGTGTGTACCCCACCTACAAGGTGCATTGAAGCAACTGACCAAGGTTTCCTCGACCACACCTTCCAGACCCACGACCTCTAGGAAGTGGGCATTAGATGCACTGGAACACTACCACCTGCAAATTCTCCTCCAAGCCACATTCTGACAGCGAACTATATCACCATTGTTCTTTCACTGTTCCTGGGGTCAAAACCTGGAACTACTTATGTAACAGCACTGTGGGTGTACCTACACTAGCTTTTGTAGCTCGATGCAACAGTGCATTTTTCAGGTCGTGAAAGATGAAATTCTGATTAACTTCACTTAGAAATACTGGGCCCGTCATAATCTGAGGATCTGGATAATGCCTTCCAACTGCTGCCGACAATTCACCGCACAGAAAGAAAGACCTGCAGCTTCCACGGTCTCAGGATGTCCCAAAAATGATGGATAATTAAGTAGTGTGAACTGCAGCCACTGTTTTAAGAAATGAGGCAGCAAATTTGGGCATGACAAAAATCACACAAATAAATAAATGACCAGGTCATCTGATGAAACTAAGTAAACTGGCGCTTGTTATTACTACACTGCCGCGAGTGGTCCGCGCAGCCCTATTTGCCCACCACCAATTTCTGCACTAAGTCTGAGGTTGTTATTTCTACTGGTCAAGCTGGAATATCCTGGGCTTCTGAGCTGGGTAAACTCAACCCTCTCTTGTTCATTTCACAGATGAGAGATACTTCCCTTCTTCCAGATCCTAATTAGTCACATTTGTTTGACAAAAATCAAATGATCCACATGTATATGCCAGCTTCTCATTTCAACCGCCTCGCTCATCCCAAAACCCCATTCAACTCAGGAATGTGTTTTGGTTGGTCTCTGGATATAGGTAATTGACAGTCTGAGGTCAACGGACCTTCCCACAGTCCGCCCCCCACCTGCTCCAATTCCCACGGCGGGTGGGATGGTAAAATTCCGACCATAGCTCCCTTAACCAGTATAATTTTAGTCACCTCTCCCTTGCCTGGTCAATTTTTCATTTGCACTCATCGATGTACCAGAACACTATACTAATTCATTGGACATGAAATGTTTCAGGATGCTTCAAGATCCTGAAAGGTGCTACATAAATGCAAGTCTTTTTCTCCACAAATTCTGTTACGCTTGACCATTACCGTATTTCAGAGTGATTCGGCTTTTCTAATTTTGGTGTTAGCCTTAAACCAACTTTCAATCCTGTGAGTTAAAAGGTTGAAGGTTTAAGTTCCATTCCAGGCCTTGGACAAACAATTCAATCTGACACTTCAGTTGCAGCACTAAGGGAGTGCTGCATTGTTGGAGGTGCATTCATTCAAATGAGATGTTACATCAAGGTCCTGTATGGCCTCTCAGGTAGATGTAAAAAGATTCCATGCCACTACTTTCAGAAAGGCAGGACCGCCATGAATACAGCTCAAAGCACCCGGGTCCATAATTAATAAGATCAGGGCCAGAAAAATTTGGGGTGTTTTCCCACTTGCCTCCACAGCGGGAAACACTCTACATTCCCTCCTTGCCATGGGACTTAGTCCCAGGATGGGAGAACTCTGCCCCATAGTTATTTTTCAATCAATAGTATTTAAGAAAAAACTATTTAGCTGATCATTTATCTTATTGCTGTTTGTGGACTGTGCACAAATTGGTTGACACATTCCCCTAAATTACAATGAGTACACAGTGCACGTCAGAAGTAATTAATTGGCAGTGATGCACTTTAGGATGTTAGGAGATTGTGAAAGTCATTACACAACTGCAGGCATTTTTATTTCTTTCCAGAACATTCGGGCCAGAATGCTGCATATGGAACAATCAAAGTGATCTCATTTTCTGAGGGAGCTACTTGCTGCATGTCGCCAGTCAGACTGAATTTGCCACACTATACTGAGCACATAATAGAATTAACCCAAACATTTACCAACCATACACATACCATAATACAACAAACGGAGGCTCTTCCTACATTAAAGCAGCAAGTTGCTTATAATGTTATACTTGTTTGTTGTGTTTTCTATCACAAATTAAATAGGACTTTAATATTATCATTGCAGCCCCTGCTTCAAGCTGATCTCCTATATCATTGAAAACTATGAAGAAGCAGGGATTAAGCATAATCCCACACTTTGTGCAAAAATGAGTCAATATCAAACAGACTGAAAGCCCCTAACTAGGAAAGTAATTGAAAGCATGAAGCTCTATTCCTCGTCTAGTTATATGGCCTGTTAGTGCGCTGACATTCCTCTCTATCTTTCTTTGCTATTTCCCTAATTTTCCTTTGGCTGCTGTGCCTTCAGGCTAGACACAGTGATGCAATTTACAGAGAGAAATTCCCCTGGCACCACCAGCAGGACTTGGTGACAGCGCCATTTGTACTGCAAACTGTCATGCCGTGACACTTGTACATTCACATAGTTCTTAATCCTTTGCTTGTTGCTAGGAGTCTACCACTTCACCTTCTGCCATGCCCCTTCTGTTGTAAGGCTTTTATCAATGTACCCCTGTACGTTCCTGATTATAAATACAGCACACAGCACTACTCTGTTACTACAAATAAAATTATAAAAATCCCGTCGATGTCGGCCAAGTGCATGAACAGAAAGAAAATACAATCTTCCACCTTCTCAGCAATTTCTGTCACCCTAAAGTTGCAAAGGTACTTTTAAGTTTCTTTCCAAGAATGTCATTCTGCGGATACCAGCATTTCTAAATGTACACAATAGATGGGTAGGAATCCTACTATAAATAAAAATAAAATCATTTTTATAGCACCCTTCAAACCCACAGAACGCCCAAAGGTGTTTTCCAGTCAAGATATTACTTCGGACGTAAAGTCGCTTTTGTAATGAAGGAAACGTGGCAGACAGTTTTCACACAAGAAATATCCACAAACAGAATGCGATATTGACCACTCAATCTATTTTTCATATGATGTTGATTAAGGAATAAATACTGGCCAGGACACCCAAAATAACACTCCTGTTCTTCTTCAAAACTGTGCAGTGGGATCTTTAACATCCACCTGAGAGGGTAGATGGGACCTCAGTTTAATGTCTGATCTGAAAGATGTGCTCCCGCCAGTGCAGCACTCCTCAGTACTGCAGAGGAATATCGGCTCTGATTTATGCGCTCAAGTCCTGGAGCAGGAATTAAACTCAGAACCTTCTAAATCAAAGGCAAGGCTGCTACCAAATGAGCCACGGCTGACACCAAAAATTAATTAATTGGTTATATTAATTAGGCCGAATAGTACAGGTCCCTGTCCACCCCCCTGCCCCCAGTTAAAAAGTCAGGGGAAAGGCAGCCCATCCACTATCCTGACAGCTAGTGTCAGAGATCTTGGTGAGTGCGGTGGGTTCAGGAGGATGGGGGTGGGTTAAAATTGGTATAACTTGGAGGAGTCAGGGTAGGGGGTGCCTTGAAGGGCCTATAGAGGTGGACCCACCAAAGGAAGGCCCCCACCCTTTGTCCGATAGCAGCCCACAAAGCTAAAGCGCCTGGCTTCCACCATGGTTAAAATACAGGTGGCATGGAGATCAGGATGTTAAGTGACCATTACTGGCCATTAACGGTCTCAATAGTCCCGAGGGTGTGTATGGAGTGGTGCCTGACCCCTTCCCCAACTTCCATAAAATTTCAGACAAGTCAATGGGAAGGCCACCCTCTGGATTTGAGTGCCCCCCCACTTCAAATTCACCAGCTGGGAGCGTAAAATCTAGCCCAAATTTTTAATATGAGTGCAAAATAAACTGCCTCTTCAAGAAGCATACGAAAAAAGGGCAAGGGCACAAATAAATTCGGATTTAGAAATGATACTGAATACAATTCTGAACATTATTCCTTGTGGTTCTGCTCTATAGACTTGTGGCAGGAATACCTGCAATCCGAAGATGGTAGATGTTGGCACAAGTACTATATTACAAACTGAGGTGATTAGTAACATCCTTAGAGTGGAAGTGAGAAGAAAATCTGAAATGTAGGTCACCACCTACCATCACCTTCCCCTCTCTAAAGCAATGTTTCTGTCCAATTTCCTTTTTTAGAACCCTATTTACAGCCCCATACAATTCCTCTTTACTGCCCCATGAAGTTTCTACCTAAATTATTTTCTTTTTAATATAAAACGCCTATTCATTTTTAGAACATAGCTTTGCAATGTCCAAACTGCCTCCAGGATCCAGCGCTCTGTCACAAAATCCACATTCAACTACCACAGGTTGCACTCAGTATCACTCAATCAACCCAATCACTAAACACCTTACCAAAGTAATGAGTACAAATGTGGAGGCTCATTCCATTTAATTAAGTCCTTTTTTCTCTTTGTTAATCCAATCTTTCCTTCCCTCTCTGTATCTGTTTTGACATTGAATGTACCCACTCTACTTTCTTCTTGGTCTGTGTGCTGTTTTCACAATCCTTCAACCTGATTAGTTAAGGAGATATGGGGTGGAGCTTTCCCATGCTCCCACCTACAGGTTCAACGGCGGGCAGGAGGGGGGTGGGGGGGGTGGGGAATTTGGCGGTGGGCCATAATTGGTTTTATGCTGTCATTAATTTTCCATGGGATCTTCCGCTGGTGCCCATCATGGTGGATTGGGAAACCCGCTGGAGATTGGCGCGAAACTGACTTGTGTCCTACTAATGACATGCAGATGAAGGCCTGAATATCCATGTCGGGTTCTCCGCGACACCAGCAGGAAAACATGCCAGTGCGATACATGTCTGGAACATCATAGCGTGCAGGTGTCAGGACTCACCTGAACAATGACAGGTGTTGCCTCTGGAGTTCGGGGTGAAGGCCACCAGTGGGGAGAGCATCTGCAGTTGGATTTTCCAACAGCGATAGTAGCTGTCCCTGTCATATAGTGCAGAACTTTGAAAAAGCAACTTCAAGTCACAGGTTCAACGTAGCGCCAGCAGGGTGGCCTCTGACGTGCCCACTCCGTCATCAACTCAGACAATCGATGCTCCGAGGCGCCATTTTTGAAGGACACCCCAGCACAAAATGAACAAATCAGTTCACCAAGATCCCCCGGCACCCCCAACTGGGCATTAAGTTGGCACTACCCAGGTCCTGCCTGGGTGAATGTGGGAACAACCCAGGTGCCAAGCAGAAATTACCCAGGCATTGCCTGGGTTGTGCCCAGGCACGACCATCTCTCTCTCTCCCCCATTTCCGCCCCCCCCACCCCAGCAATGACCTGACCTGACGTGAGCCCCCCTGTGGAGGTCTGTTAGCCAGGTTCATGTTTTTGAAGAAGGGTCGTGCTTCATGCCAGTCAGCTATCACCCTGATGAGGGTGGGGGATGATTCTGGTGTACGGGCTGATCGTGATATGTAAACTTAGTATAATGATGTCCCCGATGCTCACAGCCCATCACTGATGTTTGGGCAGGTTGGGGACAATCGCATCATGCTTTTTTGCTGATGTAAAATGCGACTTAGCCGTTCTCGCGATATTTTCTCCATTCGTCACCTAACCTGCCTGATACGAACGGGAGAGGAAAATCTTGGCCTTTGTTCTCATTGCACAGGTGCTTGAGTTGTTTAAACAGATCCCAGTTACCCTATGGAGCACACCTCACCATTTCTAGCTTCTATGTTCGGTGACCTGCAGCTCAAAGTATTGCCAAATTATGCAGGCGAGGACAAGTCTAACCAATGGCAGGCTGAGCACCCGCCTCAGGAAACTTTAGGTCATCAAGTTTACAGTGGTATATATCAAAGTGTTCTTATTAAATAAGAATGCATCATAACTACAATATCATAATGAAGATATGGGGATTTCCATGAGGACTATAATATATATTTGCTTGTTAAATTTATCCTTAGAGATATTTTTAAACTTATAAGATATATACATGAAGGATAAAAGTTGTGATGCACAGGGAACACAATTCGATCTACAAATCAGAATTTAAGTACATAAAGTTATTTAGGGTACTTTATATTTTACTGTTTAAAATCCTCAAGATTTTGTCCTAAAGCAATCATTATTACCCCAGAAACATTCGGTGAGAACTTCAAAACAAACAGAAGTGCTCCTATTAGTTTCTGGATTGTAATTCCATAATTATCTCAGTGGCGGTTTCACCTCAATTTGGTCTGTTTCCAGAACAGCTTTACTCTGTCATACATTAGCACTTGGCACTTTCTTTCCCTCTTCAGATTAAAAAATCTGGCATTTGATCAGTCAGCTTTGGAGTAAATAACCCGGTAGATGGGGATCTAGCTAACATGTTAGAGCAGGATACACGATGCCTTTCTTCTTTGTGGCTCCACCTCAGTTGGGGCTCTGCCCCTATGTGTGCTTTAATTCTAAACCCACCATCATCCTTTCATTCTTTATGCAAATAAATAGATCTTGGGAAGTTTCTGGCTTTGTTTTTTGGTTGTCATTAGCTCAGACTGAATAATATCCGCAAAATGTCTTTTCAATTCCATTTAGAGTGCAATAAGGGTAACTAACCAATCAACAGTTGATCACATTTTATAGTCATTGGCAAGGGGGAAAAAAATCACACATTGAAGATCAAGTTTACAAGTGGATTCTTCTGGCAGATGGAGTACAATGTTGGTAAATGTGAGGTCATCCATTTTGGTAGGAATAACAGCAAAATGGACTATTATTTAAATGGTTAAAAAATTGCAGCATGCTGCTCTGCAGAGGGCCCTGGATGTCCTTGTGCAGGAATCTCAAGGAGTTGGATTGCAGGTGCAGCAGGTAATTAAGAAGGCAAATGGAATTTTGTCCTTCATTGCTAGAGGGATGGAGTTTAAAAACAGCAAGTTACGTTGCAGCTATACAAGGTGCTGGTGAGGCCATACCTGGAGTACTATGTACAGTTTTGGTCTCCTTACTTGAGAAAGGATATACTGGCACTGGAGGGGGTGCAGGGGAGATTCACTAGGTTGATTCCGGAGTTGAGAGGGTTGGCTTATGAGGAGAGACTGAATAGACTGGGGCTATACTCATTTGAATTCAGAAGAATGAGGGGAGATCTTATAGAAACATATAAGATTATGGAGGGAATAGATAAGATAGAAGCAGGGAAGTTGTTTCCACTAGCGAGTGAAACTAGAACTGGGGGCATAGCCTCAAAATAAGGGGAAGCAGATTTAGGACTGAGTTGAGGAGGAACTTCTTCACACAAAGGGTTGTGAATCTGTGGAATTCCCTGCCCAGTGAAGCAGTTGAGGCTACCTCATTGAATGTTCTTAAGGCAAGGATAGATACATTTTTGAACAGTAAAGGAATTAGGGGTTATGGTGACTGGACAGGTAAGTGGAGCTGAGTCCCCAAAAAGATCAGCCATGATCCTATTGAATGGCGGAGCAGGCTCGAGGGGCCAGATGGCCTACTCATGCTCCCAGTTCTTATGTTCTTATGTTCATCCCATTGCGACACTTTTGATCAAAATAATAGAGGCACTGAAAAGCTAATACAGGAGCATCTTCGTAGTATCTTATCCAGAATTGCCAAGGGGCACAAAATTTGATTTAATTTATTATTGTCACATATATTGGTAGACAGTGAAAAGTATTGTTCCTTGCACTATACAGACAAATCATTCTGTTCATGGAGTACATAGGAGAGAAGGAAAGGAGAGGGTGCAGAATATAAATGTAGTCAAAGGGCTGCGGTGACATAATTAATCTGAAAAATATGGGCAATTTAATTAATACCCTGGCCTGTATTCTTTTGTCAACATAGAGTTACATAGAACATAGAACAGTACAGCACAGAACAGGCCCTTCGGCCCACGATGTTGTGCCGAGCTTTATCTGAAACCAAGATCAAGCTATCCCACTCCCTATCATCCTGGTGTGCTCCATGTGCCTATCCAATAACCACTTAAATGTTCCTAAAGTGTCTAGAGTTGATCTCTAATGTACACTGAACCCAAAATTCTTAGTCTCCAATATGCTGGCAGAATTTCTACCCATTAATCCAAAGATGCTGCACCTTTCTGTACATGGCCTGTTACTGATGACCCCCGATCTTGTAAAAGGAATATGAAAAGTAGCTGGCTGAGGTGTTTAGCTATCTATCAGGGCAATGGAGAATGGATATTGTGCTGGCGCTGAGGCTCATTAATGATGATGTGGTTACATATGAGAAGCAAAAAGCAGGTTTGTCAAAAGCCAGATTTTTGGGACTGGCAATGTCATCACTGGACTCTGTGACATCCACGAGTTCTTTCTCAATTATAACATTACTGAGCACATAAGACACCATTGCAATTCAAGAGGTGATATCTAGTGCATATTGCAACTTCAAGCATCTTCAAGCAGTTGAAATTACGCGGAGCATCCCAGTGCTGTGCAGAGTTATAATTTATTGGCTTAACTTCTTGTTTCAAGACATCCATTCCTTGGCAGCTCCAGTTATCTTGTGAAGAGGTGAGGTGGGCTTTGGGTACACTGGGCACGTCTTGTCACCCAGCAGCACTGCTTGTGAAATATAGCTGGGAAATTGGGCTGGTGAATTAAAAAGGCATTATGACAGCTACCAACATATCAAGAGTTCACACAAAAAATGTTGTGCAAAGCATTGCAAATGGTTTATATGACTATGGGTGTTTTTGTAGTTGATCTGAATATGACAGTTAATGTGAAGCCTGCAAATGCCATCAATAATTCCAATATCTTTGCGTTCCCTAAAAATTATTGCTTATTGAGTGCCTGTTGTCTCGGCCCATTGTCAGGACACATAAAATAAAATGTCATTGTAAAGGAAGGCATTGGTGACATTTACAAGAGTGAACAGCAAACTGGCCATGATAGCTCGTGGTTATATTATAGACTAGCATTCCTAGAAGCCTGGACTAACAATCCAAAGAAGTGAGTTCAAATCCCATCATAGCAGCTAAAAAAATGTAATATTTTTAGAGATATTTCTTAACTCTCAACAAAAATATACATATTCCACTGAGAAAGAAAGACTCCATGAAAAGGTTGCACCATTTGTGGCAAATAAGGAATTTAAGGATGGTATCACATTGAAGGGGAAAATATACAATACTGCAAAAATTAATAGTAGCCCAGAAGATTGTGAAAATTTTAGAAACCAGAATAGGTTGACTAATAAAAAATGAGACTGGAGTATAAGAGAAAACTAGCAAGCGATATAAAAATAGACAGTACAAACTTCTACTAGTATAGAAAAAGGAAGACAGTAGCCAAAGAAAGTTGGTCCCTTGTTGGTCCCTTACAGGATGAAACCGGGGAATAAACACAGGTCCAGTACCTCAGGAGCCTGCAAGCAAACCTAACAGAGTTTTGCTTTTCAGTCTTGTAGCAGTGTGATCCTTTAACAGGGAGGGAGGAAGAGGGGAAGGCCCCTGAGACCGCCGTGGTGGGTTGGGAGGTTTGGTCTGACCGGGGACATCTTTTAAGCATGGTGCCCCGATCTCAGTGCAGCCAGGCTTTGGTATGTTGAGCTACCACTACCCACCCCCCCCCCCTTCCCCCTGCCGTCCTCCGCCCCCACTCAGAGGAGATCATTAGATTCTGCCCGATTGGTTGAGTTCCAATGGAGAGTCTCTTTGGCAGAACATGTAATAAAGTGGTTATGTCTATCTTTTCTTCCCTCCAGATGCTCGCAAAAATAGCATTTTCTAATTTTATTTCCGGTTTCGTGCACCTGCCAATTTTCTCCTCGTATTACATTTTGAAACTCTTGAAGTAGCAGAATTAATCTGGAAAAAGGGGAATCATTATTTATTGAAGCCCTTCATCCCCTATCTCCAACTAGGTTTTTTTTTCAGACACCCTGTCAAATATAATTGATTCAACAATCCAGGGAACATTATGCCAGCAAGCAGCCATTGCTCAGTTATCCTCGATCATCTACCAGCTGCCAACACAACAGTAGCTCTGTATATTTTCTCTTTCCAGGATTTAAAGTGCCATATCCCTGGTTAGTTTCCTGGTTATAGTCACTCTAGGCACAACACAAGCGAATTCTAATCAGTGCTCTAGTATCTTAAATTGGCAACATCCTACTGAAACCTTCTGAAATATATCTATTTGCTACAGATGAGCACTGATTAGATTCAATTCACATATCTGGCATTCATAGAAGGCAGATCCTGTAAACAAATCGTCCACAAATCCATGACATAATGATCCAAACATTCCAGAAGTATGATTTTAAACTGATATTAAACCACATCTTATTTCTAAATGGCATTGAAAACAATGCGTACAAACCATTCAATTGTGTTTTATCACACTGCTAACCACACTCGGAAATCCATGTCATTTCCAGAGAAGGTTATATGTTAAATCAATCTTTTTTTTTTAAATGCTCAACTTATTAAACAACAATACAAACATTCTGCAAATAAAAAACAGGCTTAAATGCCACAGCCCATTTTGCTGCAAATAGATGCAGCCTGACCTTATGCCATGCATGTGTACAACCGCATGCACAGTTAAAAGGTTAACATTTCAATGTCAACCAATTGTTCAATTCTTCTTGTTTTCCCTTTGCTTGATACAGTAAAGCAATCACATATAATTTGAGATCAAATATTCAGTTTATACTCAAGATGAAATCTTACTAGCTGTAAAACATTACAAATGTGACAAAAACAGTGTAGGTGATGCAATGTTTGGGAAGTGTGCAAAAAGCTTCAAGATCATCTTGTCAGTTTGATTTGCAAGAAACAATTCTTAGAAAAGCATGAAAACAGGGGCAAATTAACTCGCCAATAAATGGGCTTACACTCAGTTCACCCATATATTGTGTCAACAGTGGGTCAGCGAGTTTCCCTTAAATCAGAAGATTGTGGGGGTTCAAATTCCACTCCAGGACTTGGAACACAAAAATCAAGGCTGGCACTCCAGTACAGTATTGAGGGAGAGTGCTGCACTGTCAGATAAGACATTAAAAGAAAAATCCCATCTTCCCTCTCAGGTGGATGTCAAAGATCCCATGTCACTATATCAAAGAAGAACAGGGCTGCTATCCCCCTGTACTTATCCCCAATCAACATCATGGAAACAAGTTATCTAGTCATCGGATCACATTGTCTTTTGTGGGAACTTGTTGTGTGTACATTGGCTGCCACTTTTTATCTTACAACAGTTAATCCTTGTCATTGGCTGTAAAACATTCCAAGACATTTGATTACCCATGGAAGGCATTAGATATATGCAGGTTAACTTTTCCTCCTTACAGGAAATTCCCAATCTTTGCTATATTTTGGCTATGTGGCAGTCTGCATGCAGAGGCAGCATAATCCAAAGAGGGAAAGTGAGTTTGGGACAATCTTCCTAAGCACCCAGAAGCACTGATGGAATTACCAGGAGGGGTTTGACTCCCCACCTTCTCAGCGCTTGTTTTTCTTTTAAAATGAAAAATTGGAAATCAGAAAAATGAAGGAAAAGACAAAATGAACCGTTTCCATACTTCACACATTTTAATCCTAAATAATTCAACTTGTGCCCGTTGTTCAGTAAAATTGTACATAACAACCATGGATTATTATTTAGGCTTAAAGCTTGCTAAAAACAAAACAGGCAATGCCAATCACAAGAACTCAGGCAGGTATTCGCAGCTTGACTGTTCTTGCTGCCAAACTACGGTGGCCACTTCAAAGAAGAAAATCAAGACAACATGCAACTCATCATAAACCTAGCTAGTTCAGACTGCACAATTATTTTTTCCAGCATTTAATTTTAAGTTGATATGATACAATGTCAGTGTGGAAACTCTTACCTGTGATGTCCACCCACGCTCACAGCACAAATATCCATGTCCTCCGGTTCTAATTCAATACTTAAGTAGCAGCCCTTTTATGTTAGAAGACTGAAAACATTTTTTTTTATTCTAGAAAACCCACATCTTCCATTTAAACATGATTCTTAAAGAAAAATCCTTTCCACCATGTTTAGCTCATCATTGTCATCTTACTTAAATGTTCTGCTGGTGTCCTAAAATGGCATTGCTGTGAATGCAAAGAGAATGGAAAAATTGAGCTTGCACGCTGCAATGTTCTTGGGGTTAACTAGCTCTGATTGGTATCTAATAAACGACTTACCACTACAATACCCATGCAAATGGTTAGCAAATTAATTAATTAGTGTACGTCTGCTATTTTACTCATGTCAAAGTCGAAAGGACAAATTAAAAGCACAGCAGATGGGGACGTCCGCACTCTTCTTCTGGCTCTTCATCAAGCCTTAGAGCATTAGGCTCCCACCCAGGAACTATAGATGAAAATGTCAACTTCAGCTGGCATTCAAAAAGGAAAGTGATGGCCTTGTGGTATTATCGCTAGGCTATTAATCCAGAAACTCAACTAATGTTCTGGGGACCCAGGTTCGAATCCCGCCACGGCAGATGGTGGAATTTGAGTTCAATAAAAAATATCTGGAATTAAAAATCTACTGATGACCACGAAACCATTGTCAATTGTCGGAAAAACCCATCTTGTTCCTTCAGGGAAGGAAATCTGCTATCCTTACCTGGTTTGGAGTACATTTGACTCCAGAGTCACAGCAATGTGGTTGACTCTCAACTGCCCTTGGGCAACTAGAATCATAGAATCCCTACAGTACAGAAGGAGGCCATTCAGCCATCGAGTCTGCACAGACCACAATCCCACCCAGGCCCTATTCCCGTAACCCCGCTTATTTACCCTGCTAGTCCCCCTGACACGAGAGTCAATTTAGCATGGCCAATCCACCTAACCCGCACATCTTTGTACTGTGGGAGAAAACAAAAGCACCCGGAAAAAATGCACACAGACACAGGAAGAACGTGCAAACTCCACACAGACAATGACCCAAGGCTGGAATTGAACCTGGGTACCTGGTGCTGTGAGGCAGTAGCCTTGACCACTGTGCCATTGTGCTGCCCATAATGGGCATTAATGCTGGTCAGCCAGTGAAACCCATGTCCCACGAATGAAGAAAGAAAAACTTGCCAGCCCTCTATGAGGTGCAACATTTTACTGGTTCTCCGAATGGCAGAGGAATGATTCCATTTCAGCAGTAAGAATAACTGGCACCACTGTTTTCTGCAGAAGACTGTCAACCAACAACTGACTTTGTGATTCAGGTATTCCTGACCTTTTGGGCAACACAATAAGCCGACATCAGCCATATGGAATCTACAAAGCTTGGGAGAGGAGAATCCTTGTTTAATTTAAAACAATCTCCAACAAAAAAAAACTTTTATTCATAATCCTGAGAGGCAACTGATATGCAAGGTGAGATTTCTCCTGAGGCACACAAAGCAGTGAAGAATCAAAAAATGTACTGATGACATAAACCCAGAGAATAAAGATGGAATCTTTTCCAGCCACAAATTTAATTTGTGCTTTGTATCTTGATAACACAAACAGGTTTTATTCATACACACACGCACGCACGCGCACATGCACACACTCTCACTCTGTGGCATTGCACATTCAAAGAGCAGACCTACTGTAACCTACAGACAAAGGGGATTTAAGTGGCAGGCGAGGAATTGGATTAGTCATATTTCCGACCCATTTTAAAAATTACTCATTTGGGTCTTTATTTTATTTTTACTTTTTTTCTATTATTCAGTTAAATAGCCAACCTTACAGCAATTTGTTGGTAGAATTGGATGCACCATAGTAGTTTCCCTGTCCCTCAGCAAGGAGGTTCTGGGAGACACAATGGCTATGCCACAACCAGCAATAGTTACTCCATGGCAAATCTGCATCTGTTTCCACTATAGAAGGAGACATAAAAATTTTACAAAGTTGACAATAGCACTGAAAGATTTAGGATGTATGCAAATATATATACACACGCATACATTATGTGTATAAATGAATGATGATGATGGTTTGTTCATTATTATCAACGATGACAGGATTGCTTCCCGAATAATGCAGGTTGCACATACTTCAACAACTGTAATTTTTACAAGGACTATTTTCCACACTCAGAACATTAGACCTCACACTGGCCTAGTTGCTGATCTTTCCATCATCTCCTTTGGGCTCTTTGTTTCTTCACTTAGTTGGATGTGACACATGGCAAACTTTACTGTCCCATCACAGACTTGTTCCTCTCACACGTATTATTCTCCATATGTCAGCTGAGGTGACACTTTTTATACAAGTATATAACATTATTTTTTCACATATGGTTAGAATTATTAATTACAATAACAGTATTATTCTCTATCTTTTGGAAAGTGAAATTTATTATTGTTGCAGCTGATGGAGATAATACAAATGACAGTGATCAAAAAAGTAGACAGTTCTCCATCATGATTGAAAACAACAGTTTCTGTTCATGGACAATGAGATGCTGACAATGATCATCTTCACATATTTTAATAATGATGCAAAAATAGGTCATTTAATCTTTGATTAAGCCACAATACCCCAAAACAGGTAGTAAATTACTGTGTATACGATGATGAAAAAAATAACAGCAGTGAAAGTTGGGCTTTTATGTGGTAAAAGCAGCTTTTTAGTTTTCACTCCTTTAGATTATGGGAAGTTAGAACTCAAGACAGCTTCAAAACCATAATTATCTTCGTACAAAATGATAATAATTCACCATTCATTTATTGCCCATCTGGACAAACTATACTTTTCTTCTCACACAACAGACTTGAAAGCAAGCAAAATACTGTATTTTCCATCACACTCTTCTGTACATTCACAAATTTCCTAATTTCCTTTCAGGTTCAATCTTCCCATTGTTTGAAAACAATTAATAATTTGCTCTCTGCTGCGTTTTGCTGACAGTCGATCTCAGCGGGATACCTCCAACATCTCAAACTTAAATTCCATGCGCTTACTTTTCAGAAATTCCCTGCACCTTATCGTTATAACCTCCTTTAGCCGTACAATCTCCCAGTTGAACGTTCCCTTCCTCTGTCTCTGGTTTGTATATCTCCCTCTTCCTCGAGCTCATCATTGGTCACAAGGTACAAATCTCCTCCACCTCTGCACCCTCTGAAAACTTACTCAAAGCTATCTCGGACTGTGTCATCTCTCTTAACATCTCTTTTGCTTTACTCGCTGCATGTTTTTTTTCTCAACTAGCTGATTTTTAAAAATTCATTTGTGGGACAGGGGCATCGCTGGCTGGCCAGCATTTATTGCCCATCCCTAGTTGCCCTTGAGAAGATGCTGGTGAGCTGCCTTCTTGAATCACTGCAGTCCATGTTCTGTGGGTTGACCCACAACGCCATTAGGGAGGGAATTCCAGGATTTTCACCCAGCAACTGCGAAGGAATGGCAATATATTTCCAAGTCAGGATGGTGAGTGGCTTGGAGGGGAACCTGCAGGTGGTGGTGTTCCCATTTATCTGCTGCCCTTGTCCTTCTAGATGGAAGTGGTCATGGGTTTGGAAGGTGCTGTCTAAGGATCTTTGGTGAATTGCTGCAGTGCATCTTGTAGATAGTACACACTGCTGCTACTGAGCGTCGGTGGTGGAGGGATTGAATGTTTGTAGATGCGGTGCCAATCAAGCGGGCTGCTTTGTCCTGGATGGTGTCAAGCTTGTTGAGTGTTGTTGGAGCTGCACCCATCCAGGCAAGTGGGGAGTATTCCATCACACTCCTGACTTGTGCCTTGTCGATGGTGGATAGGCTTTGGGGAGTCAGGAGGTGAGTTACTCGCTGCAGTATTCTTAGCCTCTGACCTGCTCTTGCAGCCACTGTGTTTATGTGGTGTGTCCAGTTGAGTTTCTGTACAATGGTATGTTGACAGTGGGGGATTCAGTGATGGTAACACCATTGAATGTCAAGGGGCAGTGGTTAGAGTATCTCTTATTGGAGATGGTCATTGCCTGGCATTTGTGTGGCACGAATATTACTTGCCACTTGTCAGCCCAAGCCTGGATATTTTCCAGATCTTGTTGCATTTGAACGTGGACTGCTTCAGTATCTGAGGAGTCACAAATGGTGCTGAACATTGTGCAATCATCAGCGAATATCCCCACTTCTGATCTTATGACGGAGGGAAGGTCATTGATGGAGCAGCTGAAGATTGTTGGGCCTAGGACACTACTCTGAAGGACTCCTGCAGAGATGTCCGGGAGCTGAGATGACTGACCTTCCACAACCACAACCATCTTCCTATGTACCAGGTATGACTCCAACCAGCGGAGTGTTTGCCCCCTGATAACCATTGATTCCAGTTTCGCAAGGGCTCCTTAATGCCACACTCGGTCAAATGCAGCCTTGATGTCAAGGGCTGTCACTCTCACCTCATCTGTGAAGAGTCTTAGATATTTTCTGACTTATAAATGCTATATGAAGTTGTTTTTCAGCAAATGCTGAAGGGAGAAAACAAAACATAAGCAAAAAATAAAGCAAATTTGTGATTAATGCATCAAAAAGAGACTTTATGTAAAGAATATTTAATAACTGAAATAGACCTTCATGTAGGATGGTGGAGGCTAAAATTATAGAGCCCAGAGCTAGGATCAGAGGTACCATCAGTTTTTGTGGAAGTAATTTATTTAAGGCCAATTGTCCTTCCTTATCTGTAGTTAACTTTGTGGTTTTGGCTCACACATGAAGAATGTGCCCCTTTTATGGATGGCAAAGTGTTGACAGCATACATGGAACAATAACCCAACACAAATTCATGCCCCTTTGCACACATCCATAATTTCTGACCATCTGTTTATTGGATTCATGTACCTGAAATGTACTTTGCTTCCTGCTTATGAAAACTGATTGGCAAGGTGGCAAAATGGCATGACTGAAGATGAGAGATTTAATACGCAACATAAGACCTACACAGCATTATATTCAACATTACAGGCTCAAAAAATATAGTACAATAAACTGCAAATTTAGAAACAAGTACATATGGAGTGAAGCTGCGTCCTACAATAATAGCTTACGAATTGTGTACATTTTGTTTGCTATTTAAGGAGTAGCAAATTTATTTATCTTGAATGGATTATTGCCTTTGTTTAAATGGCAGGGACATTATCACACAAGCATGTCAACACTTCCACATGCTAATATCACCCACTGCAACTTCAATCCAATTAAATTAACGTAGACATAATTATTATTTTTGAACATTATTAAAATCGCACAATCCAGATAACACTGTAGTTATGTGTTTTCACACATTACCACAGAGATGAAAATTGGTTGCATGGTAACTAAGCATGACAGTGTTCAATCACATTCAGATCTTTGTTGTTTTCAGAATTCTACATGATCACCGAAATGCAAGCTGGAAAGAGCTGCCTTGTATTTATATATGCCTATCACATCTCTCAGAAACATTCCAAAGTACTTTACATACAATCCATCTGAAATACATTCATTATTGCTCTGGATTGAAACTGATAATAGTGTTATAGTTTCTCGATGGAAGCAAAAACATGATAAGCACCATTGGTCTTTAGTTACACAGAACAAATTTTCAACTTGATAGCAATTTGTGAAAATTGCGATGCACAATTGATTTATGCATGACTGAACATTATTTAAGGTTTTACACGCAAATGTTCTCTTCCTCACAACTGTTCTCTCCTCTCCAATTTCTATGACTTTCACACGAACTATCATCTCATGATACTAGTGAAATGAACTCCTTTTAGAGCACTAATCAAAATGATTCTTTTCAATCTTCATGGTGCCATAGAGTCATAGAGGTTTACAGCATGGAAACAGGCCCTTCGGCCCAGCTTGTTCATGCCGCCCCTTTTTTTAACGACTAAGTTAGTCCCAATTGCCTGCGTTTGTCCCATATCCCTCTATACCCTTCTTACCCATATAACTGTCCAAATGCTTTTTAAAAGACAAAATTGTACCCACCTGTGCTACTATCACTGGCAGCTTGTTCCAGACACTCACCACCCTCTGTGTGAAAAAATTGCCCTTCTGGACCCTTTTGCATTTCTCCCCTCTCACCTTAAATCTATGCCCTCTAGTTTTAGACTCCCCTACCTTTGGGAGTTTAAAGTGCTTAGATCGTTTTTGCAATCTCTATGGTGAGAAGTAAAAGGTCTGATGCTTTTTTAGTCCCATGCTACAAGTCAAAGTGCCCTATTGTGAAAAGCTGGAAAGGAGGCAAATCATTTCACTTATCTTTTAAACTCTTCCCACCTCCAATCCTGTGTTAATGCCTCCATGTGACTGGTGTAAAATCCAACGCAAATCCAACAAAAAGACCGGCTACGTCTACGAAATTAAAAAAAAAATTACCTGGCGCAAGCCTTGTGAAAATGAACAAGGGTGGGAATGGAAGTAGGCACTGGTCCTGATAGGGATCATGAAATTCCAGCCCACGCTGTCAAGGCAGACACATGAATAATGGTCACTTAGGTGAGAGCAATTTGAGGGCACCAATTTCCCATGGTAATGTAGTTCAGCAGTCAACATCTTCGTAAGGGGATAAAGTTGGGAATGAGGATAATAGGCATACGAATTGTACCTGTATATTAATACCTGTTATACCTATTTAAAATAATAGGGGCAATTTGAAATTTTGATGATGCTGCAAAATGGGCAACAGTGACATGGGCTCCCATTATACATCCTGGCTTGATTTCCTGTCCCGGGCATATAATGGATGAAAATAATCCAAAATTACCAATCCAATACCTTGGGGAAAAGTTAAAATTGCCCTCAACGATCATTCTCAGGTTGCTAAAGGTACAGCACCTGTAGGTGGCACTGTGAACAAAAGATTAATTCAACTGATTGCAGGAGACTACAATATAAAAAGTCATGACAACCCCTGATACAAACCTCAAAAATCCTAATTCATTACTCTCAGGTAAAGAAGCAAGTTCCTGGGCCCACAGGAAATGGCCAAGACAACATACCTGTAAAGTATAAAAACACTAAGAACACATCTGCCTTGCACAAAGTGTGGAAACAGACATCATCCACCCGATTGAAAAATCTCAGTCAGTTGATCGTATAGGTAAGAAGTCTTGTGAATGAAACAAACCAAGTACAAAATGAAATTGTGAGAAGGATACCTATTAAATGAATCGCTTAGAGCCCAAAAGAAGCACGATGGAAAAGGAAATTGTACAGCAAAGAAAAGTTCCAGAAAACCACCGACACTCATAGAGCTAACAACTGTAACACGCACGCACTCAAACACTTGGAATGGACAGCTCACCGACACTGAGAAACACGGAGACAAGATTGATGACAACCATGCAAAAAATCCATATCTAAGTAAGCAGCAAAAAGGCAACACTGCAGAAGAATACTCCAGCAAAACGCCAGTGACTCAAACCAATGAACAATGAGCACCAATACACCCCACTCAGCATTAACTGAAATCTTACTGGGGCCATCACGACATCTGTAAACAGCAAGCAAAACCTACCAGCTGCTGGAGAGTAGAAACCTACTTAGCAAATTTCACTTTCTTCCCCCTTTTTCCTCCTCACACCAATGACCTCTCCTCCCACTGAGCAGATTTTAGTTGCAACTGCAACGCCCCCTTCCTCAGAAGAGGTATTGTGGCCAGCCCATTCCCCACTGAGAAAACATTAGCCTCGAAATTCAATGGCGGTGTACCTGTTATACAGGTGTAAAACTGGCACCTAAGCATTTACAATGGCAAGCGGGGAGAGTGCACACACATTACGTGCAAGAAGTGTGCTACTCGTCATACTGCTGTATGTAGAGAAGGATGCGTCAGAGTCCAAATTTGAAACAGACATTAGGTCCGTTTTGTACACCAATAAGTGGTGCATTGCCTGTCTGAGACCCCTAATGTAAAACTGGGCTGCCCTGTATGCTGGGAGGGCTGCATGCAGGAAAACATGGTCTGTATGCAGCCTAATCAATGAATCTCAAAAGGAAAGGAGAGGCTGCAACCAGGAGAGAGAAGAAAGGATGCTGTGCAATGGCCAGACTTGATGAGAGTGCTCCACCCAGAACTGCATAGACCAGTGGTTCCCAAAGGGTGTGGCGCGTCACACTGGTGCGGCGAGAGAGGATGGCAAGTGTGGCTGGAAGATTCAAGGACAATCAAAGAAACATTTAAACATGGATAGATATTTTTCCAAAGTGAGAGCAAGAGCATCAAGTGATGCTGAGGACGATCCGAGTCCACGTTGTGATCCAGAATCGCCATTTGAACAGAGTGCTGAAGAAGAGTCGTTTAATTCTACACCAGTAGCAGGCCCAAGCAAACCTCCAAAAAGGAAAGTTTGTCGACAATAGATGGATAGCTATCTGAGTCTCGGTTTCACATGGACTGGAGATGAAAACGTACCTCGGCCTATGTGTTTGATCTGTGGTGGAAAGCTTTCCAATTCTAATATGGTCCCAAGCAAGATGAAAAGACACCTGTTGTCAAAACATGGAAATCTGGCAAACAAGGATGTTCAATATTTTGAAAGGCTTTTGGAACAGCAGAAATGCCAACGATCATATTTCGAAAAACGAATGACAGTCTCAGATAAGATGCAGATTGTATCTTACCAAGTGGCTGAATTGATTGCTCAACAGACAAAACCACATACAATAGCTGAAACATTGATTCAGCTTGCCTGCAGCTTGATTGTGAAAACTTTGTTTGGTGATGCTGCTGAGCGAGAAGTTATGGAAATTCCTTCGTCTGATAATACAATTTGCAGAAGAATTGTTGATATGTCGGCTAATATTGAGAAGCGTGTTTCCGAAAGTATGAAGAACTCTAAATTTGCCATTCAAGTTGATGAATCGACCGACATTAGTGGAAAAGCACAGATGCTTGCCTATATCAGATTCATTCACAATGACGAAATAATCACACAGTTTCTATCTTGCAAGGAACTTGAAAAACATACTAGAGGACAAGATATTTTCCAAGCCTTGTCTGAGTATTTGGAAAAAGTTGAGATTTCATGGGATTCTTGTATTGGAATTTGTACGGATGGAGCGCCATGTATGATAGGGAATGTGAGAGGCTTGGCGGCACTCATCAGACAGAAAAATCCAAATGTAATATCAACTCACTGTTTTTTACACAGAGAGGCATTAATCACCAAGACCCTTGTAGCTGATTTGAAGTTGGTTCTAGGTCAGACTGCGCGCATTGTGAACTTCATCAAAGCAAAACCACTAAAGGCGCGGTTATTTGCTCAACTCTGCAAAGACATGGAATCAAAACATCAATGCCTAATTCTGCACTCGGAGGTTCGCTGGATGTCCCACGGAAAAGTTTTAAATCGGGTGTTGGAACTGAAGAACGAATTGAGAGAATTTTTGGAACAAGAAGGGAACCCATTGTACCACCAACTGGATGACAATGACTGGTGTGCAAAGCTGGCATATTTGGCCGATATCTTTTCCCGGTTGAATGTGCTCAATGCCAGTATGCAAGGCCGCAATGACAATATCCTCACAACTACATTCAAAAAAAAGCTTCAGCTCTGGCTCGGAAGAGCAATCCAACATAACCTCGAAATGTTCCCACTGGTAAAAAGTTTTAAAAGGAGCAATGAATTGTACGGCCTCATACAGGAACATCTTGCAACACTGGTAGAAAAGATTGATCATTACTTCCCATCGTTGTCTGCAGAAAAATTCGACTGGGTTAGAAACCCCTTTGCGAATTCCAGCTGTTCAGGTCTGACATTGGATGAGGAGGAGGAAATGGCCTGCATTTCGAGTGATCGCGCCTTGAAAATGAAACACGGGAGTATGCCACTGGACTCTTTTTGGATATACAACCAGAAACAGTATCCACACATCTCTTCAAGAGCATTAGCTATTCTTCTACAGTTCTCCACGACACATTGTTGTGAACAGGGATTTTCAGCTCTGACAAATATCAAAGACCAGAAAAGAGAAAGGCTTCTTTGTGTTGATGAGGAGATGAGAGTTTGTTTGTCTCAAATTAGACCTAATTAATATAAATGAGATTACCCGACAAAAACAAGCTCACACCTCTCATTGAGTTTGTATTCTTACTTAAGGTTACATATGTAAGAGGCTCGTCTGTAAGTATATTTTGGGAATGAATCATGAATCATGTTTTTATGTAGTTGCATTGTTTTATACTTTCTGGATGTCCCATGATCATATTATAAAGTAGTTGTGTTCTATGTTATGAATCAAGCACTGCTAGGAGTTGTTTCTTTTTGTTTTTGAATGTATTTCTTATCAATAAAAAATTCGGTGTGGTGCGAGCAAATTTTTATTCCGAAAGTGCGACCCAATGAAAAAAGTTTGGGAACCCACTGGCATAGACCATAATGCTGAAAACCATTACCAGTGCCTGCTCAAACTCCTCCCTTTTCTTCCGATTGCTACCTCCTCCCAACTGCTTCTTTCCCATGGCCAGAATCTGCATTATAGCAACTTGAATTTAAAATCCTCTATGTTGGTGAGTTTATCTCGAGTTTTACACTATCACCCAAAGTCTAAATAACCCTAAAAGTATAGATGATGTAGTCTTGGGTGGAGTGTTCCAACCGAGGCTTGGTGGTGCAAGTCGCCAGTGATTCTTTACCATCTGGATGACACAGTTATATTTAGGCATGCATTTTTGTTTCTTGAATGTCACCTGGTCAAAAATCCAATACAGTAAGTCACGATTAAGCTCTTTGATCTACTGTACAAGAGCATAATTGTAAAATATCACACTCCAGCACAAACTTGGAATGTCAACTAATCCCAACATGCATTAAACAGTATCACCTGCACATCTTTCTTTACTGTAATTAAATGAAGCCTTTTAAGTAGACTCCAAGCTGAATATCATAAATTACAATTCCCAAGATCCCACACATTGCCTTTCTGCAATAGCAGGAATAAAATCCTTCCAAGTTCACACTCATTATCAAAGAAAAGGGACTGCTTCAGAAGTACTGACATGTTGAGCAATGTTATTTGGATGAAATTTGGAGGGCTCTATATTTTTGCCTCCATAAGAAGATAGATATGTCAGTAGAATATTTTTCTTACACGTTTTACAGCACTATCCGTTTCCATCTCAAATGATCCAAATTATAGACATGCAAAATTTAAATACTCAAAGAAAAAGGCAAATTAATCTCATAATACTGTTAAATTTAGGGTAAGATTGAATTAATATTTTAATTCTTTGATAGTGAATACTGGGTAGGGCAGTGATTATATAACCTGAATAAGAACATGTATGCATGTGCATTCTACTGGGGCACGAGCTGTAACCCAGCCTGATAGCAGAGTGACAAAATTACTGAACAGATTGAATAAGGCTACAAGCATATGAAGAAGATAATAATGGGTATTTTCTGGCAGTCAAAAGGACTGATATCGCATTAGAGATTTTAGATGGCATATTAAATTGCATTAGCCACTATCAGACAGTTTCTGACCACCATCAGAACTCACTGGGTGTAATCGTGTGCTATTCTGCATGGAGAGTATGATGGTGGGAGAGCTATTTAATCAGGCGGGAGGTGACAGATGGGAAATCCGCCATCTTCCTGCTTCCACCCTGATTAGGTCTGTTGCAGGAAGCCCCTCTGACAACCTTCCTGGCCCACCGCCAATCGAGGTCCTGAAGTGCCCAATTAATGTCCACTTAAGGACCTCATCCTGCTACCTCTGTTATTAGCCCAGCAGTGTGCAATCATTACACAGGGGCTTTTGGGGTCCTCTCAATGCATCTTTGGGGTACCCTGGGGTATGAACATCTCCAGGGATTGGATGTTATAGAACAATAGAACAATACAGTGCAGTACAGGCCCTTTGGCCTTCGATGTTGCGCCGACCTGTGAAACGAATCTAAAGTCTATCTAACCTACACTCTTCCAATATCATCCATATGTTTATCCAATGACCCTTTAAATGCCCTTAATGTTGACGGGCCACTGAATTCAGTACATTCCTTTCCTTGATTTATTTTATCCTCTTCCTCTACTGTGAAAAAGAATTCAAAGTATTTGTTTAATAAATTATCGCCTCAATGTTATTCCAAGCAAGGTGGACCCATAATACAGAGCTACCATAATCTGGTGATAATTTATGACTAAGCTTGACAATCTCCTCTGAATTATGAGGGTGATTTAGGCAGTGTGTTCAAGTTCGAATGATCCTCTGAGGTGGCTAAGATGGAATTTTGAGCTGAAATGGTTGTTTAACTAAAGTTTAACAAAGGCTGCCATGTAGGTTGGGCAGGAGGGTGAGCTGTGATGAGGATGCAGAGAGGCTTCAGTTTGATTTGGACAGGCTGAGTGAATGAGCTTATGCATGGAAAATGCAGAATTAAGTGGATAAATGTGACATCATCCACTTGGGTAGCAATAATAGGAAGGCAAATTATTATTGGAATGGGTGCAAATTGGGAGATGTGGATACTCAGTGAGACCTTGGTGTCCTTGTGTATCAGTCGCTGAAAAGAAGCACCAGCCTCCCACCCATTGACAGTGTCTTGGAAAAGCAGCCAGCATAATTAAGGACCCCATGCACCTGGACATTCTCTCTTCCACCTTCTTCCAGTGGTAAAAAGATACAAAATTCTGAGGTCACGTACCAACCTACTCAAGAACAGCTTCTTCCCTGCTGCCATCAGACTTTTGAATGGACCTACCTCGCATTAAGTTGATCTTTCTCTACACCCTAGCTATGACTGTAACATTCTGCACTCTCTCCTTTCCTTCTCTATGTATCGTATGTTTTGTCTGTATAGTGTGCAAGAAACAATACTTTTCAACGTATACTAGTACATGTGACAATAATAAATCAAATACAACAGGCAGTAAAGAAGGCAAATGGTACGTTGGCGTTCATCGCAAGGGCATAGGAATAGGGATGTTTTACTGCAATTTTATAGGGTGTTGGTGAGGCCACAGTTGGAGTATTGTGTGCAATTTTGGTGTCTTTATCTGAGGAAGGATGTTCTTGCTATAGAGGGAATGCAGTGAAGGTTTACCAGGCTGATTCCAGGGAGGGCGGGACTGTCGTATGAGGAGACACTAAGTCGGTTAGGATTGCATTCATTGGAGTTTAGAAGCGTGAGAGAGGATCTCATAGAAACGTATAAAATTCTAACAGGATTAGACAGGGTAGATTCACCTAAAATAAAGGTGATGTGGGCTCTTTCGGGGCTGATTACCACTTAAAATATCTGATAGCAGTCATTGCAGAATTGCACTGCAGTTTGGTGGTGAGTGCTTTAACGAAACAGCCCATCCGAACAAAGACATGTCCCTGTCGACATCAACGGGGGTGAAGTGGAAATGGTTGAGAGCTTCAAGTTTCTTGGTGTCCAGATCACTACAACCTGTCCTGGTCCCTCCATACCGAACGCTGAGTTAAGAAAGCCCACCAACACCTCTACTTTCTCAGGAGGCTAGGAAAATTCCGCATGTTCACTACGACTCTGACCAATTTTTACAGATGTACCATAGAAAGCATCCTTTCAAGTTGTATCACAGCTTGTTATTGGTCCTGCTCTGTCCCAGACCGCAACAAGCTACAAAAGGGTTGTGAATGAAGTCCTGTCCATCAAACAGCCTGAGTAGGCTGGGACTATATTCATTGGAATTTAGAATAATGAGGGGGGATCATATGAAAACATATAGATACATTTTTGAACAGTAAAGGAATTAAAAGGTTATGGTGAGCGGGCGGGTAAGTGGAGCCGAGTCCATGAAAAGATCAGCCATGATCTTACTGAATGGTGGAGCAGGCTCGAGGGACCAATGGCCTACTCTTGCCTCACTAACCTGGTGGAGTTTTTTGAAGAAGTGACTAGAATGGTTGACGAGGGAAGGGCCTTGGATGTCGTCTATATGGACTTTAGTAAAGCGTTTGACAAAGTCCCTCATGGTAGGTTGGTGCAAATGGTTGGATCTCATGGGATAAAGGGGGAGGTGGCTAGATGGGTGGAGAACTGGCTTGGTCACAGAAGACAGAGGGTGGTAGTGGAAGGGTCTTTTTCCGGCTGGATGCCTATGACTAGTGGTGTTCCGCAGGGTTCTGTATTGGGACCTCTGCTGTTTGTGATTTATATAAACGATCTGGAAGAAGGTGTAACTGGGGTGATCAGTAAGTTTGCGGATGACACGAAAATGGCTGGACTTACAGATAGTGAGGAACATTGTCAGAGGCTACAGAAGGATATAGATAGGCTGGAAATTTGGGCAAAGAAATGGCAGATGGAGTTCAATCCAGATAAATGCGAAGTGATGCATTTTGGTAGAACTAACGTAGGGGGAGCTATACGATAAATGGCAGAACCATAAAGGGTGTAGATACGCAGAGGGACCTGGGTGTGCAAGTCCACAGATCCTTGAAGGTGACGTCACAGGTGGAGAAGGTAGTGAATAAGGCATATGGCATGCTTGCCTTTATAGGACGGGGCATAGAGTATAAAAGTTGGGGTCTGATGGTGCAGTTGTATAGAACGTTGGTTCGGCCACATTTGGAATACTGCGCCCAGTTCTGGTCGCCACACTACCAGAAGGACGTGGAGGCTTTGGAGAGAGTACAGAGGAGGTTTACCAGGATGTTGCCTGGTATGGAAGGGCTTAGTTATGAGGAGAGATTGGGTAAACTGGGGTTGTTCTCACTGGAAAGACGGAGGATGAGGGGTGACCTAATAGAGGTGTATAAAATTATGAAAGGCATAGATGGGGTGAACGGTGGGAAGCTTTTTCCCAGGTCGATGGTGACGTTCACGAGGGGTCATAGATTCAAGGTGAGAGGGGGGGAGGTTTAACATGGATATCAGAAGGACGTATTTTACGCAGAGGGTGGTGGGGGCCTGGAATGTGCTGCTGGGCAAGGTGGTGGAGGCGGACACACTGGGAACGTTTAAGACTTATCTAGACAGCCACATGAACAGAGTGGGAATGGAGGGATACAAAAGAATGGTCTAGTTTGGACCAGGGAGCTCCCTGGTCCAAACTACCACCCTCTGTCTTCTGTGACCAACATCAGGCCGAAGGGCCTGTTCCTGTACTGTATTGTTATTTGTTCTAGTTCTTATGTTCTTAAAATTAAAACCCTTTGCCCAATGCCCTTTAACTTGGCCCCTCACCACCACTCTTTGGTGCCCATCACCTCTTGGCCCATTGAAATAATAATAATAAACTGCCAGAAAACTATCTGTAAAAATCATTAAATACTAATATTACTGTGGACAATGATCCAGATAGATTGTTGCCAACTGAAATTCTGACTCTTGATTTTTTTTCCCGACACCATATATAACAGAGTGCTGCAATCAATTATTTTAACCTCACTGATACCTGGGTTCAGGTCTGGTTTTTGGGACGAAATGATCTTTGAGCACAAATAAATACTGAAGCTGCCAATCTTCATATAATAATCAATTCAGTCTTGTTTGTTTTGCGGAAAAGAAACAGGAAAAGGAAAGGTCCATTCTTTCTGTAGGTGGATTGTTATCTGCCAGCCTATAATGAAAAAAAAATGAAAGTCACGGGCAGGTCGTCGACTCATTTCTCGACGCCTCACAGTCTTGAGCTTCCCTCTTTAGATACTCACAGAAGCCTCCCATTTTCAATTTATTCTCCATCTAACATTCTCCATCTCTCTTTTGGTCTCCATCCCTCTAATCTCCTGCTATCCACCTCCTTCAGCAAGTTTTCATGCCTGAGATTCTATGATTCTATCAAAGAAGTGAGACCAGGAAAAGCAGGACAGTGTGACAGAATCCCTGCAGAAATGATCAAAAAACTTACAGGGAGGCAACAAGAAAATTGATTCAGTAAGGAGATGTACACCACAGGAGAATCGCCAGAAGACTATTTGAGGATAACAATGGTCCCAATGGAGAAAGCAAATACCATGAAACGTGAAGTGCATCGTACCAGAACTTTGATTACACATGCGAGGTAATGTTAAAGATCCAAACAAATGGATTGGAAGCCAAAGTAAGCCATCATACAGCTGTGATCGATTTGGTTTTAAGAAGGGTTGTGGAACTAGGGAGGCTTTGGCAGTGATGAGAGTGTTAAGCGAAAGAAGCACAGAATACCAGCAAGAAGCGCGCGGTTTGTGGATTATAAAAATCTGGCAAAATCTGTTGCTTGACAGATACTTGTCGATGGAATGAAAGAAAACTTACAGGAGGAAAGTTAATGTAAAAGTTGTAAAGGTTGGAAAAATAATGGTGGAAAAGCAAGAGGTCTTGATAACTGAAAAAAAAATAAGTCGACAAAAAGGCAATTGTACACATCAGGATAAAGAATGCAAGTAAAAAAAGAATCAGACAAAATCACTAAGATACTTAGTTTGGAAATAAAGGAAAAATTAGAAAGGGTTTTTGAAATAGGATTTACACTCCACATGTGGACTAGCAGGATAATTCATGAGTGATAAAGTTGCAAATTAGGTATGATCATCATGTTATCTAGAGACAACAGAAATGATCAGCTGAAACTTCCCAGCCATTCATGCTGGGAGGATCTTCCCGTCCTGTTGCCGGTGCAGCCTTTCCCAGTGGCGAGGGGTGCAATCAACGGGAAACCCCGATGATGTCTCCTCACCCTGTATTCTTTTATATCCCACCAGAAGTATCCAATTCAAAGTAAATTGTAAAAATCAAGATGTGGGGATGCCGGCGTTGGACTGGGGTGGACACAGTAAGAAGTCTCACAACACCAGGTTAAAGTTCAACATGTTTATTAGGAATCATGGGCTTTCGGAGCGCTGCTCCTTCACCTGATGAAGGAGTAGCACTCTGAAAGATTGTGAAGCCGAATAAACCTGTTGAACTTTAACCTGGTGTTGTGAGACTTCTTACTATAAAAATCAAATGAGGGCAATATTTTTTAGCACTAAATGCTGGTGCACAAATTACCGATGGATCCTGTGAACCTTTTTTTTTGCCTTACACTCTGGTCTGCACTCAATTAGGACACCAATCGCATGACATTCAAAAATTCCGGCCATTCACACCCAGCGGAATTCTCTGGTCCCTCTGCAGTGAACAGAGGTTTGGCTGAGCGCCAAATTCTCCGTCCTTGCTTGCAGTGGTTGGGGGCGGGGGGGGGGGGGGGGGGGGGGGGGGAACAGCTGGAAAATTCCGGCATATGTCTCAGAAATTACATTACATGTGGTCAAAGTAAACATCGTGTGCAATTTTTCCGAGATAGACATGATTTCACATCAATATATAGAATACCTCATAATATTGGTCTGTAAAACACAAACACTTAATAATACATTAACAGTTCAAAAGCCTATCAGGGTTATTGCAGTAATATCAATGCCATTAAAGTTAGCAGATAAATGAGGCTAAGCCTGTGATGATTAATTTTCTCTTTGGAGGAATCAACTACAAGCAGCAATCAACTGAAAAGTAAACACATAATCTATTAATTATCTTGTTATCAAGCTAGCCACTGTGGTCATGGTATATACCTCTGTACACACATCCAAGCTGCATGTTTCAAATCCTGCTCTCCATAAAAGTTTACACAATCTCTGTTTACAAAACATTAAACATATTACATAGTGTTTATATATCCTAAAATATATTAAAATTCAATGGGTAAGACAGTTAAAATCCAATTTTATAGCATTCATTCAGCAAAAAATATTTTAAAATATACCAAGATGGACCATGTTCCTATTTTTAATGGACATAATTACATGCATATTATAGAACTGGAAGGCATGGATACAAAATAGTATCCATTCTTAGAGAACAGCAGATACATAAACTGTAGATACATATAACAGACTCCAATCAAGGCTGACTGGCAGATGGATAGTTAAGTTAATTAGTGAAAATAATTTTCACCGATTCAGTGACAGTCACCGCTCTGTCAATTTGCCTATGCTGTCTGCACCTGACCTTAAAGCATCCGAAGCTGATATAGCACAAAAATAGTGCAGAAGATTTCAATTCTTTGTTGAAGGCTGCTACTACTTGATAAAATTGAATAATGCTATGAATAAAAAGATGAAAGTTTAATCACTTGACATCATCATTTAAACTGATAATCTTTAATGGGTGAATTTGAGACACAGAAAATACAATTGTAAAAAAGAACTCAGTACTACTTTTATCATAGAGTCCCTACAGGGCAGAAGGAGGCCATTCGGCCCACGCATCGAGTCTGCACCGAAAACAATCCCACCCAGGTCCTATTCCCATAACCCCTCATATTTACCCTGCTAATCCCCCTGACACTAGGATTAATTTAGCATAGCCAATCAACCTAACACGCACATTTTTGGACTGTGGGAGGAAACCGGAGCACCCGAAGGAAACCCATGCAGACAGGGGGAGAATGTGCAAACTCAACACAGACAGTGACCTGTGGCTGGAATTGAATCCGGATCCCTGGCGCTGTGAGGCAGCAGTGCTAACCACTCTGTGCCGCCCTGGTATGTAAACAAGCTGCTCATTGGCTCTTCCTGGTAATAATGGTTAAGTGACCATCAGTGTTCAAAAGACAACTTCGATCATACAAGGACAGAGTTCCCCAAGACATTAATAATGGTCTTTTCTGGCTCGGTATGTCTTGGCTTTCTATGTTTAATCCAAGGAGAATGGTTAATTTCATGATGCATAAGTGGGACAAATATTTTCAATTTTGCAAATAAAGCCAAACAGAATTTTTTTTATTACAAAACATTCTGAACATTTGATCTCTTCCTTATTCTCACTTCAGCATATGGCTCCTGAATGTACACCCAGTCTATACAGTTTTAGTCAGAAAAGAAAATACTGTTAGAAATGCAAAAATGAATAAATCAGATGCAACTGGCTCTAATTAACTTGTGCAAACACAATTTCAATAGATTACCATCTCTGAAGTACAACCTTTAGGTCATATTTCAGCTAAGGTTGTGATACATTCTTTGAAATATGTTCTTGAAGAAAGAAAGTTGCAATGACTCAGTGATCTAGACTGCCAAACTCAACAACAAATTACATCCTAACCATGGAAAAACATTCCAAGGCATTTTACAGGAGGTATAATCAGACAAAAAATGGACACACAGCAAAAACAAAGGACTGTGTGTTACAAACTATGAAATCAGCAAATGGAGTAAAATATTTTCCAAACATTTCATTCTTCAATAAAGAGCGCGAACCTGGATATTAATATCTAACATTCAAACCCACAATTTTCATTGCAGCACACTTGATTTTACAAATACTATTCTGGCATACTGCTTGACCACAGCATTCCTACATCATTGCTGGATATAATAAAAACAATAAATGAGTCTAACTTCAGTGGTAGAGAAATGTTTGGAACAAAAATCTGAGGAACAGAATTAATCTTCACTCGGGGAGACAAGGATTAATAAAGGATAGTCAGCATGGCTTTGTCAGGGAAGATCATATCTAACAAATCTGATTCAAATTTTCAGGGTGCGACTAGGGTGTGTGGATGAGGACAGTGCAGTTGATGTAGTCTACATGGACTTCAGTAAGGCTTTTGACAAGCTCCCGCACGGGAGGAAGAGCAACAAGGTCGGAGCCCAGGCCAATTTTGCAAATTGAATCCAAAACTGGTTAGTCCTAGAGCACAGAAAGAAGTCTCACAACACCAGGTTAAAGTCCAACAGGTTTATTTGGTAGCAAATACCATAAGCTTTCGGAGCAGAGCTCCTTCATCAGATGGAGTGGATATCTGTTCTCAAACAGGGCACAGACACAGAAATCAAATTACAGAATACTGATTAGAATGCAAATCTCTACAGCCAGCCAGGTCTTAAATGTACAGACAATGTGGGTGGAGGGAGCATTCAACACAGGTTAAACACATCTCTTTAACCTGTGTTGAATGCTCCCTCCACCCACATTGTCTGTACATTTAAGACCTGGCTGGCTGTAGAGATTTGCATTCTAATCAGTATTCTGTAATTTGATTTCTGTGTCTGTGCCCTGTTTGAGAACAGCTATCCACTCCATCTGACGAAGGAGCTCTGCTCCGAAAGCTTATGGTATTTGCTACCAAATAAACCTGTTGGACTTTAACCTGGTGTTGTGAGACTTCTTACTGTGCTTACCCCAGTCCAACGCCGGCATCTCCACATTAGTCCTAGAGCCCCAGTAGTTTCTCTTTATTTACTCTATCTTGAAAGCTTGATCATATTACCTATCACCCTTCTAAATTCCAGGAGAAACAACCCAAAGCCGGAATTTTACGTGGTTTGAGCAGTCATGAGCTCGATCAACGTGTCAAATTGTACAGGAAAACATCAGGCATGCACCCCACCTCACCACGTACTCGCTTGATATTTCACTCGGCAGGCATGATCAGGAGTTGGAAGCGAGCCGACTGACAATTAAACAGCAATTAAACCCATTAAGGGATCAAATAAAACCAACATTACATGGACAGTCCATTTTTATGGCTCAATTGGCCAGGTAGTCTTTACGTTTTCATTTCAACTTCAATGCAGGGCAGAATGAAATGTCTGGGATGTAATTTAATTCAAGAAAGATGTCTGGGAACTGACTACTGCTGTTGGGTGTCTCGACTGTGCTGCATAGAAGACACAGTTTACTGCATTTTGTAAATCACTTTTAATTTGTGGAGGTTTCCAGTTCCCTGAGACGGCTCCACAGGAGCTATACACACTGAGGAAGCCCAACAGAAGTGCCAGCCCGTGCACTCCCTTTCCTTGCCACCTGCCTTCTTCCCACCCTCCCTGGCAGCGCTGAGCCTTTCTCAGTGCATGTTTCAAGCAGGCAGCTCATTATTTGGCCAGCCAGTGTGAAATCACATTCCGGGACCGATTGCAGTTGGAAGCATATTTCACACCCACTAAGTGCGTGCCCCCTTCAGGTGCAAAGTTCAGGCCTTGGAATCCAAGTATCATTCTGGTAGATCTACAATGCTTAAACTGTCAAGCAGTTCTACCCCACCCCTCCTTGCATTCTGGTTCTTCAGATATAGCATTCCATGAGCCTTCTTGATTATTTTATACCTTTTCACTTATTTAGAAAGTGAAGATTCTGTTCAGTCCTTCTTAGGTCCAAAATGGACACCCTCATATTTTCTGATGTTGAAATGCAATTGTCACAGTTTAGTTCACTTAACATCTTTGTAATGTTATTCTTCTGCCTGCACTGTTTATAATGCCACCTATATTTGTGTCGTAGACAAATATGCATGTGTGTCTTTCTAAATGATCCTTTTTTATTCATTCATGGTTTGCGATTGCAGTAGCCTATACTGCTCATCTCTAATTTTTTTAAAACAATTTTATTCCTTCCTCTGAATTATAAAGCCAGTGCGCAGAGTTGGTGGGGGAAGCCCCTAACCCTTGCTCAATTCAAATTGAAAGCAACTCATGGTCTGCAGACAAAGGACATACTAGACCCAAACCAACAAGAACGGGCATCACACCTGATCTCACACTTGATCCGATGCTTGATTTTAGCCAATAGACTGTGACTGGAGAAGATGGCGGTGAGTCCATCTTCCTGAATACAACTTGCTAGGCTATTTGAGAGTGAAGTTAAGAATCATAGAAACCCTACAGTACTGAGAGAGGCCATTCAGCCCATCGAGTCTGCACCGACCACAAACCCACCCAGGCCCTACCCCCATATCCCTACATATTTACCCACTAATCCCTCTAACCTACACATCTCAGGACACTAAGGTCAATTTTTAGCATGGCCAATCAACCTAACCCGCACATCTTTGGACTGTGGGAGGAAACCGGAGCACCCAGAGGAAACCCACGCTTAAACACATTGCTGTGTGTCTCAAATCACACATAGGCTAGACTAGGTGAAGATGGCGTGTGTTCTTACAACAATCCTGCAGTAGCATGGTGATTATTACTGATGGTAGCTTTTTGTTGCAGGTTTAATTAACTGCTACGCACTCTGCAGCAGCAAAAAGGAAAAGGGAAGCTCCTCAGCTGGAAGTGTCATGGTGATACCATTAGATAGCACTAGTGGGAGAGCCCACATACGGCATATTCAGCAGGGTGCAATCCAGAGAGGACATTAGTCAGAACAATTAGACACTGTTTGATGTCACTGCCCACTCTGCATGCTTTCAGCACTGCATGGCATACCGCAGTCGCATCCTTATAACCACAGCACTGTGTTGAATATGGTCCAGCCATACATTTTTGAAGTTCCAGGCTTCCTTAGTGCCAGAGTCTCTACAAAGCTGTTTTTGCAGTCCAGATGCCTTACGCAAGTACAAGAAAGCACATAAATGAAGTTAATAGTTCCAGAGAGGCTACATGTTCTCTGTTTGTTGTGAGTAGCCATATAATGCACTGTGTGGATGTTTGTCAATACCTACCTGTCGATTTGTGGAGAAAAAAATGTCTGCCATTCCGTATTGGTAAATTAGCTGGAAAAGACTTTGTCCACTGGCATTAAACCTCACTTCAACTCAGGACTTTTTCTCTGTTGGGCTATTTTGATAATTATCTTTTAAATTTTACTTCAGCTCTGTCCACACCCTATTGCACATAAAGACTTTAAACAAGTCGAGTCAAATAACCACCTTAAGGTAGGGGAATCATTCACAAGGAATTTGCTTTCTCCTATCCACGTGTAGGTGAATAGATCTGCCTCTTCATGCAGTAGGAGATCAAGGAGAAGGGACCACAGTCATTGTTCAAAGACAGGGATGAAGTGGTAATAAGTTGCCTCTTGCATAAATACGTAATAATGATAACTGTTTCATGTTGCACTAAGCACATTTCACTGTCATTTATGGCTTCAAAAACAAGTTCAACTTTATCAATCTAAATACATTTAAGATTCATAACCTATTGTCATTATACAGAAAGATACTCAATCAATTTTAATGTTTAAACAAATTTCCAACATTGATAAAATTCAAAAGCATATTTATTCAAAATAAGTGTAGGCAGAGTGGTCACATGATGACGTAGCTACTAAAAGGATCATGTGACAGGAGCGCATGAGTTCTTCCCAGAGCGCAGGCAGAGTACAAGCATGGCGTAGCTGCTTTGCGAGTGAATAAAGTATTGTTTGTTACAAGTGCTTGTTGTCAGTCTTTGGGAACCCAGCACTTCTACATGATGTCAGGAGTTGGCAGTATGGCAAAAGGACTTGGCCACATTGACCCTCCTGTGTTCGAGGGAAAAATTGCAGACTGTTGGGAAAAGTTTGAGAAGGATTGGCATATTTACTGCCGTGCTGCGTTATCTGATGAATCAAAAAATGTACAGGCTTGCACCTTACTAAATCACCAAGGCCATCAAGAAGCTCAAGTCATTTGCTTTTGAACTGGATGAAGAGAAAGAGGACTCCGAAATGATCCGAAAAAAGTTTGAGAACATTTTCTTCAGGTAAAAAAAAATATAATATTCGACAGGCACATGTTTACTTCAACAACCAAAGAGCAGATAAATCAATAAAATCTTATATGGCAACCTTGAAAATCTTAGTAAAGAAATGTGCATTTTGCCACGCTTACTGATGAGTGTAGTCAGGGATCAAATAGTCTGCGGATCCATAGTGACCTTCTCTGTAAGCAGCTGCAGTGAGAGAAAGATTTAACACCACAAACAGCCATTAGCACCTGCATGTTAAATGAACATGATGTGGAGGTGCTGGCGTTGGACTGGGGTAAACACAGTAAGAAGTCTCACAACACCAGGTTAATGTCCAATGGGTTTATTTGGTAGCAAAAGCCACTAGCTTTCGGAGTGCTGCTCCTTCGTCAGGTAAGTGGGAGTTCTGTTCACAAACAGGGCATATAAAGACACAAACTCAATTTACAAAATAATGGTTGGAATGTGAGTCTTTACAGGTAATCAAGTCTTAAAGGTACAGACAATGTGAGTGGAGAGAGCGTTAAGCACAGGTTAAAGAGATGTGTATTGTCTCCAGACAGGACAGTTAGTGAGATTTTGCAAGCCCAGGCGAGTCATGGGGGTTACAGATAGTGTGACATGAACCCAAGATCCCGGTTGAGGCCATCCTCATGTGTGCGGAACTTGGCGATCAGTCTCTGCTCAGCGATTCTGCATTGTCGTCTGTCGTGAAGGCCGCCTTGGAGAACACTTACCTGAAGATCAGAGGCCGAATGCCCGTGACCGCTGAAGTGTTCCCCAACAGGAAGAGAACACTCTTGCCTGTTGATTGTCGAGCGGTGTTCATTTATGCCGGATCATTGACACGGATGCCATCATCTCATGTGAGAACACGATCCACCAGGTACACGGTACATACTCTTGCAACTCGGCCAATGTTGTCTACCTGATACGCTGCAGGGAAGGATGTCCCGAGGCATGGTACATTGGGAAGACCATGCAGATGCTACGACAATGGATGAATGAACACCGCTTGACAATCACCAGGCAAGAGTGTTCTCTTCCTGTTGGGGAACACTTCAGCGGTCATGGGCATACGGCCTCTGATCTTTGGGTAAGCGTTCTCCAAGGCAGCCTTCACGACACACAACAACGCAGAGTTGCTGAGCAGAGACTGATAGCCAAGTTCTGCACACATGCGGACAGCCTCAACCGGGATCTTGGATTCATGTCACACTATCTGTAACCCCCACGACTTGCCTGGGTTTGCAAAATCTCACTAACTGTCCTGCCTGGAGACAATACACATCTCTTTAACCTGTGCTTAACGCTCTCTCCACTTACATTGTCTGTACCTTTAAGACCTGATTACCTGTAAAGACTCGCATTCCAACCATTATTTTGTAAATTGAGTTTGTGTCTTTATATGCCCTGTTTGTGAACAGAACTCCCACTTACCTGACGAAGGAGCAGCACTCCGAAAACTCGTGGCTTTTGCTACCAAATAAACCTGTTGAACTTTAACCTGGTGCTGTGAGACTTCTTACTGTGTTAAATGAACAGCCAGAAAAAAGCAGCAGCCATTTTAAGCAGGCAGCAAAAATTTTCAAAATACAGAGCGTGCCCTGGCCCAACTGTGGTGGCCATCACCCTCAGAACAGAACAGTATATTTTGTGTATGATAAATGCTGTAATAAATATGGCAAGTAGAATTATTTCGCAAAATGCTGAAGATCAAAACCACAGCTGCCTTCCTTTGTCACCGGTCACATTGTGGCCAGTCAGTCCTCCAAGGGCAGGAATGTTAGCAGGGTAAAGAAACTGGAGCTCAGCCAAAGCAGCAAAACCACTGAGCCTCCAACAACACTTTATTGTCAGAGTGACGATGCCGTAACAGAAAAGGGAGGCCTTCATCACTCTCCATATGATTCGCAGCATCACAAGACTGAAGATAAAGATTGACAATAGAGCAATGTATAACATGTTGCCCAGCTGAATGCTATGGGAACTAAACCCATGTGCAGCACCAGGCCCCAGTACTCAGGTGGATCTCGTGGCTTATGGCGGACAAACCATCCAGTGCACAAAGCCCAGTTTCAAGTTTCATATAGTTGGCCAGAACACAAGGCCACTGCTAGGTCTTTGGGACAATATTAAACTGGGGCTCATCCAACTTGGTTCAGAGGTGGCAAAAGCACCACACAGCAGTGCATGCTTTACAACACCAGACCCCAGAAATGATAGAGTACAAAGATCTCTTCAACTGTGACGTCATTGGTAAACTACAAGCACCATGTGAGACGAGATGACTCAGTACCACCAATAGTTTGTGCTTCTAAAAGAGAACCAATAGCCATGAAGCAGAAAGTAGTCAAGGAGCTGCACTGGAAGACAATACCAGGCATCCTAACTGCTACAGACGAAGCCACAGAATGGGTTTCGGCAATGGTGGAGGTGAACTCAATAGGGTCTTTTAAGAGACTCTTGGATGAGTACATGGAGCTTAATAGGATGGAGGGTTGTAGGTAGGTCTAGAAGGTAGGGATGTGTTCGGCACAACTTGTGGGCCGAAGGGCCTGTTTGTGCTGTAGTTTTTCTATGTTTCTGATGCTGACTGCAGAAAAGAAAGATGGTATGGTTAGAATCAGCATTAACTTAGTGCACCTGAACAAGGTGCTGCAGTGCTAACCACTGTGCTACCGTGTCGCCCCATACTGTCTCAATTGTCAAAGCTGTGCAGTGCTGAGGGGGGATGCCGAATTGTCATAGGAGCAGTCTTTCTAATGTGATGCTAAATAATGGCCTTGCTTGTCAGTTCAGCTGGAAACACAGGGTCTTACGGCAATTCTTTAAGGATCAGAAAGTTCTCCCAGTTCTCTGGACAACAATTATCCTTTTGGCCAACACAAGGTTATCTGGTCATTCATCTTCCTGTTGGTTGTGAGACCTGCCATGTTTGCCACACAAAATAACGGTAATTACACCAAAAATAATTAAATGGCTGCAAAGTGGTTTGGAGCATGTTCAGGATATGAAAAGCACTATGTAAATGCGAGTCCATTCTTCCTAAACGACAACTGCCAAATTTATGGTAGCATAAGATATTTTTCTCCATGATGGTACAGCCTATTAATCTGTCAGTTTCAATACATCAGAAATCAAAGCTTGTGGCTTAATTAATGCTGATGTCATGTTTTGGTAGGCTCTAAGATGGTGACACAAAAAAAGAGCTTTAAATATATGTTACAGCATCACCCAACCACTTTGTAAATTACAATGAATAGTACCTGTTGGGGCACATCTAATGACTGCCAAGTATAATGTGTGCCTATATGGAGTTCACAATGTTGTTGAGCTGGTATTTGGCAGCAGAGTGTTAAGAAAGTAACACATAATAAAGTAAATGCTATATACTGCAGTTAACATTCCTGCTGGATCATTCCCTCTTTCTGCTATAGGAAGTTGTTTATATAACGACAGAGATTGCTCTATATTTCACACAAAACTGCTGGCACTGCCTTCAGTTATAGCTTCACTTTCACCTCAGTGTCGAAGCTTCAATGGCAAAACATGGCAAACTAAAGTATTTTTTGATTTGATTTGATTTATTCTTGTCACATGTATTAGTTTACAGTGAAAAGTATTGTTTCTTGCGCGCAATACAGACAACACATACCATTCATAGAGAAGGAAAGGAGAAAGTGCATAATGTAGTGTTACAGTCATAGTTAGGGTGAAGAGAAAGATCAACTTAGTGCAAGGTAATCTCAACTTTATACTTGTATCCCCAGACCTACCTTTATCAAAGACCTGAACACCAATAATCTTATCATTTCAGGACTAGATGCAGGCTATTCAAAAAAATAATAATTTTTTTGGCTCTTTTGGGATTGGTGAAGTAGCTCAGCACACTAACAGTACTGTGGATTATTTTTTCCATGATCTCCCTCTCGTAAGATGCATTATCAGTTCCCACAGCTCTTAACAGCTGTGAAGATAAAAGTTAAATATCCCCACCATATACAAGCTCATAACAGAAACAAGCCCATAATACAACATTAACTAGACAATATCACTTGGAGATATTCTAGTGGTATCTTGGTGATAGTGCTTCACCAATCTGATGGCATGTCACTGCAGGCCATTCCTGAGCACCTTCTATTGGCCAAAACAGGCACAGTGAGCCCTTTCAGCACATTACTCATCAATACAGTCAGCTGGACAATGGAGCAGGGATCCAACCATTGTGAGAAACAAAATACAAAAAAGGGTTAAAAAAAAACATTCCCACTGCAAAAGCGACCAAACTGATCAAATTAATCTGCACTAAAGACTGATAGATTTCCATGTGGCATTGTGCACATAAAAGACCATGTCTCAAGAATTTTTACGCGGAAATTGTCTTCCATTTTAAACAGCTACCTCAGCAGTCACAATATAATGGTAATGAATTATATTGACAAGAAAATTAATAGGTGTCAAAATATCAATGGACCTACTGTGGGGGATGGAGCAGTGAATTCTGAGTTCATAACAAAAATAAGGAATGGCAGACTGCAATATGAGGTTTCTCAAATTATACCAATGGAGCCTCTCTTAGTGAGATTACCAGTTACTGACCGAGTTCCTGCTCTGGATCATAACCTGCTGATTCCTATTAGAAAGTCTGTGAGTAATTCAGGATCAAAGTGATATTGCACCTAATGGGACATCAAGGTAAAAATGGCAGGCATTACCCAGATATGGAAGTTCTGCCCCCATTTCCAGCAGATTCTAATTTTGATGATGGGGAGTGGGGGGAGGGGAGGGGGGGTTGCGGGGAAAGAGAGCAGAGTATAAATCACCCAGACTGGAAGCCCAAACTCTATAGGGCCATTTAAAATTAATGCTGAATGCAAATGTACCCCATTTTTACTTTTCTAAGGGTGTTGACCCACAGCGTGGGAGTCATAAATTTATGAAGGAGGTGCAAGTGCTTGTGAAGAGCAGATTCAGTCTGGTTAAGTGTCATGATCTGAAGTTATTTAGATCCTAGCCCTTTGAATATGAAACAATAGACCACAGCTATCAGAATAAAAAGAAACACTCACAGCTGCATTGACTGATTAGCAGGCCATCTGGTATAGCTTAGAAACAATTATCATCTGTTCCTGCAGTTTCAATAGGCTTCACATTTGGCATTTCGCAAGGGCTGTTATTATAGCTGACCCCATTATGATCTTAGCTGGGGGCAAAGGGGAGGGGCAGAGGAGACAGATTGGCAGTCTGATTGACAGATTTGAAAGGTTATTAAAGGATTAGTGTCTTTGATATGGTTACGGAATAGAAGTTTGTTTGTCCAACATAACGATGACTTGAGGGTATTTAAAAGTTTGAAATATGTTTCATGAATGTGTGTTTTTTCAGTATCAAGTGTGTATGAGCGAGAGCTCTCAGGTTGTTAGAGGACTGGTATTTTTCAACTCTGCATGGCTTCTGAGGTGTGCCCATGGTAGATGCTGGGTGAGTGGTTATGGGGTTGCATGGGGAGATAAGAGTAGTATTGGGTATGAGGTGGCATTAGGGCATGACTTGTTCAAGAAAATGGCATGGGGGCGAGGGCTAGCAAACCTAAAAGCCTTTTATCAAACTGAACCAAATCCGGTGCTTATTGTGTAAAAATAATGTTTCCTCATGTCACCTCTGATTTGCCAATCACTTAATGATCACCTACAATCTATCCACACTGGATTCTGACTTTTCTACTTGTGGAAACAGTTTCTCCTTATTTACTCTACAAAAACTCACATACTGTGGTTTGGTTCAGAAAAAATAAAATTAATAGACAATACGAATACTTCAAATCACGGAAAGCATGACCATTGATTCAGTAATGTTATAGCCAAAAAAGGTATGGTGACTTTTAAATCTAAACTGATTGAGTCTCATATAAGGATGTAAAGGAAGGATTTTATAAAATCGTTTAAACCATCAACCTTATCAAACAAAAAAAGGCTTTATTTGTTTAATTAACTTGTGATCAGGATGCATTTCTGTTTCCATGCACCAAATTCCAAATCAACAAGTTGTTTCTTGGTTTTCGTCCTCTTTTGATTATAAATCATACATTGCTACAGAGATGTAGAATATTTTCTATGTTGTGCCTGTATGATATATGCATCCTCTATTTAATGCCTACTTGGTAGTTGGAAGAGTGACAGCAAAATAGAGGAAAGTTTACAGCTTTGCAACCATAACACCCTGTAGCATTGGTTAGAGGACATTCAAATCCAAAATTTCTGTCCTTCTTCATCCTTTGAGGCAAGTAACAGAAAGGCTCTATCAGTCCATGTGTGACATCCGGCACCAGACATTGATCTGAATATCTGGCACAGATGTGTATGAAGTTCTTGCAGTGATCACCAGCAGTACATCAAGGGAGTGGAAACCAATCCAATTTATAAGGATGTTGGCTAATCTGACGGTCCTTTGACTGACACATGAGTGCAGTCTATCGCCCTGTGGACCTGTACTAAGTCTGTGAGTGAAGAAAAGCCAACAGCCTCTCAGATTTGACTGGCCGCGTTGGTATCAAAGTGAATACAGTTGGGTGCCTTGGCAAACAAACCATCAGTGGCTGCATCAGGGTGATGGAGTTGTGAGCTACAGATAATGAAATTCTGCAAATGTCACTAGCAGGTACCTGGAAGGAGCCAGACATAAAGAAACTGAGATTTGTTGTGACCCTGGCAACCATAGGCAGTGCGGCAAAGCATGGGTTCATGATCCTCGAATGGAGATCTCCTTTCAGAAGGCTGCTGATGGTTACAACCACCTGTCATACAAATCTGAGCTTTCTGAGGCACTGTTGTTCCGGGAAGTTGAGGAAGCTGACCCTTGACATGCAAGACCCTGTTGGAGGCATTGCATTCTTCAGGGTGCAGCTCTGTGTCCGTCCCTTCTGTCCCATGTAGCTGCATGCGTCTGTGCAGAAGATAGCTGATGCTGAAGATGCTGTCCCTATTGCTGTGGCTCTGAGCTGGACCAAGCTACTGCTCCTCCTCAGAGACCTACAGTACAGCAGCATAGACAGGCCACATGTGGCAGGGGAGTCTCACGGACAGGTCCCACAGGCAAGAGGATACGATGGAGTGGACTCCAAGACAAAATTGCTATTCCCAAAGAAATCAGTGAATTCTGGCTGAAATGACGACTTTGGTCTGCACTAGGGGCGGCACGGTAGCACTGCTGCTTCACAGCTCCAGGGACCTGGGTTCGATTCCCGGCTTGGGTCACTGTCTGTGTGGAGTTTGCACATTCTCCTCGTGTCTGCGTGGGTTTCCTCCGGGTGCTCCGGTTTCCTCCCACAGTCCAAAGATGTGCGGGTTAGGTTGATTGGCCAGGTTAAAAATTGCCCCCTAGAGTCCTGAGATGGGTAGGTTAGAGGGATTAGCGGGTAAATATGTGGGGGTAGGGCCTGGGTGGGATTGTGGTCGGTGCAGACTCGATGGGCCAAATGGCCTCCTTCTGCACTGTAGGGTTTCTATGATTTTTATGATTCTATAGCCTTGCACTGTGGCAAGCAGGTCAATTTCAGTCAACAATGACTTCCCACTGTACGCTCATCTTCAGTGACCTAGCAAGCTGTGTAAACAGTAAGGAACACATTTATTGGCCTGGAAAGCTAGAACACAGAGTTAAAAGCTCTTAATTACCTTCTTAATCACCTTAATTGGTTTCCCACCATATCCAAAGGGGTTCCCACTAGCCTCCAGGAAAGCCAGAAGCAGCCAAGGTGACATCGAAAAACTAATCCATCATAAATTTCAGGGGACTTATCACCCCACAGGCATGCATAGCGGCTAAGAAAATTCTCCCCAAAGCTCTACATCTTTAGCGGTAGAACCTGTATTCAAAGGTTGTATTCACCTGGAGCAGATGTTTAAATTGGGCAGCACGGTGGCACAGTGGTTAGCACTGCTGCCTCACAGCGCCAGGAGTCCCAGGTTCAATTCCGGCCTCGGGTCACTGTCTGTGTGGAGTTTGCACATTCTCCCCGTGTCTGCGTGGGTTTCCTCCGGGTGCCCCAGTTTCCTCCCATAGTCCAAAGATGTGTGGGTTAGGTTGATTGGCCATGCTAAATTGCCCCTTAGTGTCAGGGGGATTAGCAGGGTAAATGCATGAGATTGCGGGAATAGGGCCTGGGTGGGATTGTGGTTGGTGCAGACTTGATGGGCCAAATGGCCTCCTTCTGTACTGTGGGATTCTATGACTCTAAAGGAAAGTGTTGTGTTCAGGCTGTGATCCAAAGGTGGATTGCAATGCTTCACACATTTCCTTATGCCTCTTAGCATGCTGTTCAAGGGAAATTCCTGGTACCTTCAACCTCATGTCCATCTAGAAAACTGAAGTCGATATCTGTCAGCTATCCATCAAACAAGTACACAGATGCTGGTGCATTATCAGATCTGTGATACATTGCCACAGTATCTTCGAATTATTGAATTCCTACACAGTGCAGGAGGTCGCCATTCAACCCATCGAGCATCGACCACAATCCCACCCAGGCCCTTTCACCCCACATATTTACCCTATTAATCACTCTGACACTAAGGGGCAATTTAGCATAGTCAAACAACCAAAGTCCACAACCACAGTCCAAAGATGTGCAGGTTAGGTTGATTGGCCATGCTAAATTAACCCTTGTGCCGGGGGATTAGCAGGGTAAATATGAGGGGTTGTGGGAATATGGTCTGGGTGGATTGTGGTCGGTGGAGACTCAAATGGGCCAAATGGCCTCGTTCTGCACTGTAGGAATTCTATGATTCTAACCCACTTATCTTTCGAGTGTGGGAGGAAACCGGAGCACTCGGAGGAAACCTACGCAGACATGGGAAGAATGTGCAAACTCCGCACAGTCACCCAATTCCGGAATTGAACGCTGTGAGGCAGCACGACCACTGTGCCACCGTGTTGCAGTACTCCTTCATTAATTCCCCATAAAATGAGCTTTTAAATTTAAAAAGGTACCACCATAGAGACATATTCTTCCACACTGGGAGAGTGACAGAGAAAACGGATCTCTTCAATTAATTTATTATGCACAGAAACCTTAATCACCAAAGGTAAAAATCTATCATTTTTAATGTTCTAAATATTCTAAAACTAAGTGATCATCCTGGAAATCCCTGTTAATAGCAGAACCTTATTACTCACCATTGCTTTGTTCAATACTTTAACCAAGGCATTAATCCATTTAAAGTAAGAGGGTTGATATATCTATTAAAATAGTGGACTATACAATGTTATTCAAACATGTTAACCTTTCCAATCAGAATATCTCCCTTCCCCAAAACAAAAGCTATGAGAATGTATACTTTTGCGAGCCTGCAAATAATTATAATTTAACAGTGTGATATTGTCAATTATTGCAAAAGAGCAAGAACAAAACAAAACAAGCATTTCTGAGAGGCTTTGTGCATGTAAAAGAATGCTGGTTTAATTTTAAACATTGTACAGTTTAAAATCTACTGCACAGCAGGATTAAAATGGAACATTACCCTCTCTAAATTTCTCTTTCCAAATGTCTCCAACTGCATTTCTTTGGCTTGTACGTTTTCTCCAGATGGTTATCAGGACCACAGTGGAAGACGTTCCTCAGAAGGCACCTGCCGTGGTCACTCAGTTAAAACTGCAGTTGAATTCATACAGTATGACTCTCACAAACAGGATAAGCACCATGGGAGGCGCCAAACCCCCAAATGCAGGAATGATGGCATTGAAAGTGGAAACCACTAGTATTTTATGTGTTTTCAGGGAGGATAAGGTGAGTGTGACAGGGGCAATTTCACACTTCTAAAATACAGCGCATATCGGAACAAACCTGTCTTCAGTTCACAAAATATTTTCACTATTTCCTTTTGACCACTATGCCTGTTACTGACCGTTATTAATCAAGCTGACACTCTAAGGTCAGCACTCTTTTGGATTGTCTTGAAGTTACCTCAGGGTGTTTACTGTTGCCTGTTAAAGCCCCTTCAAACCACCACAATAACTGAACTTTTTCCACCAACAGTGGTCAGATGTTTAACTGGCCTTGAAAGAAATAAAATCATATTGCAGAATTAACTACAGTTACTAGAGCGAGATAATTATGAAGGGATTTTTTATGTTTTATATTTACCTTGTTTCAGTACAGCCCAATTCTTCAATCTGCTACCTGGCCTATTTAGGTCTCATGAGCTACATAGAGGAGTTCAGCTTTTGAAAATCTCACGAGTGCTGCTCTCCTGAAACACTCATTAAATATATGTGGATTCTCACAGGACTAACTAACGTAATATGGTGAATGCTTGCCTTTATGTTAATTGAAAGCAGCCAGAAATAACATCTTCCCTTATTCTAAATTTTCCAATTGTTTATCAGGACCCTATTTTCCCCAAACAAAAGGCTGCCTCAGTGGGCAGCAGTCCAGCTTTGTGAATGAGGAACAATTCAGGGTGTTTTTTCCCCCCTAAACAATCCTGTCCAGATGTAACTTAATTTCCAGTTCAATTATGCTTTAATGCATCTCAGCTGTTAAAACACCTTAATATTACTGGCAGCAAATTTGAATATTCTAAAATGTAAATTACCTCCAGAATAATTTTGGTAGATAGTAGGTGTGATTGTAAACCCACACAAAAATTAATTTGTCACCAAACAAAATGTCATCATATTTATTTGTAAACCTCTAACACTTGCTGACTACGGAAAATGCCCGTGTCTAAATCAGATTCTAACTAGATTACAGCATAAAAGCAAATTACTGCAGATGCTGGAATCTGAAACAAAAACAGAAAATGCTGGAAAATCTCAGCAGGTCTGACAGCATCTGTGGAGAGAGAACAGAGCCAACGCTTCAAGTCTGGATGACCCTTCGTCACTCTATTCTCTCTCCACATACAGATGCCGTCAGACCTGCTAAGATTTTCCAGCATTTTCTGTTTTTGTTTCTAACTAGAATATGATGCTGGAACTCTGGCAACAAGGTTTCAATTATGTTGAATTTGATACGTCATTGAGATTTACGAACAAACAGGTTAACTTGTGGAATTCAATCCCATAAGCAATGGTAAAAAATACTTGCCATAAAAGTAAAACTAAAAAGGACAGCACAGCAACTAACAAGGTGACCAAGACTCAACTGGAAGACATATCCATTAAGGATAATGCCTACCGTCTGTTTAGTAAATTAGTTTGCCCTAAATGCAGTGGTGCTGGTCTGGCTGCATTTAAGAATGTGAGGTCAACACCTGGTCTAACCAGCAGTCCTATAAGAGGACCACTGCAGACCACCAGCAAAGAGATGTGTTTTCAAAACAACACTAACCTGAAGGAGTCAGGGGGTACAGGAGTGCTTCTTGGGTTCCACACTGTAACTAATGTTGGAAGCATTAACTACCGTAAATTGCTGTCAGCATTGCGCTCCCCAAAAGCAGCAACCCCCTCTCCCCAGTCCAGACTCGCTTCCCTCCTAATCGCTGTCATGGAACCGGCCTGGTCTCCCCTCTTGTTGGCCCCCCTCCCATTGACTCATAGTTCTGCCCCCTTTCCCAGTCACCATATTTTCTCCTTTTCTCTCCCCCAGTTTCACCCATCACTCCTGACCACTTTTCTCTCAGTGCATTCGGGTTCCTGACAGATTTGCAGCTGTGCGGCCGGAACCCTACTAAAATCACGGCAGGAGTCTGGCACAGGGCTGTGGATTTTCAACCTGTAATAATCAGTGAAATGTATCAAGGTTAGCCATTCTAGTTTTATGTTTTCAACAGAAGACCTCGCCTAATCAGCAGTACAAAAAATGAGAGATGACCATATACCCAATTTTTCATCAATATCCACACTGGTGTAACAAAAATGAAAAATGGCAAACTAAAAATTAATGCAGAAAATTGACATATTTCTTGATTAACCAAGATAATACTACCTTGGAGCGGAATGCCTAGGGTAACACATCACCAGGTTGAAATGACTCCATATTTTTCCACATACTACATTTATTAATTGCACTTTATAGAAGGAATCAATTGTTGATTATTACTGAATGACCCTACAGTTATTGTACCAAAGTCATTAATCCTTCAGTGTGAAATTTCATTAAGTATCACGGGGCAGTCTATACAGGCCACTGATATCCATGCTGCCCATGGCCATTGGCAAAACAACATAGGACTTAAAACCAAAGAAAATCATATTTTGAAGTGAGTAATATATAATATACTATTAACTGAAAAGAAATCCTTGAGTGATTTCAAGTGTGTAATCTCAACGCAGAATCAGATAATTGTTATATGGCATTTAATTTTAACTCTTAATGTTTATGGCATTATGTCTGAGCCTCAGCTTCAGATTATGCCTTACTAATTATACCCAGGTGTTAATGACTATTCATTGAGCAATATTTTACTCTTTACAGTTATCCATAATAAAATTGGACTTTTTAAATGCCAATTTTAATTATATTTCTGTAAAGTATGGCAAAATCCTTTCAGAGCTCAATAGACTATGTTCGATGTGCTGTTCACATGCCAATAGTCATTTTTACTGAGAAGATTGTAGCATTATGGAGATATGATAACAGACTTCAAAAGGTTAAAGAACTGGTGGGCGAAATCTTACCAAAAAATAGCAGAGTATTGGTTCCAGCGAGAAAAATTGTGTGTTTCTCTCCCGATCTTACCACACAAAAACAACCAGGTAAGCGTGTTTCACGCTGTCATGTCGAGGAGCGGAGCCTCAACACGCCAGCACAGTCTGGCTGCACTAAGATCGGGGGCGACATGTTTAAAGGGCACCCCGACCAAAGCTAAAAGTAACCTACCCCCAGCCCACCCCACCACAGAAGTCTCAGGGGCTAATGCTAATGCAGATGATGTGACATAACATCAGCGAGGTTTGAAAGTACACCTTGGGTTCAATATATGGTGAGGGGGATCTTCAATAAAATGGTAATATATTGAAATGTGTTGAAATCAAGTTCACTGCCTTTGTCGCCAGCACAGGGTGGCAAAAATTGGAAGTTGCGATCTCGCCAGCGAGATCTACAACTTGCGGGTTTCGCCGGATCTTGAGCCCATGCAACCACTGCCACAGACAGTGAGCGTGGGCTCAAGATCGCCACATTAGTATTCCAATGTGCCATTTTAGTATTCCAATGTGACGATGTGCCATGTTAGAATTCCAATGTGCCAAAACTCCTACATGGAAGAACATAAATAAAAATGATGTAAAGACAAAAAAAATCTTGGTTTGCATGTGATAAGTTTGAGATTACAGCTGGGATTTTCTGGGCCCACTCAACATGGGCGCTAATCCCATTATGGCCATTAACTCTTGCAAGAGGGCCATAACGGGATTTGCGCCGGGGGGGGGGGGATTTCATCCTCCTCCCCCCCCTACCCCCGCTGATGAGGGTATCAACCTGATTGCCATCAATTTAAATACATTTAATAATGCTGTTTCTTCTGGGGGACGTCACACGTTCCTTCTGTCAGTGCAATGTCACACTAGAGGAAATTACTACAGCTCTGCAGCAGTCAAGGTGACCATGCCAGAGACATGGAGGACATTGTAGCCCCTGGATGATCATGTAGGCAACCTGGCAGTGCCAATGGGGCAACCCTGGCACTGGGGGAGGGGGGGGGGGATGGGAGTTTGCCAGTGACAATCAATGTGGAGAGGAGGGGAAATTGCCAGTGAAAATAGATGGTATGGGTATCCCAATGTCCATTGAGGAGGTAAGAGGGGCTTGTCTCACAACATTGAGATCAGGGTGCCCGTTAAAAACCTGATACTTTTTCATTTTCTGGAAAAATTCCACCCTACATCATAAGTTATAAATTAGATAACTAGGTCGATGGGTAAGCTTTTCCTTTTGTCTTTTCCACTTGCGGAGTTTTGTTCTACAGGAGTCTAAAAGGAGACTGAGATTTAATCTTTTGACTTTGCTAAATGATTTACAAAGAAATACAATTGATGTTTTAAAAAAACTCACCTCATAATAAGTTACAGTGCAGACTTGGATTAGTGCTGTGCTATCTTGAGGCATTCTCATTTTACCACACACTATATGCCAAGAGCAATGAATGACTAAGTTCTTGTCCTAAGATGGGGATCCATACAAAATGAAATCTATCCCACCACCCAATGTCTAACGCTGATGTCATGTACTAATGTGAGGCATTTTAAGCATTGTATTGATTGGAATGACCTCATGCTTTGTGCATTTAGTTGAAATTTCATCTTTTAGGTAGCTTCAGTGGAGTCATGAAACTTTTAAGTTAATCCACTGACTGCTGTCAAATGTAAGCACTAGGCATTATATAGTCTGACAGCAATGACTTAATAGATAGGCTATCAGAACAAAGCTAGACTGCTGCCCCACAGAAACTAAATAAAATCTCAGAGGAAGATTGATATTTCTACTCACTTCATGATCATATGTCATCATTTTAAATCCATTAGAATATTGCAGATAAATCAAATTATGGCCAAGGCTATATCTGTTTGTGGCCACGCAGAAAGAAATCTCAGGAAAAAAAAGGGCTTACATGCACAAAGTTCAATATTCCCAATGTGCACTGATGCTGTACAGCCCTGTTCGCCACAAGCACATTTTTGAAAATCATAGGGAGCATTCTCTCAATTGCTCAATTATGATGGCCATGGGATGGCATCACAACTGCTTTTGGGAAATTGTCGTATGGTCAGCCTGTCAGATCAGCAAGCTTCTAACTAAAAATATCAGCAACTCCAGGCCTGTGTGAACTCAGCTAAACCTCATTATAATTGGCCTCACTCACTCCATCCTCTATATAGAGATGGGCAAGATGTACCTTTACGACATGTTATTCTGGTACAAATTTGACAATTCTCTGTTCTTTACCAACACCAATCTCCCACTGCGAAGGAGAATCTTTGCAATCTTTTTGGCAATATATGCTCTTCTTAATCCAAAGTCACTTAATTTGCTGCTAATTCAAAATTCTGGACTGTGGTTCTCATAATGCTGCATTATTTATGCACTTAATTAGAATTATTGGACAATTCAAATGTTCCAGTCCAGAAAAAAAGACTTCAAACTATCAGGAATAAACTTCACAAGTTGTCAAGTACAGAAAGAAACTGCAACTACAAAATTCACAAATAAAATATCCATATACTGATGTTGGGAATAAAATGAACCATTTCCATTATCTGCGTTTTAGCATTGAATTAAAACAGATCATACCACCCATTGCACAATCAAGCCTTTCCATAGGTTTTTAATGAAAACAACCCTTTGGCACAAATTACACAACGAGTCTGCAAAGGACCATCTGCTGCTGTGCAATCTGGTAATCCCCAGAAGTGCCCATTTCACATCAATCTGTGTGTTAACTTTAACTTAAATTGTAATTTGGTCGGTGAGAGAGTTCCAAAGAAGAAAGTTGAAACACCCGGCGAATCTTTCACCAATTCCACAGTAGGACAAGGAGGGAGGTTGCACTCAGACTGAAGCAATAAGAAAGTTAGAATAGGATTGGAAGAATCCATAAAAAAGGAACAGGATTTTGAAGTAATTGCACTGGGGGACAGCACGTCAATGGAGATCCGTGGGATAGAGATGATAGGTGGGGAAAATATCACTTCATGACAAAAGCAAAACTTACAAATAAAAAAAACTACTTTAAATAAGAAGCTGCTAAATGAATTCATAATTGCCAATGTCAATGATCTTTGCCACAGCAAAGAAAGTTTGGTTCATTTATTACAAAATTTTGGCACCTTTCTATTTGTACACCAGTTACTTGACCCATGGTGAGACTCTGTGCCGTTGTTTTACAGTTAACAAATGGAGCGAGACTTTCAAAAGCACAAAGCCAACCAGAACTAAGATTAAAACCAAGATTAACCCTAGGCAATGGGATTACAGATCGCTGTGGCACATTTTCAATTCACAAAATAAACAATCTAGAAAACAATGAAAGCCCTCCTGCAACATGTTTAGGAAGTGACAATAAAGGTATATTCTTACCAGCAGTTAAAACAACAGGAAACCAGAGAAAGAAAACAAAATAACAAGGCATCAAATTGTCAGCAGTCATCCTAACTCAGTTGGTAACACACTCACTTCTATTTCAAAAGGGTTCAAGCTCCACATCATGAATGGAGTACACAAACGAGGCTAACGGTCTACTGTGGTTCTGTAAAGTTTATTTATTTATTAGTCACAAGTAGGCTTACATTAGCACTGCAGTGAAGTTACTGTGAAATTCCCCTAGTCGCCACAGTCCGGTGCCTGTTCGGGTACACTGAGGGAGAATTTAGCATGACCAATGCACCTGACCAGCACGTCTTTCGGACTGTGTAAGGAAACCAGAGCACCCGGAACCCCCACAGACACGGGGAGAACGTGCATTCTCCACACAGACAGTGACTCAAGCCGGGAATCGAACCCGGGTCCCTGGCACTGTGAGGCAGCACTGCTAACCAATATACCACCATGCTTAAATATTCAGCTGGAAGCTGTTCAAAAACAGCCCAATTCTTTTTAAAAATAGGCCTTTAGAAACAGAGGTATTGTTTTTGGGCCCACAAAGAAATTCTGGCCCTTTGCCAGCATGCTTGACACTCCCCTGCCCAGCAGGCTGGCTCAGTATAGGAGCCAACAAATACCTGCCCTCCCACAAGAAAATATAAGCATCAACATGTCCTTTAAAATTATACCAGTAAAATTTTAGTTCACTAATTATCAAGCAATCAACAATATTTATATGTAAAATATCCCAAGGCATTTCACGGGAGTGTCATCAGTGAAAAAAAAAATTATACCAAGCCAAAGGAGACATTAGGACCATGAACTTGGCCAAGGGGGTAGATTTTGGGAAGCGTCTAGCAGAGAGGGACATAGAGAGGTAAAGAGTCTTAGCGGGGGGATTCTAGAGCCTAAGAACCAAATATTGAAGGCCCAATTGCCAATATTGGAGTGAAGGATCACAGGGTTACACAAGAGGCTTGAATCGTAAGATTGCAGAAGTCTCAGATGATCGCAAGTCTGGAGCAGGTCATATACAGATAGGGAGGGCCCAGAGGAAGAATTTGACACAGTAGTGAGAAGTTTAAATGTGAGGCATTGATGAACTGGTAACCTATGTGGTCACATGGGCAATGAGTTAACGTGACTTCATGGGAGTTGGGGTGCAGGCAGCAGAGCTTTCGATGAGCTCAAGCATCACCAAGATTGGAAGATGGACGTTGGCGAAGAGAGCATTGGAATAGTCAATCATGCATTCAACAATGATGACAACACCAATTTTGCGAAAGTCATTTTCATTTATAAAGACAGAAATGATACAACTGAATACCAAAAGAGGCGGCTAATTATTCAGGCATTTACCGAATGCATGTGGAGAACTGACTCTAATTTTATCAGTACACATATGAAACAATAGCCAAACAGATATTATGTATGGCTGCATCTGTATGTTTAAATTACAAAGACCATCAGTGGTATGACAGAATCAAGGGTAAAAATTCCAGGTGGAAGGGATCCTTTTCATTATTCTGGTGCCGGGCCATAATTCAATTTAGAGCACTGATTTATCAGGGTTTCACTTCATGCATCTTCCCCGTGAAACTGCGTTCCGGGGAAGTGCTGCTTCGACTTCCTTCTGTCTGGTTATATTAAGGACTACCCAAAGAATTCTGCCCAACCCCTCCCTCAAATGCCCAGCCGGATCCATCATGAGTCCCATTCTGGGTCTAGAAAGAAAATAGCTATTGATTACTCCTTAGGATGACAGAAGTTCTGGAAAAAAATTGAAAACAATAATTGCCATTTTGGGCATTTTTTCAGAGAGACAGGGTCCTGCTCATGATAAAAACAAAATACTGCAGATGCTGGTATCTGAAACAAAAACAGAAAATGTCAGACGAAGGGCCAGAGAGACTCGAAACGTTGGCTCTATTCTCTCCCCACAGATGCTGTCAGATCTGCTGAGATTTTCCAGCATTTTCTGTTTCTGTTTCAGGGTCCTGCTCATGTTTTTGTCTCCTCAGTATGCTGGGTATCTCTGTTAAACACCATAGTAGGTGTAGATATCCATCCAGAATATGCAATTGACCATGTGCCCTGGATCTGGGATAGTCATCGGCAAACAAGGTGACAAACCTCAACTCTGTCCTGCCACAATTCCGCCTTCTCAAAAGAGTCAACAGAATTCCTTGTCTTCTAAATATTCTATCTAGTAAGCCATCGAACCACCAGTTGAAGATATGAACTAGTAACTGAGGTGGGATGGGGGAAGCCTCCAATATTTCACCCTAGCCTAATTGTAAACAATCATGGTGACAAATGCCTGATGCACTTGAACACACAAGGGAGCGTTAGGTAAAACTCTGTCTTGTCAGGGAAGGGTTGGGAGAAAGTAGATCTATTGGCTAATGACTCCCTTCATCCTTGACCCCACAACATGCTTTTAATTGCCTGATCCATTCTTAATTCTCTGGAGTGTACCTCAGAATGGCTTCTCATACATTATGCCAAACTCTTCAAAACTGCCCATCATGATCATTGTCAAGTCATTGGCAAACAACTGAATGACGATTTTTGCACAACAGCATAATTTATCTTAATCACTTAACCTTTTATGAGTGCACAGAACAGTGTTCAAATCTACTTACAAACATCTACCCAGGAATATCAAAAAATAATCAGACCTCACTCGGTAGGCTGATCCTCAATTGCTTTCTCAATTGCTCCCCCACCCCCCAAAAAAGTGTCAGAAATAACATATGGCAAAGCAAACCTAGATGAAATCAACCCTCTTCAGCCCGGTTTAAATATAGGTCTCACTGAAACTAATCCAGGTTTATTTTAGATTTCTGCTTGTGCAGCAACACAAAAGCGAAAATGACTTATAGCAACCTTCCTCCGCCATTAATATATCAGAATAAACTTACGTTAAAAACACATTAAACAAACTGCAGGTAAAGCAGATATCAAGATTCACAATTTGACACCATTTCAACTCTGTTAAAATTGGAGCCTCGCTCACTGAGAGCACACATCGGAACTTTGGACATAACCTGCACACGATTCCCTGTCCATGGTCAGAAAATCAAAACGAGCAAGGACCCAGGTCTCAAATACACAATGGTGGGAGAGAACGGTTACTGGAAGCAAAAAGTCAAATTACTTTTCTACAGAGAGATGCAAGCAAATAACTTTACACTAATTCAAGCTGTATTTAATTATTTTCATAAATGTGCTCCATCCTAAATATGGATTTTACAAATTAATTTAGATAAGATTGAACTGCCTTCTTGTACTGCTGCAGTCCATGTGGTGTAGGTACACTCACAGTGCTGTTAGGAAAGGTGTGATGAATAGGTGCAGAGAAGTTTAGGGTAGGAATGCTAAAGTTAGGATCTAGGCAGTTGAAGGCTTGGCCAATGGAGGGGGAAAGGAAATTGGGGATGAACAAGAAGCCTGAATTTTCATCCCTAACTCAGGAGCGCAGAGTTGGAAAATTCCTGATCCTGAAATCTGACACAGGCGGAAATGTGCCAAACGGTCGCATTTCCATTCCGGGGGCACAGGGGGAGGGTTGCTAGCCCAAGTTGGGTTCACTTCCCCCAGAAAGAGTTTGGACGCAGACAGGGACTGCCGATTACCAAGGTGGGCTGGTTAAAAGATCCACCTTGGTGCTCTGGGACTTGGTCCCAATTGTAAAAACATTAGAAACAAAAACAGTCCTTGCGCTATCACCCTGCACATCTCATCACCCCCATTCACTTCCTATTCCCCATCTTTGCCAACCTCAGCCACTTCATGTCCGCCATTCAAACTGTGAATTTGCAGGCTCCCACTGTCAATCCGGTGACTGGATGCACAGATAATGACCAGCATGGCAGCAGCATGATGCCAATGAGGTCAATGGAGGGGCCAGTTAAACAGCATTTTCGCAACGTGATGGCAGCTTGCCTGAGGTGAACAGTGTCTGCAGCTCATCTCCTCATAGGAGACAAAAACACAACAGGAGGTCAGAGTGCCATTATCTGACTTGGGGGACTCGTGTCTTAGGAAGCGCAAGTCCTATACAGAACATCTACAGACAAATGTAATCATTTGGAGGTGTTGCCCCTGTTCCCCCAAGGTCATTCTGTCTGCTATCTATAGGATGCAGTTAACACCATTAGGTGTGGACAGTGTTTAGATGGTGAGAGGCAGTCAGAATATTGGCTTTTATTCTTTCCTTAGCCAAATTTAACTCAATTAATAAAATGAAGGTTGGGCTTGGCACCTTTCCAGTGTCTGTGAAGATCCTTTATTAACTGAATTAGTAGGGATACTTCAAGGAATAGTTTATTTAATTCAATGCTGTAGAAAATAGGTTTTATATGCAGAAAATATTACACCAATCAAAATGATCACTTGAATGGGAAACCATTTCATTCGTGACAAATCATAATAAAGGTGTTTAAATTTACAAAATTGCTCAAAATATTTTTGGCTTTTAAATCATTTTACGCATCGTAGTAAACAAAACAGAAATTTTGATGTTAAAACTATCCTGTGTCATGTTCCAGCACATTGCAAACTTTCAGACAATGCTTTAAAATTCTGCATAAAAACACTGTTAAAATGGCTGCTGCTGACACACATGTGGACCGGAATCTTACCACCATTCATGCCGGTGGGATTTTCCCATCCTGCTGCGGTGAATGGAGGAGATTTGGCTGGCCACCAAATTCTCCAACTTTGCTGCAGCAGGCTTGTGGCGCGGACGTCAGGTAAGGTCACGCCCGTGAACTTTGGCAATATCAGCCCCAGACAAGTCCTGAAATACAGGCCAATACCTAATTATGTATGGGCATTCACAGCTTTCTCAGAAATTCATACATCCCTTTGTTCAAGGTGGAACAGCAGCGAAAGGGCTGTGGCATTCCAGCGTATCCTTTCTTTCTGTCAAAAAAGATACACTGAAACACAATGTGTATTCGACCAATGTGAAGGCATCACCATCAGCCTCCCACCATTTTACGACAGTCCCTCATCTGAACCCAGACTGGATATATTTCAAAAGTATCAAATAACAACACAAGATTTTTATCGACCAGGCCATCCACCTTAGTTGCAAAAGGACTTTGGGCTTGTAACTGGTCACATGGGTGAGACAGGCATGTTTGTTGCCTGCTCTTAGGTTAGCAAGAATCACCTCTGCCGAGACATCAGAAACCCACCGAACCAGCGGCCATCAACTAAGCAGCCAAGGCAATAAACAGCGATACCTTGTCAGTGGAAGAGGGACATTTCCTCAAACTGTTCCAAATTCAAATTCACCTGAGAATCAACCTCTTGGAAATTCAACCACAAGAAGCCTCATAGCTTACTGAGAACCCTCTGCTCACAAGAATTCCACCTCAACTAAAAGCATTAACTCATCTAAGAAACTACAGGCCCGCCATGAAAGAAAGAATAATACCATTATACACTACTCATTTTTTTCCTTCATTTGTGTCTCCTCTGTCCAGATGATAGTGTGTGTGAGTTGAGTGAGCGAGCATCGCGTTTTTCTAAACCACCAGAGCAAGTGTGGAATTAGAAATAACCTTGTTTATTTTGAAACTCAGCTTGCAGCTGGGTTTATTTAAGTTGGGACAGTTTCTTTGAGGGAAAGAAAACACGCAGCCACCCCCTCCCTGTACAAACACTTTGATCAAGGACAGCAAGAAAACACACATATTTTGCCTGTGGGCACCTGTAAAATTCTCTCATGTCTCCCATATAATTTGACAATATTACAGCTGCTATCATTCTACACAAATTTGTTGTTTAAGGAGACACTACTGAACTATGAAAGTGTCATTTTAGGTAAGTGGTTGAACTGAAAGTGCATTGAACATGGACTATTTGATATTTTAAAAATAGGTAATGTATGTTTACAAAGAGAGGCTGGTCTCTCAGCTCAAGAGCTCTGTTCTGAGAGCACACCCAGGGTGTTCCGACTGTGCTGCTAGCTGAGCATTTGTAAATGCTGTAGAACAACAGAGGTAAGACAGGAACTCAACATTTTAAACGCACAAAGCAAGTTTTCTGATGACAGTTACTGCTGCTTAACAGCCAGCAAGCTGTAAACTGCTGCCTCATCCTATGCCTGGGTCACGTTCACTGACCTACTTTCCACTAGGCTAGACTTCATAGTACTGTATTATGTGTGCTATGACCCGCTGCCCCCAAACACCCATTTGTCAGGCTGCAGAACCACACTGCATCAGAGTTATTCTCCAAAGTTGATACCTTTAGCTGTTTGCATTTGGAAATAATTATTAAAATCTTTAAAGTCACTCACACGAAGACAAAATGTCAGTGAGTTTAGTGGGCTAGTTGACTACTGCCACACCTAACCCTTTCCTTACTTGATGGTCTCGCTCGCAAACTTCCACATCATTGGGTCAGTAACAGGATTGGGAAGCCTGATTTATTTCACTTTCCCTAACCCTCAGCCACTGGAGCTGATCTCAGCAGAGACCCGGATACAAGCCTGGGACTTTGCAGGATCAATAACTGCTCTTTCCATTAAGTTACAGATCTGTCAAAGAAATCCAATTCCACTCGTTCAGCTCAATCACTGAGTAAAACAAGTGAAGAGGGCACTCTGTAGAATGCATGGCTCTGCCACATGCGTTCATTCAACATTAGTGCAATTATGCAGTTCTTCCTTGGGACTTTTCCCTGCCAGATTGATAACTACAAAGCTTAAAAGCAAAATAAACCTTTTTTATTTGAATAATACAGCGGATGCTGGAGATCTGAAATAAAAACAAAGTGCTGGAAAAGCTCAGCAAGTCTGGCAGCAGCTGTGGAGAGGGAAACAGAATTTACATTTCGGGGGTGATTTTACCATTTTCATTCTAAGTGCTAAATCTGGGCGCAATTCAGATTCGACCTGGAAACCTGTTCTCAGACGTCCCCATACGCACTTAGCCTGAAAAAAAAGTCGCGAGTCTGAATCGCACTGTGGGTGGAGCTTATCGCGCCCAAAACACTGCAGCTCCGATCGGAGCCTTCAACTGCGCATGCGCAGTGAAAAATAAATTTTCAAAACATGCCCCCATCACATTGCTCCCAGGCCGCAAAAAGTGGGTAAAGCGACCTGGGAGCAATGGCCCCCTCAGATATCACCCCACCCTGACAACATAACTGTCTCCCTTATTCACTCACTCCCCACCCCTGCTACCCAGACCGATCACAACCCCCTGCCCCCCTCCCCCCCCCACTGACCACCTGCAGAGTGGCAGCTGACCCCCTCTGCCCCTGCCCCCCCATCAGAGATCCATCTGCCCCTTCCCCTCTACCAGAGAATGATCTGGCCCTCCTCCTCCTCTCCCAACCAGAGATACATCTGACCTGACTCCTCCTCCCTCACCAGAGAATGATCTGGCCGCCTCCTCCCTCCCCACCCACCAGAGAGTGATCTGGCCCGCCTTCCCCCATCACCACCACCAATCTGAGTTAGAGAGCCGTTGGAAGCTTTGAACTTCCCTCTTCAGAAGCTGGAGCGTCCGAAACAGGCCTTTTCCAAGCATGTCTGTTTCACGCCGAATCTGGATGGGAGAATGTGATGGTAAAGGGGGAAATGCAGGTAAGATTGGGCGTCCAGTCCATTAAGTCAATTTAAATGCATGCAAACGCGCCCGTTCGGGCTCAGTTCGTTTTGTAACCATTTTCGGGCCTTGGTAAAGTGGGCATCTGCGCGGACAGGGGCACGGATCACGCTAATCGCCTCACACCCGACTTTACCAAGTTTTCACGCCCACGCAATGGTAAAATCGGGTCCCTCAAGTTTAATATGACTTTCTTCTTCTCTTCCTTCAGTGGCAAAAAAACTACTGATCGCCAGATATTGACATAATTGTACGATCAGTATCAGTTGTTCCGACTGGTAAAACCATGCAGTGTAACTATTCATATAAGATAAAATACTACTTTAAACTGTAAACATAGTATGATCAGCCAAATCCAATCTTCAATTACACCTATTAATCATTATAATCGAGACAGTTGATGCTTCTCCTATGTTAACTAAACTAACCGTTACACTTCTGTTACATGGAAGTACTTTTTTCAAGATTATTTTTGTCCTGTTTGGTTGTAAATGTATGCCTTGAAGAAAAGCAATTAAAAATCTCCCAAATTAATATATTTATCTAAGATGTTCTTTACTTTTGTGTAAAGATTAGATTTTAAAGCAAAGAATTGAATTCTCTATCACTATATCACATCCTCCACATCCCAGCACCTCTCTGTCAGTATATTATGGCCAGAATTCTCCAGCTGTTCACACAGACGGGATTCTCTGGTCCCACAGCGGCGCACCCCCTGTTGCAGGTTTCCCAGCAGCATGAGGTGGCTTCAATGGGAATTCCTATTGATAGCAACTGGACCAGAGGATCCTGCCATCAGCAAACGGTGAGCCGTCTCCCGCCGCCAAGAAAAGTGAAGGCGAAAGAATCTCGTCCTATATCCAACATGTCACTTGTTGGTGATGTAGACAAACATGGCAGCCAATTTGTTGACAGCAAGGTCCTATAAACAGCAAATGAGATGAATAACCCAATTATCTATTATTGGTTAAGGGAAGAATGCTGATCAAGGCACTAGAAGAACTGCCTACAACAAAAGCAAAAGACTGTGAATCAAATTCTGGAAATCTTTCATTAGAACACATTTGAATTAATGACCTGAAACGTTAGCTCTGTTTCTCTTTTCACAGATACTGCCTAATGTATTGAACATTTTCTGCATATATTTGAGAATAATGCTCTACTCTGCAATGGGATTTCTTATTGACTGCACCCCATTCCGCTAGGAAACTGGCGGTGGGGTTGTGCCATCGGCAGAACCGGAAGATCCCACCAGCGTGAACAGCAGCAGAATTCCGGCCAATATCTTTAAACGATTTATGTTGATCTAAGTTTGCAGACTGGGCCTTAGTTTAACTTCTCATCTGAAGGCTGATTAATGCATCTGATAAATGCAGCACCCCATATTGTGAACTGAAGAATCAGCATAGATTATATGTTCAAGTTTGCAATGTGACATGAGTCCACAATCTTCTGGTTCAGATGTAAGAGTGCTATCAACTGCGTCAAGTTGATACTGTAATTAAAAAAGTATTTTAGCTGTTAAAGTAGTGAGCCATAAATGTCAGAATTTCTAAAGGACCAGAAATCCAGAGAACGAGAGCTCAAATCCCACCATTAAAGTTTGTGAATTTGAGTCCTTTTTTTAAAAATCAGACAATAAAAAGTTGGTACCAATAAGATGACCTTGATGTCACTGGATTGTCACAAATGCCAACTGGTTTATTAATATCCTTTAAGAAAGGAAACTGCTGATCTTACCAGGTCTGTTCTACATGCGACTCCTATCCCCCTCACTAATGGGATTTATTCTTGTGAATATGTAAGTGGTTGCAGTGTAGTTGATGTTGTCTACATGGACTTTAGCAAGGCCTTTGACAATGTACTGCATGGTAGGTTGTTGCATAAGGTTAAATCTCACGGGATCCAGGGTGAGGTATCTAAATGGATACTAAATTGGCTTCTGTCGGTGGTTGTCGGGGTACATGTTCATAGTTCCTTGAAAGTGGAGTCACAGGTGGACAGAGTGGTGAAGAAGGCATTCGGCATGCTTGGTTTCATTGGTCAGAACATTGAATACAGGAGTTGGGATGTCTTGTTGAAGTTGTACAAGACATTAATGCATTCGATTAATGCATTCAATTGCCCCTTACATGTTTTTTTTTCCATCCGTACCCTCAAAGATCCTTTTAAAGTATTAATCCCTCCTTCCCTAAAGAACCTCCCAATGTCAGTCCCAGTATTGTCATTCATTGGTTGAAACATATGTCCCCTTGTCCCAATACGAGATAATGCTTAGACTGATCTGAATTACTTTGTTCAATACCTTCTACACTTTTACAAAGTCCTTTTTTCAGTCACCGCTTTTCAAGACTGAAGAGACTGAGTTCCTCTTTAGCCCAAACAAGGACAAATTTGAAAAGCTGTGCAGGAGAAACTAAATGAAAGTGGATTAAAGGAGAACAACAAAGAGAATAGGAAAGATATATTGGAAGAAAACAAAAACATGTAAGGTTCTGTCAAATACCACATGGAGAACAGAACCTCTGCCATGCATGCACAAGTGGGTCAATTGTGAGATGCTGAATTGAGTACCAAAACTCAAGTAAGTTTCAGACGAAGAGAGAAAGAAAGATTTGCAGAACTCCTGTCCCCACCCCTTCAACTCCTCCTGAGGCACAGGTGGGCCTCTGAAAAATAACAGCAGACAAGAAAGTGGAATGCTATATACAAACATGTAGCCTAAATTACCTCGGGGGGATCGTTTCATTTCTTTGTGCATTTGATATGTTATTTATACAATTATATAGATAATCAGGTGGGTCGGAAATAAATTGGTGCTGGGGCCATTTCAGACGAAGAGGATTCAGTGATGCTATTGCTTTATATTTGAAGCCTTTTCAAATGAAATTTTCAGCAAATCACAATAGTTGTTTGAGGAATGGGACTTTGTTTCTTTTCTGCTACGGACAAAGTTAAGATGCCAATCTTAAGATTTAAGGGCCAATTATAGACTCCACATGCTAAACAAATGGATGGAAGATCATGGGAAACACAACAATAGTTTCCCAATTTATGACTCCAGCATGAAGGGCTGCGTGGCAGGAGTACACAATTGTGAAGACTTCATGCTGTGTAGTACACCATGAGAAAAGTAATCAATTTCAGCTCCAAGGAATTCTTAGGTGGGGCAGCAGGAAGGCATCTCCTGTAGGCACTGGACAAAGATAGTTATAATGGCTTCCATCAAGAGATAGATGCCTACAAACTGAAGCTGTCTGAAAATGAAACTCATAAGGGAACTGTTCCATCGGAGCTGCGTCTAATTCACAGTCTCTTGAATTTTGAGAAGAGAGACTAAAAGACTCCTTTCCCAGCCATAAACAAACAAAACAAGTAATCAATTTTCTACAGGACTTTGACAAAATAAACTTCACCTTTCGTGCAGACACTTCGTATTCAGGCAGGAGAAATATCCGTAAAAATAAACAAAGGTTGGATTTTGGGGTAGGAATACCGCTGAGACTATTAACGCTCACCATTATTAAGTAGTAAATTGGACAGCAATGTTTTGCATCCAGACTTATGCACTTAAACGTAGCAATCACAAACTTGTTGACCAAGTCCCCTTGCTTGTCCACGAGCTTAACTACAGCAGTACTTTGCCAAGAAATTCAGCATTCGTGAAGGGCATTCAGCTGTGATGCTTATCCACTATGTACCCAGTAAACATACCAGAAAGATTTATCCATTCAAGTCCAACTTAATTTTTAACAGCATGAGAAGTCTTAATTCCTGCCGAACAACTTGCTGGCACATAAAATTTACTTTTACAAGTATGGAATCCCATTCTTTCATTTATCAATTACTATTGGAGACGCAAGAAAAAAAACTATTTTGTTTCTATCTTTCCTTACTAGTTCTTTTATCTCACTCTCTTAATCCCAACTTTCTTCCCCTCTTTTTGGCTGGGTATTACGGGGGGAGGGGGACGGGGGGACGGGGACGGACACCTTGTTCACCTGACAGAAAGCCTTGACAGTATTTAACATAGATTAAGCAATTGACCACCTAGCATCTCAGTTCCAGAATGATATTCTGTCCTTAAGAGCTGCCAGCCAATTAGAAGTCCAGCAACTCCTCAGTTTCAGCTGGTACTTCACCCGGCTCAGAGTCGCATCATGGACACCACCCTGGGAACCTAGTGAGTGTGGTCAGGGGTTGTCAGTCAAGCAGGGCCCAGATGGAGGAGATTGGTTTGGGGAGGTGGGGCTTGGATGGTTGGTGGGGGCAGGATGGCTGTATATGTCGAGGCAATCCTTACTATCGGGGAGCCCTCCTTGGCTACAGAGTGTGCAATGAGTAGAGCACCTTCTGAGCTTACTCAGAGGCCAGCAGGGTTGACCTAGAAGTCTCTCTATGTGACTTCATAAGGGCCTCAATTGACCACTGGATGGAAAGGTCATCTGCCAACTCCCCTGCCATTGGCAAAATGCCGGTAGACTCTAAACTGGCAGTGGGAAGGTTACGGAGATATGCTTCTCAGCATCTTGGCATCACCACCACCCACCAATTTTGGCAGCTGTTAATTGTAGCAAATAGCAATCAGCTTTCAATTGCCACTGGCCATGGTATTCGGGCCAATTAATGTCAGTGGACAGGTTCCTGAGGCTGCAGACTCAAGGAGAGATGGGCACTGCCACTGTAACAGGTGACTGTGTGCATGTGTTGGGGGGGTGATTGAAAGGGCGGGGGGGGTAACGACTGAACAAAAACCTCACAGGACCCACAAACAGCTGTCACCAAGCCACCTCTAGCGACCTACTAGGCATTGGCTTCGGCATGAGAGGGTGTCTATCTGCTGCTGGTGTCCTCAATCTTCCCACAATTGGGAATTTAAGTATTCAAATTGATTGCTGCTGATGACTGACCTCTGGCTAAGTTACATGGAGGCGGTAAGCAGGGCCAGTGACCTGACATCTTCATTTCAAAACCTTTGTCCTTCAAGCCTGACTCTGCAGAACCAGGAAGATTCTGCTATATTTTCCACAGGAGGCAGTATGTTTAATATGGTATTTACTCTCTCAGTTGCCATGATTGTCAATCAATGGAAAGAGAGGAATTGTTCCACCTTGCATATTTTATTTTACAGAATACTAAACCAAGAGAAACAACTGAGAACCTGGTCTTGACTTACTGACATCATGCAAGATAGACTGCAAATTACTTTTCAGTGACAATACCGCTTGGGAGTCTGTGAAGACTGCAGTGATCAACAGTAAATTGTAAGAAAAATAGATACCACTGTACTATACTGCTCTACCACTAGAGTGGCTCACTGATAATATTAAATTGATTTATGATTGAGGTGACGCCGTTATTGGAAAGCTCGAAACACAAGTGTAGCTTTAGAAGTCACCCTTTTACTAATTACCTAATGGAAATATTTTTACACTGGTTTAACAGGGTAGAGTGAATTAAAGGATTTGTAAATTTCAGAATAATTTACCTGTCATCGTAGCTCACCACAATGAGATAGCCACACCTCAGTGTGAATCAGCAACTTGAGGGCAGAAAATTAGAGGGGTTTTTTCAAACCCCTCCGATCAGCGAAATTGGATAAAATTTGATAAAGTGTATTGCATGGGGTGGAAAGAAAAAAAATGTAAAAGAATTTCAATCAACGTAAAGAAAAATTGTATTGACTGAAGGAGAGGAGTATTTACAATGGGAACACATTTACAAGTTGGGCCTTGCTGTTACTTCCAACTCACATTTGTAAACCTCTGCTGCCAGTGTGGAGGTCATCAAAATCTCCAAAATACACAGAACACGGCTCTATGGGTATAAGGAGACCCACGTTGTTTTGCAGGAGGCACATGTGGAACTCATACACATTTATCCAGAAGCTTCTAATAAAGGCTATGTTGAAATAAGAATGCAGTCCATCCTCAATGCATTAAACAGTGCTGGGTCTATTTAAGTCACTATTTAAGTAGTTCAACAGCAAAGACATCCTTTGCCACCACCTTCAAATCTAGACAATACACAAAAGAAGTAGGTGGCATAATGAAGTTAACAGTCTGAAGAGGGGTTATCTGGACCAAGTTGGGATCAGGAAAGAAGAGGAGTGCTGTGCAGTAGTGCTTAGACACACTACCAGGCAGGCTCACTGAGGAGTCTACAGGTTCCAGACCATCGTCTCCAGCAGAAGAAAATGTCAACACTATTGGGGTTGCTGTTGGTAATGCAGAGACTGCCTCTTTTCATCAATGCAGGTAATAACTTTATAAATCATGACAGGCTTTCACTATTAATTTTATTTGCAAAATTCAGAGTCATCTGCTTCTGGATTTTCTTTATAGGAAAGCAAGAAAGGAAGCATCAAGGATTAAGTCAATAGAAAGCCTGTCCCTCTGGTAATCTGGCTCCTTTTGACTGCTACTTTGGCTAAGAGATAATGGCCATGGTCTAGCTACCACATTAGCTACGGACGCAAATCCCGTAACGATTGCAAAATCTTACATGAGGCCCAAAGTAGGGTTTGCGCCGGCGAGATCGCGATTTGAGATCTTCCCCAACCCCTAACGGTGACACGATCACGTTCATACATTTTAATCAATTAACATGTACTTACTGGCTTCAACATCATAATATCCACCCACACCTTATCTTCCCACCCAGTAGGCAAGACAATATGCCGCCGCAAATCATTACTGGTTTACAGAAATGTAAACGAGTCATGACGACCACACTGGGGGCCCGGAAGTAAGTATAGCCCCAAGGTGGTGAGGTGCATGGCCAGGCAATACCCAGGTTGGCACTGCCAGGGGCAGGTCCTCTGGAGAGCCTCCATTGGGAGGGGTGGTTTCCCCTTAGGTATGGTGAGGAGGAGGGGGAGAGCCACAAATGCCTGCGAGGGTGGGGAAGTTGGAGAGGGGAGAACCCTGATGCCTGCTGGGGAGGGGGGGGCGGGTGCACGATGTTGCCATTGTGGTGAGGCAGTGCTGATGCTTGGGGCCCTGATGCTTGTGGAGGTCCCAATTTCCTGAGGGGGAGGGGGGGGGGCATTTTCTTTAAAAATGGCACCCTGATCTTGGCCCTGATTCATGGCCTTGGAAGCCTCAGCAACTTGAAATCAAAAAGCTGTGTGCATACCTTGGGGTTGTATGCACAGCTGTGCAGAATGGAATGTGCCGCAGGTAACAGAAAATCTCTGCTAGAGAATGGAATGATTTAAAAGTCTGCTAGGTAACTGGGGAGCATGGAGGTTAAGATGACCTGGCACTTCAGAATTTGCACAGGCAGGAATGTAGATATTGATCACAGGGCTGCCTGAAATCACCATGGTAAGAAGTCTCACAACACCAGGTTAAAGTCCAACAGGTTTATTTGGTAGCAAATACCATAAGCTTTCGGAGCGCTACTCCTTCGTCAGATGGAGTGGAAACGTGCTCTCAAACAGTGCACAGAGACACAAAATCAAGTTACAGAATACTGATTCTCTGTGCACTGTTTGAGAGCACATTTCCACTCCATCCGACGAAGGAGCAGCGCTCCGAAAGCTTATGGTATTTGCTACCAAATAAACCTGTTGGACTTTAACCTGGTGTTGTGAGACTTCTTACTGTGTTCACCCCAGTCCAACGCCGGCATCTCCACATCATGAAATCACCATGCCAGGGATGATCTTCAGGTCTGCCAGCACTGGAAGGGGCAGTCCAGCCACGATACCCCAACTCCCACAGGAGTGGCGAAATCAATCCCTTGCCCTCAGCCTGAGCCCACACAAGCCCCAGGACCCTTGAGGGGGCAAATAGCCACTGGACCCATCTCCTTGAGCCCTTGAGGCCCAAGGTGTCAGGCCAGGGTGTCAATGCCAGGGGGGGGGGGTTGTGCACAGTTGACACTGCCAAGGTGAGTGGCCTGAAGGGAGGCTGAGGCGTAAGGGGCAAGAGGGCCGATTGGGGGAGGGGGGGATCTGAGAGGGAAGGGGCCTGTGGAGGTTCGGGTCACCCTCATGCATATGTGGCGTGGGTGGGGTGACCTATTATTTGTGGGTGGAGGGGAGGCTGTCCCTCTTTGGTGAGGGGTTGGTGGTGCCCCTGTAGTCAGTGGGAGGGGGCATCTTTTTATGGGAGAAGGGCCTGATCCCAAGGGTGAATATTGGGGCATCCTTTAAAAATGGCGGCCCAGTCTTGGAACAGCGGGGCTGGCCGAAGAGTGCTCAAAACAAGCTTGGTGGCATCTTTGATTTGGGTGAATCCCACCTGAAAGACGCTGTCAGCACCTGCGGGAAGCACTCCGGCATGGGCACTTTGGCTGCGATTCTCCCGAATTGGGAATAAGTCCCACGGTGGGGTGGTAAAGTGAAGCAATTCCCGCTACAGCGGTTGGCGGAAAAGCACACAAAATCTCCTGGCCCCAACCTCATTTACTATGTACCCGGGTCTATCACGCCATATTCAGTTGTGGGGCAGGGTGATGGCACGTTGTCCACCGTGGTGTCCGGTGCCAGATTGAAAAGCCATCCAACAACGCTAACTACTGAAGAAAGGTGGTGAAAAATCGAATAGATAGATCTCCGGGAGCACTCTGAGACCAGAGGATGAACCTCCTGAAAACAAAGGTGGACACCCTCCAGGACACTGAATTTTGAAAGTCCACCTGCAGATGCTGCCCCCCCCACCACCCCCCCCCCTCCTCCCCTCACTGCCACAGCTGTCCAAAGTCTAACATTGCACGCGGCCTCCATCCTGAACTCTAGAGGCAGCCCCAGGTATTGTTCAGATGAGTCCTGACACCTGCATTCCACATTGTTCCGAACATGTTTCACGCTGGCTAGTTTTCCCACTAGCATTGCCGAGAATCTGGCATGGAGGGTGTTGGGCCTTCATCTTTATCCCATTAATTGGATGTAAAGGAAGCTCACGCCAGACACTGGTAAGCTTTCCAACTTGTCATGGTAGGCACCAGCAGAAGATCTCGCTGTAAATTTCTGCCGGCATTAAACCGATTTCTGGGCTTCCCACCATCTTCTTCCCCATGCCTACCACCGAGCCTGCGATGGGGAAAATTCTGTCCTGTATGAGATCATTCTCATTCTTTCATCAAAAAGTTCCTTTGGTATCTGTTGTAAATTTATTTTATCTCTCTATTCTGGTTCTATCCGTCTGCTTTATTTTCAATTAATACACTCACTTATCTAAATAGCCTAATATTTTACATATTTCAATGAAGGTCCCCTTAACCTCATTCCTAGAAGATTAAGCTTTTAAAATCATTCCTAATAGCTCAATCCTCCCCGCGTACAGAAATTATTAATCTTGTTTTTCTCTGTGCTTTGTCTTTTTGTAGCCTGAGGAACAGGGCTGTACTTTATTTATAAGATCACCTTTGTGTCCTTGAGTGTATAATTCAGAAGACTACAAAGTGCACTGGAGATGTGAAACACCATCCTTATGCCAGTTGAGTTCTAAAAGAATTAACTATAAGTGCAGCATAACTGTAGTTGAGAATTGCATTATAGAACTCTTCAATGATTATACCTAGCACCATAATCTTAGTAGATTTGCATTCCACTGTTCTAGCTACATATCCATGCATCTTGTACTTTAATTGCTTCACTACAGTGCATAGAAATTGACAGTGGTGTGTCTACCTCAGATCTATTTGAGTTGTCCTGTGCCAGTTCTATTCTAGTTATGTTGCTCTTATTTCACACAATAATATTCAACATTTTTTCCTCGGTACATTTTCAAAACATCTTGACAATGTGTTGAAATTCCTTAAAAGTCATTTTTTTAAACCAATTTCCCCCAAATTGCTCAGAATTGTAAGATGGTCTGACACTTCCTACATATTTATGCTCGTGCTGACTACTGAGATACTGCTTGGATTTAGATCAGGTTTTTTTTTTTAAATAGAATCTTCTGTAGCACATGTTCCTGTTGACCTCCAACAGCCTGATACAATCACTGCTGATCTCGCTATCGTGGTACACAAGTGCAAACATTCATCAGACATAACTCGTTGGTTTTTTGTGATAAGAAATACCTGACTTTGTCCTGTTTGCTATGCAAGTTCACTAAGTTTGATCATTCTATTCCATTCCCTGGTATGCTCCATTACATTCCAAGAGTCCGCATCGTCAGTGAACCAATTAAGTCCAGATCACTTATTCCTGTCAGAACTTCATCATATCTGGACAGCAATGAACAGATTCTAATTTTAAACCAAACCACTATTCAGCAAATCACATCTTGTGTCCCTTTACTGGCTGATTTTCAAGAAAAGTCTCAATCTTGAAGGTACATTTCCAGCTAACCCAAGCAAACTCTGAATTTGGAAAACAGTTTTTTTTTCGGTACTCAGATCTTGCTTGCTTAAAGCACCGTATTCGACAAATATGGATTGACAAATATAACAGAAGTGTATGATGTGCTTTAGGTAACGAAGATACACAGCACAGCTAAAATGATACTGGCAATAACAGATTCCTTTAAGCAAGTTGAGCTGCGTACTATAATTTGCACTAAGCTTCCCGACTGGTACAACAACTTCATTCAGGCAGCAACTAAGGTACACAGACCAGGAACGTTCAGATTCAATCCCCCAGTTCATGATGAGTTAGCTTAGCTCAAACAGTAAAGTGGTTAAAATGTCCTCCGTATCCCAGAGGGAAATAGGAGTTTTGGTTTGTGATTGTTATACAACAACCCCTGTTAGTTGTACACCCGTGGAGCTGCATGAGGTTGGAATCATACTTTGCTGTGATAAGATATGGTGGTCAAACAACCCACTCATACTCACTATCGAGGCTTACAGATGGCTGACACCATGGAAGCCGATCAGCATCTGTGAAACTGTGCCACAGCAAGAAGTCAACAGCTTCAGGGAGGGACGAATGGATAGAAGGAGGTAGGAAGGTAGAACAAAATTTGGTTGGAGAAAATAAAATATTGTAGACAATCAATTTACTAACATGTTTAATTTGGAGAAAGTCATACACTTCATTTTTCTATTTTGGAACATTAGGGACCTGTGTGCATCTTCTTATGGATATCATTATATTTAAACTGCAAATCAGGCACAGGGGTTAAAAGTTAGTTAGAACATGAAAATCATGGCTCTGGGCTAACCGTTGACACAAGGTAATAGATTTGTTATTTTTCAGCACATCTTTAATACTTGAATAAAATATGCATTTTGATTTGAATGATTTATTGTCCATACTGCCCCATGTTAGTATCCAGACATTAATGTCCTTCATCCCACATTCAATCCTCAGTCTGGATAGTCTGTAATTGTCCACCAAGCACAGTTGCAAAGGTCAAGTTTTACTTTATGTAAACAAATTAAACCTTTTAAGGATGGTATTTTGTCTGGTGCTTTGAGAAATAAACGTTCATATAATATGTATATTTCTCTAAGTTTGCAATGCTAAATTTTAAACAGAATAGAAAAAAAAGTGCATCACAAGACAATCAAAAGCTCAAATAATACATCTTATTAGTTTTCCAAACAAATGAATTACCTACCCCGAGGGCTGAATAGTCACTACATTCTGAGTGCATATTTAACAGTCCATTACCCCGCCTCCAATGGGCCTTCACTCCAGCATAAAATTGACTCCACTTCCAATTTATCCTGTGCAAAGAAAATACTAGAATTAAAAACAGTTAAACAGAAGACTACATTAGCCTGTCTGGATAGATAGTCTCACAAAATAGAGGAGAACATAAGACGTCTTTCCTACTCTTATTCCAATTAGTAACTTTCTATTCAACTTCTAAAGTTTACCCGAGAAATTCAGCCAATTAATAAGTATCTTCCAAAAATGCTCATGTAGTTTCCATTGAATTTCTTTTGCCCATTTTAAAGTTATGAATGTAATTCTCCCAAAAATTTCTAAGTGTTATCCCCAGCAGGAAGATTCCCGCTGGGAGGAACAGTGCAATTTAGTTTGCAATTCAACAACATTCAGAAATTTTTTTTTCGGAGCCTGGGGAGATTCTCATTAATTTCTCCCACAGTTAGAACTTTTCTTGGATGGGGATCTAAAGACGCTGGCAAGACTGGCTCCTCAGAGATTGGCATCCTTTTTAAAGGGTGTCCCAATCTCAAAATTAAGTTGAAGGTTCCCCTGTGTCCATAGGCATCTTGACCTCGGCAGACATGGGGAACACTCCCAGCCCTTGGCCCGATAGGGACATGCTCCTCCCCATTACTAAATATCTGGGTCACACAACCCCCGTCTCCCCACCACCATCACCCATGCATGACGGTGACCCAGCCCAAGCTCCCCCCCCGCCCCCAAACTCGCCCACCCATCCATCCTTGACGGTCACACCCCTTCAGACATTCCCTTTAAGCCCAGCTGTTGCCAGTGCCACTCTAGCACTGGCATCCTGACACCCTGGAAGAAATCAACAAAGCAGCTGAAATTCTCTGGTCTTGCATGCCCTGCTACCGCTGCCAGTGAGAATAGAGAATTTGGCACTCCGCCAAATCTCTATTCACTGCAGCGGGGCCGGAGAATCCCAGCCACAGACGAAGTCGGAGAGTTACAACCAGCATATTTAACTGAGATTTAAATATGCTAATCTGGTTCTTGCCCTCACTGAGCATGAACCAGGTTAATTTAGGGTGCAAGGCGGGGAGAATCCCAAAGGGATTTCTCCCCAGTGTTAAACATGCTATGGCTCCTCCCCCACTATGCCCCATCCCCGTGCAGCCCAGGTGGACTCTGCGTATGAGTGCGCGGGGCCGGAGAATTGCCCCCAGTATTTCCCTACTTTTCAGTTACCTTTATGTTACAAGCAATATTTGGCCAAACAAACAGTGGTAAACATTAGGGTGCTTTGTCTTGCATTTCCAAAAGGCTTTTCGTTAAGTTCCACATGAAGGGTTACAATTTAACTTCGAAGATATGGGGAATACAAGGCAAAAATCCACATCTGGATTCTACCTGCCCTTATTATGCATGCCTGGCTGAGAACCCAGACCAGAAAAAGCATTAGTTCAGCAGGGATTCTTGTCAAAACAAATGAAGTGGATTAGTTATTCAGCTTGATTTACATCATTAACGGTTATAATAAATTGTTTTTTCTATGATCTCTTTTGTCAATGCGTCAATGTTTATTTGGACAATATTGAGAGGTGTCAAGTGTGAAGTGTTTGAAGCCTGTTATTGACTGATCAATAATGTAGGAACAACATTTCTGAATGGATATTTTGTTTCTCAGCAGTGCCACACTTGCCGTTGTCAAACAGTTCATTCGTTACGTACATAGTGAATATTGGGTTTTTAGATATGGAAGAGAAATGAGTTGGCATGGAGAGTGCGAGGGACCATGGGGAGTGGGTGGGGAGGGGGAATGAGGTAGTGTGAGGGCTAGAAGGACTTATTGCTTTTATTACCACCGAGACAAAAATCCAAACAAACAAGTAACCAGCCCACCTCAGCACTTGCGCACCCCCACCCCCCCGCCATTGGCTGCTTAGGATCTGCTTCTGAAGTTGGTGGACCCAACCCCATCCTGACCAAGCCCAACACCGACCTCCCCCAGAATGAAAATTGTGTTTGACTGGACGCTTCAAACGGAGACAGGTCTGCCAAGTCAGGAAATTTCTGGGCTTAAGCTAGCCACTTTGGTTACAAAAATCCAGCCCCGATGCAGAATGTGATCACCACAGTAACTAGAAATTTCCTCCCCCGCTAATACAGTTACTTAACCCATTGAAACAGTACAAAGGATGTACATTGAGAGCAGGTTTTACTTTTAAAGATGCCTTTTAAAATATTCAATAAATGCTTTTTCTTGCTCTTATTCTGGATTACTTTCTCCCAAGTAATGTTTTCAAGTCAAATCTTTACTTGGGCCCCACCCCTGCTGTAAACTAGACATTACCTTATACAAGTATGAATCTGCTGCATTCCTCTGTCTAGTTGCTGTTGAGTAAATTTTCTACGCTCCTCACACTGCCTGAGTATGTTTTTGTGTACATGATCTCACATGACTCAACAGATCCATCTTGAGTAGATCAGGCCAAGTTCAGTGCCTTCCCAGGAAGGAAGAGAAGAGTTACTTTGTAAAGAGACCTGAAGCAAAGCCCTTTTGCTGGCTCAAATTACTCACTTGTCAGGCCTGATGGATTTGGCTAAAAATAAAAGGAAACGGGCCGAGAAAAGCAGATGAATGAGCTCAGCAGTTCCTTAAATAGGCCGTGCCACTGCTCGAGTTCAAAAGCAATGATCTCTAAATACGACCTCTCATGCTGTACTTGTACGGTTACTGACACAGGGGTAGCATTCTCACTACAACCAGGAAGGTGAAATATGCTTATGTGAACCTTAATTAAATCAAACAGCTCCAAAACAAAATAGTTCGCACTAATTATAGAAATAAAACATTTAATTAATGCTAAAGCCTTTTTGGATTGGGGAAAACAAACAAAATAAAACACACTTTTGCAATCATGCCTAATGCGTTCTTACCAACAGCAAGCACACAATTTGCTTAGGGGACACAACAACAATTAAAATTCCTGACACCAACCAAAGAGCATTGAAACATGATGTAAGGATTACAATCGGAGATCTGTAAGCACTTTTTTTTCTCTTAATAGCAGATGCCACATGTTTAGCTTTTCCACAGGCCATTCGGGGGCTTCATGATACCATCTGGTTCCTATATGCAATGATAACTGTACTTCCCCGAGCAGCAGTAAAACCTTGGCATGATTGTTCCACTAATTCCTGTGCTCCCAAAGCAAACCTCACCTCATCTAATATGATACTTTAAACAGATTTTTTTTTGTCTTAATTACTCAGACAGGCAAGGGATCTTTCTAACAAAAGCACATCGAATAAGAGAACTGTAGCAGGAAGAACATGAACTCACAGACACGATCAGACAATGAACAGGAGCTAAGCATAACACAGCACATGTCCACTGTTTAAAAATATAGTCCTTATATCATTCTCGCAGTGTTAGTCACAGCATAACAAAAGCCCTCTTACAATTGGGAGGCTGTGATGTGACCAGAGAAAGACATTATCGTGACTAAATACAGAGAGCCTGCACAGATTTACCTGCATTTAATATGGAGGGGAGGGGAGTTGGAGGGTCATCATATGAAATGACATCATAACCACATTCTTCTTAAAAGCAATATAAACAAACAAAGCGGAGCAATTCGTCCAGCAGTCTTAGGTGAAAATAAATCCCTAACATAAAATTATTAACTGCACAGCATTTTAAATCTTCTTACTGAAATACAATAATTCTGGAAAGTTAAGCATCCTTAAGTAATACTGGCTAAAATCCTTGGTACTGCTGGTATTACAAATCAGCTATTATGTCAATGAGTTCATAGGCTGAACCTCAGCTCCTTGCTTTATCTATCAAACCCATGACTTTAATTACTGCAGCAGTTTACTCAAACAGATAGGATGACATAATTTTGGATATAGGTGGAAGTCAGGATTTTGAACTATTTTGAGGACTATTTTAAAGGATAAGCCCGTGAGCTTCTCAGAAATCACAAACCATTTTATACCGCAGTCTCAGTGTACCGAGTGTGTATCACCAACATTCAGCACCACCAATTATGGGGCAAAAAAATGCACGAAGGAGGTACAGTGTGGAAACAGTCCATTTCGGCATTTACCATCCACAAAAGCAAATAGTTCTAATCACATTTACTCATCCTATGTTCTATTTCCATGAACCTTCATAATTTTTTCCTTGATCTACATATACAAACTAATCTTGAAAGTTGACACTTTTACCTCCTAATCTTAAATCTTTCTATAAATCGGTCTCCCCCTCTGCCTCTTTTCTCCAGTGTATCCCACCCATGCCCACACTTACATTTAATAACTGTTGGGGTCAAATTCTGTTGGTGTGGCTCACAGTAAGTTGGAGAGCACGTTGTTTTATAAAAAAACAACAGCATTGTGCTCTCTAACATCCTCCTACTAAAGTGCATAATTAGGTCACTTTAAGAATACCAAACCTAACTAATTTATAGTTACATCCTGGTCAATTGCTTGCAAGGCGATCCTGAGTCAAGTAGAGATTATTTTCTACTGCTGGATAAATATTCCTCAGAACTGTCGGATGTCTGGAAACCCCCAACTCCTCCTTAAAGCCAAAGGAAACCGTAAGATAATGACAGTCTTCATTTCTTTAGTTATACTTCCCTATCACAACATAACCATCCCCCACTTTCTGCCCCCAAAGTGTGCTGGAATATATATCTTTGAAAGGGAACTGAATTACTTACAAGTCCCTGGTCCAACTGCCCACCTTTTAAATCAGCTTTTATTTTACATCTCATTTGGTGTTGTCTCCTCATGTCCACTGTCATAAAAAATGAACGAGCATGTAGATCGATGAATGAATTAAAGGTAGACAGGTGAACATGTTGAAGATATGATTTATTTTAACGCATAATAGAATTTACTATCAGAGTCCTATTGACACAGCTATTTTGCTGCCATTATCAAAATAAATCACCAACCTTAACTTAATTTAATTAAAAGTCTCCAGAATCCTTTCTTAACCGTAAACTTTTGATTTAAAAAGTCCCATCATTACCCGTGGTTAATCAACACTGGGTCTGCAATGTAAAACAATCAAGGGGACAATAAAACAACACACTTGAACTTTTAGTTTGATTTGAGCTTGAAGCATTTTAGCTAAAAGATCCCCAAATAGAACTGTAGTAGCATTTTATACCTTATTACCAGTAAACACATACAGATAGAGCTTTCTCCAGATATGGCACTACATCTTATCTAATGAGTTGATGCTTTTAACAGCGACAGCGACAGACATTGTAGAGCAATAAGAGAAACAAAAACAAAATATTTGGCTGCCTGAAGTTGTAGAAACTCCCAGGTTTGGGGATGGCTGATCTGAAGAATTTAATTCAACAGTCAAGCTCTCAATGCCACATATCTATAAAAATAAAGATTATCATCAGGCAGAAGCATTTTTCAGACTCCCCGCCCAACCCAGGACAAAAAGATCAGTAAAGTATTTTGTAAATTCAAATTGTTTATGATATAGGAAAAGTCAAATATGGGGAGTGACTCTTTGGCAGGCTGACGTTTGTCTTTATCTTACAACCTGTAACTCACCCCGACATGCATTAAATTCCCCAACTGCCCCACTACCTTTAGCTCCACCACCTCACCTGGCAGATTTTATATTTATCACAGTGCGAGTAAAGAAATATCCTTAACATCTACACCACTTGATAGTGCCTATACCTTAATCACTCCCCCTTAATTTTATTTCAGACTATGCAATTAAAGCATATCTAATCGCTTCCTCACTGAGTTTACTTTACACATGGAATTATTTGGGTTGCTCTTCTTTGTACCCTATCGAATACATTACACCCACATTACTTTCAACACCAAACGATCAAAACTACTTACAGTTACAAGTACTGAGCACCATTTCTTGTCAGTTAGTACTCCTCCATCTCAGCTGTGCGTTTTAACACTTTGTTGCTTTTCTACATTGTCTCAGCATTGGCAATAACAAGTCTACTGCTACTCCGACTCTTTCAATTTCACGCTATTTCCTTCATTACATATTGACCCGGTTTGTTATTTATGCATTATGCAGAACACAAATGTTGGTATAAAGTATAATTTTCTTATTCTCCTCCCTGTTACATAATTGATCTCAACATATCTGCACATCATTAACTGCATCTCCCTTTACTTTGGTGTTATCTGCAATTTAATAAATTAGCAATTGCTTTCTGCATCCAGATGGTTTCAATAAGTTATTATAAATCTATGTAGGTGTCAGCCACGCCTTAGTGTGGCACTCTTGCAGCTGAGCCAGTTGGTTGTAGATTTAAGTTCTGCTCCAGAGACTTGAGTACAAAACCTAAGCCAACGCTTCCATGTAGTATTAGGGGTTTGCTGCATTCTCACAGGTGGCATTTTTTGGATGGGACGTTAAACTGAGGCCCATTTGTCTTCACAGGTGGATAAAATATTCTATGGCACCACGCCCTCAACCAACACACCTGAAACAGACTACCTAGTCATTATCACAATGTTTACTGTTTAATAACACCCTCTTGTGGCCATCTGTGTATGTATGTAGATATAGTCAAACCAGAATAAACTAGTTTTCAGCTGGGTACTTGGAACTCAATGTGCTGCACACTGTTTCTTTTCTGTACTGCAGTTACACATTACAATTATTGCCTAGTCATTATCAGTGGTTGTTGGGACCAAGCTGTGTGCAAATTGTCTACATTGCGGTAATGTCTACACTTCCAAGTGTACTTTATGCCCTTTGAGATGTCCTATGGTCATAAAGGCCATTATAAAAGTGCATATGTAAGTACAAGTCTGTTTTTCTCATCTAATCCCGTGGGTTCCCATGTTTGTTTATTAGCTTCATTAAAAGGCCTTCATATTAAACCTTGTCATAGACTTTCCAAAACCCCATAAAAATCATCAGTTCCAGTATCTACCCTATTTGTGACATCTTCAACTGGCGTGAAGGCGAATTGTCAAATGGTGCTTTGTCTTCTTAATCCATGCTGGCACTTTCCTTTTAAGGTATTGTTATGGAGAAACATCTGAAGGTCAATCTTTACCTGCTGTTTGGCTAATGTGCGCATGGATGTCTGGCTCAAGTTTATCTAAACACACACTGAAACTTTAGCACAGGAAGAAGCTCTCCTTGTTGTGATTGAATTTTGAGCCATTTCAGTAGGTTTACACGTTTATGTATTAGGACACAAAAAGACATCAAGCATTAACATGCTAACCAATCTATTAGGTAGTTACATCCCTGCTCACCTCGTGGAAAGGTAAAAAAGAGACATTACGCCAATTTAGCAACTCTCAGCAAAAAATCCTCTCCAGCCCTTCAGAAGCAATCAGACCAGTCCCAGGAGGCTTCAGACTATGTATTATCAAGGAATGATTTATTATTACCTTTCAAGTAATGCAATGTCCTAATTTTGCAGAAATCCAGCTAATGTCTTCTTGAATCAGTCTTTGCTATCTGCAGGACTCTATCAGTCATCATCAGCCAGTCCAAGAAACATCAATTTGCTGAAAGCTTTGCTGATTTTTAGCAATCCCTCCTGATACCACCACTTTCACTATTATGCATGTGTCCCAATTTTCCCAGCTAACATCTAGTACAGCATTTTATCTTTTCTAAAAGTCATTATAATGTACATCTACTGTATCTTTCCCTCTGTACTGCATCTTTTCCCTCAAAACATGTTATCCTCCATTTGATTTTAAGTACAGACTTCCTGGGATAATTTAGCATCATTCCGTCATTCTTTTACAGCTGTAGTCAATGGTGCAAATTTTCTTCCCTCATTTTCTTCAGCACCCTAGGAAATATGATGTCTGCTCAGGGCTTACATCACTCAAATCTATCATGTATCTCATTCTTATTGATTTAAGAATCATCTCGGATATGAGTTGTGCTACAATAATTAGACAGTGAAACAGTATTCTCCTCTTTGGTAAATTTGCACAAGGCTTTACCATGGATTTGAGTTTTTTTAGTCAACAGCATTCATTAGGTTGATTGGCCATGCTGAAATTGCCCCTTAGTGTCCTGAGATGTGTAGGTTAGAGAGGTTAGTGGGTAAATATGTAGGGATATGGGGGTAGGGCCTGGGTGGGATTGTGGTTGGTGCAGACTTGATGGGCCAGACGGCCTCTTTCTGCACTGTAGGGTTTCTATGTTCTATGCTCTATGTACTACTTTGCATAAAATAAATTAATGGGTTATATATATTTAAGAGACTTCATTATTTCTGAATTATCCATGAAATGTCTTGATATTAATGTATTTGCAAGATTTCCTCGTGAAGAATCAACCTTGAAGTGTCCCACTGCTGATTTTTTTTGTAATTGGTTTAATATCTGCTTAAATAAGCTTGTATCGATATCTCTCCCTTCATTTCCATCCACCACCCCCCCACCCCCCAACCTTCACCACCCTATTCACCAAATAAGAAAGGGCATTTACGACCATACTCTGGGGAACTGCCTACATTTTCAAGATGAAATTGAATGTCAATGAAAAGTAATTCATTCCAATGGAGGTGACTGTAGAAGAGATGGGAAAGCACATCACATGGGAGCAAAGGGGAAGGAAGAACCACAAGCAGCCAAATCCAAAAATACTGATTGCTGGGGGAAATCAGTGTAGCGTCCTAGCAAAACGTCATTGTTAGTCAGCATTCAGATGTGTGAGTCATTGAGTGCTTGTTCACTAATTTCTCTTGGCCAATCCTCTTGATGTGGTCATTAGCACTCCCCATTCAACAATAAAGTGTCACAGTCACTCCGGAATTGTTATAATGGTTTGTATTTGGAAAAAGTCTACACGGGATGGTGCATTTAAAATATATAATCAATTGATTGTGGTCACTCACTGGCAATATATAAATTGAGAAAAATAATCCACAAGAGCAGAACCAACTCCTGATTCTTATCCAATTATCTAACCATTTGAAACTCTTCAGATGATTTAACAGGAACTTAATAGGAAGTGAAACTATTTGTGTCCACATTTCTAGGGTTTGTGACTCAATAATCAAAACGTGTAGATGCACTACTGCATTCAAAGGTGTGTGTGTGTGTGTGTGTGTGTGTGTCAGTCTGTGTTTGTGTGGGGGTGTGGTTAGGCATGAGTGCATGTACGTGAAAGAGTTCTTCAATGAGGCATCTGGAAAAAACCTAACTGGTTGCTATATTATTGAATCCTTCTGCATTTGTATGATCTTATGATCTTTACAAAAACCACAGTTCAGGTGACTTATTTTTTATAGTTTATAAGTTCACCTGAAAATTTAAATAATACAGCCAACGGAGATGCTGAAACAGCGATAATGTCACTGAACTACGAATCCAGAGGACCAGGCTCTGGGGACAAGGGTTCAAATACCATCACAGGAGCTGGTGGAATTTAAATTCAATTAATAAATCCAAAATTGAAAGCTAGTCTCAATAATGGTGACCATTGAACTATCATTGATTGTTGTAAAAAAAACCATCTGGTTCACTTCTGGAAGGCAATCTGCTAAACTTACCTGGTCTGGCCTACACATGGCTCCAGACCACCACATGTGGTTAACTCTTAACTGCCCTCTGAAATGACCTAGTAAACCACTCATTTCAAGGGCAATTAGGGATGGGCAACAAATGCTGACCTTGCCAGCGTCGCCCACATCCCATGAAAGAGTAAAGGACAAAAGGGAAACAAAATAAGCGCCTCTAGAACAATATATAATTGTGAGATAAGACGTTGATGGTTCTTTCCCTGCCAACACAATTTTTAATGAGACATTAAAACATACAAAATAAGGTATGTTGGGCCAGATCCTTGCTCCCAAGGTGGTTGGCTCAAGTCGGGCGATTTCTTGGCTCATAGCACTTGCCTTAGGAAAAAGTGCCTCAAATAGCACTATTTTCACTCTGGGGGTGTGGGTGCAGCATGAAGTCAGGCCAGCCATCCTTGGATGCAGATCGGAAGCGATCAGAAGGACTGTCAAGTGCTGAAGCGGCCTGTTTAAAAGGCCTGCCTCGGCTTTATGGGACCTTGTCCCAGTTATGTTAATGATTGGGCCCTCTAGCCTTGACCCTTCACAGCCCATCTTCCCTCCACCCACATCCAGGCCACCTCACGCCCCCAACCCAACCCCATGGCCCTTATGGCCTTCATGCAAACTTAACGTTAACTTACTGCCAACCCATGCCTCTCCACCTACCATTCTTTGCCCTTACACCCTCCATGCCAACGCATCCAATATCTACCATGGGTAGACCTCAGGAGTCAGGTTGAGATGAAACAAAGTGTGAAATATCTATTATAGCTTTCACTATAAAAAAAAGCATTCTCGTGAAAGCCCATTCAAAACTTTAAAGGCCCCTCAAATAATTAATCCATTATTAAAATAAACAGACCTGAATTTGTAACCCCTGGAAGGCAATTAATCCTTCAACAACCTCTTTGAACTGTCAATCAATCTATGAACTTACAACCCCCGCTAGGGTAATTGACAACTATAGAAAGGAGTCAATCATTCATAAAATAATAGTCCTTGGAGTAATGTCATCAGTTATTTTATAAATGGAACAGATTTTTTCAACTCTCACAGACATAGGGCAGGCAGTTTTTTTTTCATTTTTACAGAGCAGGCTATTTAAATAACTTCACAACTTGGCAGTTCTACAGACCTTAATTGCCCTTCATAGACGTTTGTGTCTTCACAAATTCATGATTTCCACATTGTAGGATAAGGGACAGAATTCTCTGATTTCGCCCATGGCTGCCTCACTGCAAGTGAGAATGGAGAATTTGGCCTTCCAAACAGAACTCCATTCACTTTCAGTGGCACCAGAGAATCCCAGCTGCAAACGAGGAGAGGAAGATTTTCACAAAGGTCTTTGCCATAGCTAAAATGTGGTTCATTTGAACTTATCATTGAGTTCAAAATGGCCCTGTTAAGTTTGGGTTTCCCACCTGTCTGAGTCACGCCCGTCCCTCTTCCCCTTCGGAAATTTGGATCTGTCAGAAATGGATGCAGGATCTCTTGATCGAGGTCCTGTCCACCATTTTTAATGGTTTGTGGAATCTCCATGATGCCACCAAATCCGGCCCGTTGTTTTAAGGTAGGGCAGGGAAAAGGTAATCCCCCCCCCCCCCACCTCCACCACCACCCTGCCTCCACCTTGGATTGTCCATTTATGTTGGCAAGACAGCACGTAAACACGAATCACAACATATCTGTTGTTCAAATGAACCACATTTTAGCTATGGCAAAGACTTTTACGAGTCTGGGGGTTCTGTTTCTTTGGGGTCCTTGGTGTTTTTTCAAACATCGGGGTGACCTTTAAGAAAGGTGCCCTGATCTTTTAAGAGCCAAAAGAGGGGCAGGCTCTGGCATGGACATCATGAGACAACCTGTTTTTTGTTAACTAAGAGTTAAAAGATTTGGTGGGAAAAACCAGCAGTGCAGCAGGCTACACCCCGATTTTTCCACCTGAGTTGACATTTAGCCAATAAATCAGAAAATTCTATCCAACATTTCGGGTTGATGACCTTTCATCATAACAAGTTCCAGCATCTGCTGGTTTTTTTCCTTTCGCAAAGAAATAATCATTGGTTTCTATAATAATAAAAATAAAATGAATGAGTACATGGCTAATCACTGGAAACACATCACGGCTGCTGCAGTACAGTGAGTCAGTTTGGAGTTTTGATGTTTGTCAAACCAACTAGATTTAAAAATAAAGTAGTGTATTTATTAGTCACAAGTTGGCTTACATTAACACTGCATTGAAGTTACAGTGAAAATCCCCGAGTCGCCACACTCCGGCGCCTGTTCGGGTACACTGAGGGAGAGTTTAGTATGGCCAATGCACCTAACCAGCACGTCTTTCAGATTTAGCCCCAAATCCAGAGCTGGGTAAAGAGCACAATCATTTACTACCTTTAGCTCTTGTTATTTGAACAGTTAAATGATCCACCTATTTGCACTATTAAACAAATACTTCAAGATTGCATATTTGTAAATTAAATTAATGGTGTACAGCTCTACAATGTGTTCACCATGCAGGCTTAGATTCAATTATCGGAAAGAGCTGTCACATAACGGGAACAATAATGTATTCTTAAGTGCTCTGTCCTTAATCTTCTCCTCAGAAGGGGTTGCCACCAACCACATTTTCATTATAATTTTATTGATTTCTCATTTTTCCTAAAGTTACAAAATATCCAAGATATTTGCCCTATGGTATGGTCAAGACTCCTCACACTTCCCCCCCACCACCCCCCCTCCTCCCGCCCAATGGGCACATAAATATATATTGTAAATAGTAAACATATATTGTAAAATTGTGATGAATATACAACCTGTCTATTCATCACAATTTTTTAAAAAAAGAATATTGTTATCATGATTTCTTGATTTACTTAGTTGACCACCTTCCTGCCAATTCTACGCTATCTACTGCTCGGCACAAGAAGTGAATTCTGATTCAGTGCTCTCACAAAAAGGCCTGTGTAACAACTATCAGCCACACATAACAAATACCAATTCCTAATTGTCTGGAAGTGCAGTAATGATTTCTAAATATGTTTCAATACAAAGATTTCTTGACGGCTGCCAATTTTCTGTAGAACAAGAGTATAATAAGCAGCAGATGTGACTAAAGAATAACTGAATAACTACACAAATCAAATAAAAATAAAACAAAAAACACATTCTTTGCCTCCATCAAAAGGCACTTTATTCGGAAGGTAATTTGCAAATATTTCCAAATAACATTCATGCCATTTGGTTTCATTAACTTTGTGGAGGCAAATTTGTAGACTTTAATCCTAAGGTAAAGTTATTTATACTAATAACAGATAGCAAGGAATGACAAAACTTTACAAAACAACAAAACCATATGCAGTTTACACCAAACATCTGAACCCAAGAACCCTTGAAATCAGAAATGTTATTTAAATTGCAAAGCAAATTTAGGATCACTAATTTTCACTTTAAAAAAATCATATCTCTGTATCTTAAAGCTAATAAAGGATTTTTACTTGGATACAAACAAAAAAAATCCCTGATCAGAGAAACATATATAGAAAATAGAAGTAGGAGTAGGCCATTCGGCCCTTCAAGCTTGCTCCACCATTCATTATTATCATGGCTGATCATCAAGTTCAAGACCCTGATCCCCTATTCCCCCCACATCTCTAGTCCCTTTAGCCCCAAGATCTATATCTAACTCCTTCTTGAAATCACACAATGTTTTGGCCTCAACTACAGATTCACCACTCTCTGGTGAAGAAATTTCTCCTCACCTCAGTTCTAAAAAGGTTTACCTCTTATCCCCTAGTTTGGACTCCCCCACCATCGGGAACATTCTTTCTGAATCTACCCTGTCTAATCCTGTTAGAATTTTTTAAGTTTCTGAAATCCTCTCTCACTCTTCTAAACTTCAATGAACATAATCCTAACCAATTTATTCTTTCCTCATATGACAGTCCTGCCATCCCAGAAATCAGCCTGGTAAACTCTCGCCGCACTCCCTCTAAAGCAAGAACATCCTTCCTCAGATAAGGACACCAAAACTGCACAACATACTCCAGGCATAACCTCACCAACGTCCTATACAATTACAGTAAAACATCTCTATTCCTATACTCAAATTCTCTCGCTATGAAGGCTAACATACTATTTGCCTTTTTTACTGCCTGCTGTACCTGCGCGCTTACTTTCAGTGACTGATGCATGAGGACACCAAGATCTCGTTGAGTATCCACCTTTCTCAATTTACACCCATTCAGATAATAATCTGACTTCCTATTTTTGAAGTGGACACCTCATAATTATCCACTTTATACTGCATCTGCCATGCATTAGCGCACTCACTCAGCCTGTCCAAATCATGCTGAAGCATCTCTGCATCCTCCTCACAGCTCATCTCCCACCCAACTTTGTATCATCTGCAAATTTAGAGACAATATATTTAGTTCTGTGGTCCAAATCATTAATATATGTGAACAGTTGAGGTCCTAGCACAGATCATTAGTCACTTCCTGCCAATTGGAAAAAGATTCAATTATTCCAACTCTTTGTTTCCCTGTCTGCTAACCAGCTTTCTATCCATCTCAAGACACGACTGCAATCCCATGCATTTTAATTTTACATAGTAATCAGTTATGTGAGGCCGTGTCAAAATCCTTCTGCAAGTCTAAATAAACCACACCCGGTTCTTCCTGATCAAATCTACCAGTTGCATCCTCAAAGAATTCCAGTAGTTTTTCAAGCATGATTTCCCTATCGTAAATCCATGCTGACTTTGTCTGATTATACCACTGCTTTCCAAATACTGTGCTATGAAATCCTTGATAATGGACTCTTAACTTCCCAATACCAACGTTAGACTTACTGGTCTATAATTCCCTGCCTCTACCCCTCCCAACCCCCACCACCTTTTCCAATAGCGGTTTACATTAGCTATCCTCCAATCTGTAGAAACCATTTGGAAAATGACCACCAAATGGATCTGCTGTTTCTAGGGCCACTTCTTGCAGAACTCTGGGATGAAGATTATCGCGCCCTGGAGCTTTATCCACCTTCAATTCCATTAATTTCCCCAAAACCACTGCTCTACAAATATTGATTTCCTTCAGCTCTTCACGAAATTTTGTGTTTCTAAGAACTTCTGGTACATTATTCTTGTCTTTCTTTGTGAAAGTCTAATAAAATATCACCTGCATTAATTAAACAAGACTTGTGATCCCACCAGTCTGATTTTCCTCTCCATGCTGCAAAGATAGTGCTTAACTGAATTAAGGACAAAAGGTTATCCAGTGATTGTTAACTTACTAACATTGTCATAATAGAGTTTTTCCACAAAGCCATGTTAAGCCAGTCAGTTAGTGCTGTGTCATTGTAATTACGGAACTGAGTTTCATTGTTATGCTTATGAAGGAAGACTTCCTTTGGTTTCTATTTTTAGTATTGCTTTAAATGTATTCATGCAAGTTTTTCTCTTGGTTCATTTGGTGAAATTATAAATGCTTTTTGCATGCATTTATGGTTTTATTAGAAATACTGACCAGTAAAAAATTCAGGAATGCATGCACTCAAAAGGACCAGAGTAATTCTTCCCCATGTGACATAGGTTCCCAACGCGGTCTACTCTGCATCGGAGACCACCTTCAGTCCGTCCGCAAGCAGAACCCAGACCTTCCTGTCGCTTGCCATTTCAACACACCAGCCTGCCACATGCCTGACCTTGGCCTGTCATGGGGGGGGGCAGGGATTACCGAAAACAATTCTAACTGCTGAACGAGTGTGAAAACGGGAATGAATTGCGGCGATTTTGTGGGCGAGCTCCCAGTCGCAATTGCACGTCCCTTAGGAAAAAAAGAGCGCATACGTGATTCTTGCCAGTAGAATGCGGGTTGGAGACTATTCTCGCTAGGAAGCTGGCTGATGAGCTCTAGGGGTGCCATTGTGCAGGTGCCCCAATCTCCATCCCCCCCTCCCCCACCACCCCGATCAACCGACGGAACAAGCCGGTAAGCTTGTCCCCAAGAGCTTTTGAAGAGAATTTGGAGGATTGCTCAGCCAAAAGCTATTGGAAGGATCAACGTGAAATTTCATAATTCGGAGAATAGATGGAACACTGAGGAGTAAGGATTGACTTCTGGGGAGGGTGCGGTGTGGACATGTGCCAGTAGATTGGTCCCTACAGAAGTGAATGAACCTTCAAGATTCTTGTAATATAAAGGAAATTTTGGGGTGGGGGGGGGCGGGGGGAGCACAGAGGTGCGTAAAAAGTAGAACTGAGTTATTACATAATTAATTGCAAACTATAATGTTAAATTGATAGTGCTTGCTCTGTTTAACTCTTATAAAGTTGTTTTAGTTTAAAATAGCGTGAAATTTTTTGATGCAATTCTGTCAGTTACTCATGTTTAGATTTCTCTTTAAATGTTAATGGTCCCTAACAGGGTCATAACACCTTAAAAATACAAAGGTTGCAATGATTTATTTTGCCTTTGTTATGACTTGAGAGTTTGACTTACTTTCACTGGCAGTGGCTATACGGAAGACGTCTTTATTCTTAAAGAAAGAATATGGTGCATCAAAATGTATTCCTAAATTTATTGGCTGGAATTTTCCTCCGTTCACACCGGCGGGATTCCCCGTCGCGGGTTTCCCGGTGACATGGGGTGGCTTCAATGGGAATTCCCATTGACGGTGGTGGGATCAGAGAATCCTGCTGCCAGCAAATGGTGGACTATCTCCCGCCACTGAGAAAAGTGCTGAAGGGATGCCAGAGAATCTTACCCACTCAATCACACAGCACAAGAGGAGGTCATTTAGTACCCACAGAGAGAAAATGCTGCAAATGATTCCAGCATCCGCAGTAATTTGCTTTTATCCAGTCATTTAATACATTTGGCCTGCTCTGGATGCTTATATGACAGCTGTTCAACTAGTCCCATCCCTTGGTCTTTCCCCACTGCCATTGTAAGTTTTTCTTTTTCAATTGTATTTCCAATTTTGGCAAGAAACAAGAATGAGAGCTACGTTTTGTTTTTTTAAAAAAATGATATTAGCACAGAGTGAGCGACTGTAGCTAAACCTCGACACAATTTATGAAAAACTGGCTTTCGCTGGTAACGCTAGCAAGGCACAATCACAGATTCAATTCATGAAGCACAAATAACAAATGACCTAACTTGGTACGTTGATTAACAGAAAATGTAGCAAGTTAAATAAAAAGAGAGAAGCAGCAAAATTAAAACTACAGCAAAGCCTGTAGTTAGATGGCAACAATTTAAAGGATACTTCAAAGAATTTTCTCAATGTATTTATAACTTATTCCAGTAACTCTAAATTTGCACATTACAAAATTTATCTTTAATTATCTCCATGTGTCATTTTATTTATTTTAGTTTGCCAAAGACTGTTCTGGATATGGGATCAATGTAGTCATTAGACTTTTCCAGAGCTCTTTTTAGGTGGTAGGGAGGGACGTACTGAAAATTATGTCATTGTTGGGCAGAACTTTTCTGTTTCAATGCCAGCATCAAGCGTTTCTGAGTCAGGTTTGAGAGAACCAGTTGCAGAGCACAGCTCTCTCTAGTTTGCCCTAACAACTGTCTCAGCACAACCTCAGAACAGCAGCTCCAACTGTGCCAATATGTTTCTTTCCATTTCCAATTCCAAATAACATCAATCATTTGGTGTAAATGATTATCAAAGAATAGGTCATTTTGAAATGTGGGCACACACTCAATGGAGAAATATGTTGAGGCTGTCCAAATACATTTAGGTCATTTAAAACCAGCAGAAAAAGGAGACTTTCAGAAAACCCATCAGTCTGAACCAGCCTTAAGGACTGGCTTCAGACATAAAAAAAAATATTTTTGTATGTACTCCATCCCACCACATGCGCTGAGATTTTCAAAACGATGCTTGAAATGGACCCTGGTCCTGGCGGGCTTTGAAAATCACAGTCCTGAAGGTTATCTCATGATTCTGACACCTCCATTACAGTTTCAAATTTTTGGGACCCAGAATTCATCCGTTCTGAAGATCCAGCCTATGGAGCTCCCCAAAATTTGTTTCCAGATCTTACAGAAATGACACTGAACGACTCACACCTACTCATTGGTCAAATTTCATGGCCGAAAGAAATGTAGAACTGAAATAAAATACATGGATGAAATCTGTCGCCAGTCTAGTCATTTTAAACAAAAAAAAAATCAAGACCACCAGATCAACATACAGTGAAGATTTGTCACAGAAATCCAGTGATGCCCATAATGATCCTAACATGGTAAGTTTTTTAAAAAACACAGCAAGGAAGAAAAAAATATCTTAAATTGTTGCATGCCTAATAACCTTAATTACTAGGGCAAGACTCACAAATGTGATTCAGGTGAGTATTCCTCTTAATGTTCCTGTAAGTCAGTCTCCCTCCATGTCAGTGATCGGTAATACACTTCTGCAGTCCAATCATGTATCACTGAAGAAAAGTTTAATTTCTGATTTGCTTTGGCATGGACAAGACTGGGGAGATTATGGCAAAGTGGTAATGTAATGAGACTAGTAATCCAGAGACCCAAGACAATGCTTGGAGGACATGTGTTCAAATCCCCACCATGGCAGCTGATGGAATTTGAATTCAATTAATTAGAAAATGATAGAATTTATATATATATATATATATATATATATATATAGCTGGCCTCGGTAATGGTGACCACAAAACTATCCTTCATGCAGTAAAATTCTATCTGGCTCACCAGATCTGCCATCTTCAACCCCAATCTGTTCTGGCCTATGCGTGACTCCAGATCCACAGCAATGTGGTTGAGTCGTAACTGCCTTCTGAAGTGGCCTAGAAAGCCACTCAAGGTAATTAGGGACGGGGCAACAAATACTGGCCTTGCCAGCAACACCCACATTCCATGACAGAATATTTTAAAAATGCCTACTCTTTCCCAGAATGCAATCATGGATGACGACAGTGCCATTTGTTATCTATGGGGCGAATCTTCCCATTCTGTCTGCCACAGGAATTGTAGCAGGCTGTGGGAGGAGGGAGGGGAGGGGCGGGGCGGGGCATGGAAAGGTCCATTGACCTTCTGTGGGATTTTCTGGTTTTGGGTAAGCGTGGCTGGAAAATCCCGCCCAATGTAAAATATTCTCATCCAACTTCACCCCTCTGCCCAACAAATCTTTAATATCAGGCACTGTTCTCAGATGCTGCATCAGTCCATTCATATGAGGCGAGACTGGACAACATTCAGGCTTGGGCCTGATAAGTGGCAAGTTACATTTGCGTCATATAAGTGAGAGGTAATGACCATCTCCAACAAGAGAGGATCTAACCATCTCCTCCTCACATTCAATGGCATTACCATCGCTGAATCTCCTGTGGGGTTGCCATTGACCAAAAATTGAACTGGATCAGTCATATAAATACTGTGGCTACAAGAGCAGGTCACAGGCTAGGGGTTTTACAGGAGTAACTCACCTCCTGATCCCTCAAAGTTTGTTGACCATCTACAAGGTGCAAGTCAGGAGTGTGATGGAATACTTGCCATTTGCCTGGGTAAGTGCAGCTCCAACAATACTCAATAAGCCAAACACCATCCAGGACAAAGCAGTCCCCAGCCACTACCTTCAACATCTATTCTCTCCACCAGACACACAGTGGCAAATGTGTATACTACAAGATGCACTACAGAAACTCGCCAAGCACTTCCAAATCCAGACCTCTACCACCCAAAAGGACAAGGGCACCAGACACATGGGAACAACACAACCTGCTAGCTACCCTCCAAGCCACACCCCATCCTGACTTGGGAATATATCACTGTTCCTTCACTGTTGCTGGGTCAAAATCCTGGAATACCCTTCCTAACAGCACTGTGGGTGTATCTACACCACATGGACTGCAGCGATTCAAGACACCAACTCGTCACCACCTTCTCAAGGACAATTAGGGATGGGAGAGGTGTTCATCTTGTGAACAAATTTTAAAACATCAAAATAGAATTGTGAAGTAAAGCTTTTCGCTCCAATTCTATCACTGACAGATGAGACATTTGAGAGTGCAGCACAGAAAATGTATATATAATATATATATACATACATACACACATATATATATATACAATGCAACGTGCATCTTGGCTAATATGTATCCCTCAACCAACATGAAAAACAGATGACCTGGTCATTAGCTCATTGCTGTTCTTGGGACCTTGCTGTACACAAACTGGCTGTTGTGTTTTCCACATTTTAAGGGACTAAAGTTTCAGAAGAACTTGATCGGTTGTAGAGCTTTGGGATGTCCTGAGATCATGAAAGGCACTATATAAATATATTTTAAAAATTATTTTTGACATCTAATAAAATAAACACTGCACCCACCATACAGTGACTAGTTACTTTTTGGGGAGAGATGTTGAATCCATCATGTCGCATTTTTCTTGCGGCATCAAGATATGAATAAAAATTCAACCCAAAACGTACAAAACATATCCTGTTTGAGTTTACATATCATAATTAATAAACAAAAATACTATGATTTAAAAATATACATGTCAGTACCAGGCAGAAGACAACAAGCTCTTTCAGGCATTCTGACCATCTGCTAAAGTAAATTATAAAGTCATAAGACAAACAGCAGGATCACCCATTTAACTTAAGAGTGGACTGCTCAAACTAACAGTGGAAGGGAAGGAAGCAGTTTTTTTTAAGTCACAACAGTGATTTAGCAACATAAGTGAAGACATTACCTACATGCTTGGTTACTTCACTGATTTTTCTTTTAGGAACAGTGACATTTAGTAACACCAACCAGTTCAGTAGAGTCAGTGTAACCACATCACAATTTTCGGTTTCACTTGCATGTATGTACTGTTTAAGGTGTCCCTGTGTGTTAGCATAATTTCTAAAAAATGGTAATAAGCTAAAATCATGGATAAAACAGGAATTACTATGAAAAATTGCAAAGTATCATGCCTAGCTTAAAATTTAAAAGATGATTTGAGGGTAATTATTAAAGCATCACAGGGTTAATATATATCACACAGTTAGATACATAATACACCTATGCTTTTATAAATGTCAAGCTTTTGGATTTGTCTAACATTATCTGCCGGATTGGAAAATGTCCCAAAAGCGTTTTCTCCTGTCAGAGTGTTATTTTTCCACCTACTGAAAAGACCAGAAGGTGACAAGGTATCCTGCATCTGCCAAGTTGGTGGTTAGACTCTGAAAATTGGAGGCGAAGGGTTTAAAGTCCTCCAGTCTTGTTGCAGGTTCTCCCCTTCTCAGGTAAGGCCCAATGCTTTCTTGCTGTAGGTCACAGCTCAAGGTCAAAGCCAACAACAGGAGCTTTGGTGCCATCCTGTGTTGATTCCATCCTCTGGATGTTCTTCTTTTCCCCTTGAAGATGAGTTCCATTGGACAGTTGGAATAAAAAAACAGGTCATAATTAGGGCTGATCTGTGGGACACACCGGACGCACTCCCAACACACCGGAACTCTGCCTCAAAACATAGAGTTCCGGTGTTCCATTTTAATTCTAGTAGCAGAGTGAATTTTGCGTCTTTTCTGATCAACAAGAAGACAAAACAAGGCTTCCATTTTACCTGCCATGTCAGCCCTCACTTTTATGTATTTCCCCATGTGTGACTGACTGATTCATCAGAGAAGAAAGAAAAACATTATTTATTTCTGTAGTTATGAGCTAATGAATTCCCGATTCCTACCGGCCAACCTGTGTTTAGTCAGATGTCATGTCGAGCAGACATGAGAATATTACAAATTGGGCAAAAATAAAAGTTTTTTCTTTTAAAAATGGACATTGTTGGACTTTTTAAATGGCTACAACAGATCACCTGACTTTTAGAACAACAAGTTGGCCAAGTTTCCAGAAGCTTCTTAAAATGGAGTGCAATGACCGCAGTCTTGTGGAAGGTCACGCTTGCCATTGTCAGGACCGACCTTAAAACAACAAGGACAAGAAAGCCTTAGATGTCCTGTCTCTAGAACTGCCAGATAACAAAGGGGAGCTACTGAAATTGACAATGCACAAGGAAGTGCTAAAAACTCCTATCTAACTCTACTGTACATCAATGGTTTTAACCATGGGAAGTAGAAGCTCCTTGGTTAACATGAACAGACTATTGATTGCTTCCCATTGTATATCAAAGATCGGTCATCATCTGACCGAAATTCCCTTATTTCTGAAAGCCTTTTAATTTACAAGTACTACTTGCCTACAGACAGAGTATTGCAGAATGAAGACCAACATCACTACTGAAACCTGGCTAATAATAGCCTGCCTTTTTAACCAAGCCACGGGCTTAAAGTTTAAAGCCTTCTCGAAACCTACTCCGAAAGATCCGAACTCACCTGGTAAAGCAAACTGGTCCTCTGGAGAGAAGTATTATTCAGTAAGGCTGCCTTTATCAACTCACTGCACATCTCTTATTCCGAAGAAAACTCTGCAAAATCCTGTCTTCAGCCACCTGTACTCACCTGGATTAACTCCTGGGTGAAAGAACCCTCCTCACTGGATTCTGATATTCACGTTAACTGTACTGCCTGGTTTTAATATTTGTAGAAATGAAACTCCTTTGACAAACTGTGATCTTTCCTGTGTTGTCCTGATACTAGCCCCCTTTACTTTCGAAAATATGATTTTTAAACTTTAAACTCGCTGGAAATTTGCAATTTGGAATGAGACAGAACAAACCACTTAAAATGCAAGTCATGTTCCAAGGTGAAGAAATTAGCTTCAAGGGAATGTGAAGACAGGGACATTTCCTATAACTCAGAGACCCATCAAAACTCATCACTGTCTAAGGAAGAGCCATTAAAAATACAAAGTGTTGGATATTGGAACAATGACTGCCACAGATAGATACACCCAAAATCCCTTGGAAATACACAGGGGTGATGTATTTTAGGGTAAGATTGCCAGCCACTGAAAGATTGCAAGAAATACTTCAGCAGAAGAGAAATGCTCTTGCCTTGGAACAAATGTATTACCCAGTTCAGAAATAATCTTTAATAGAAATCCGCCAGTGAACCAAGATTTTGTAATAACTACAACATTTTCAATATCTGACTGCATCCACAAACCAACCAATCCAAATCTGCCACAATGTTGAAAAATCTAGGCCTCAAGGACAACCAAAGGACCCTTAACTTTTAACTTATTTTAATTGGACTCTAACTTCCCTTATTTCTGATACCTGTGTGTGTATGACGTCATCTTTTTATTATTTTTTCTCTAACTTTAGGGGTTAATAAATTTGCTCTTTGACTCAAGAAAACCTTGTTTGACTGGTTGCTTGTTGCTCACTGCTTAAAAAGTTAGGTACATTCAGATTCTGAAAAGGCATATCCTCGCAAAAAAGAAATTTAAACATTTATTGTGCCCAACTGAGGAAGTTGAATAGAGGGGAGCCGAATGACCCCTTCTCACCTGGTCATAACAGAATGTATGGTGTGTGTATGTAGCAGCAATGAACCTTTTCCATGTGTGAATAAATAATGCTTCTGGCTTTAAAATCCTAGAAAATCTGCTGTTTGCGACTTTGTAAACTGATTGGACATAAATGAGGCTTAAGAAATGTGTTTCAGCCATATCAAAATTAAATAATTCTTATTATGGACAAAAGGTTAGAAGAATTAGGGGTTCAGTTTGTTTTTCCCCTGTCAGTAACACAGAGCAAAGGTCAATTGTTAGTGTTTGCCATCTACAAAATCTCATTAAAAAAACACTGAAATGTGGAGCCCTTTAGGATATGAAATCGTGCAACTATTCATCTGATCCATCACCAAGGAAGTTTGTTGCTACTCTGCAGCTCAAAGTCATACTAACGGCTACTTTCTAAAAATGGCATTTACTAATTCTTTTTAAAATGAGACAATGGGAGGAATTTTGCACTCTCTGTTCACAGAACACTGGCTGAGGTGAGAAAACTTGTGTGCAGCTCTCCAGCTGAACAGCCGAGTTTTCTCTCCAGATATTATGTAACTCTGTGCACAAAGAATCTGGAGCTGCAGTTTTCTCCATCATGCTGGCCCAAGAGAGCTGGCAACACAGGCTCCACAGAGATCAGGAGGGCGCCTCGATCTGCGCTGAAAAAAAATACTCATTTCCTAATTCCCGTGAGATCTTGCGCCCACATCAGCCTTTGTACTCACGGCTAAGGGGGACACAAAATCGCCCGCATACCTCTATCTAATCTTGGAGTTGGCCTAACATTTAAGTGAGGGGTTTACATGTTCATTGTTTTTAAAAGCGTCTGCTGAGAGTTTTGTGGTCCGTTGCTGGAGCTAACAAAGGTTCAGTGCATGGCAAATCGAATGATAATTTTAAAAGATTGTTTTGTGCACAAGCTGAATCTGTGCACACCATTAAGTCACATGCTGGGATGTAATAAACACTTCAGCTAGACTGGATGAAATCTGAATTCTGTTTCCACAGGGCCGCAGAATAAATAGAATGCATTATAAATCGCACATGCAAGATTTCCCTGTAATCAACTATATTCACTTCTGGATAGCTCAACAGTAATGATGTCACAAGTCACATACCGTTCTGCAAACATCATGCTACATTATTTTCAGCTGTTAGCTTGCTTCGGTCAAACGTCGGTGCAAACAAAACATTAAGAATGATAAATTTCATTTTCTTTGTCAAAGGAGCTATTCACAAGGCTTCAGCAATGCAACCAAGGTTGCATTCTCTGGTATTTAGAAGGTAAAAGAGTGACTTGATCCAAGTTTTCAAGATATTAAAGGGAACAAATAGGATAGAGAGAGAGGTAGAGATAAAAAGTGGCAGAGATATAGAAAGATAGACAGACAGATGCAATTTTGCTGGTTTAGAAGTCCAGGTCTAGAGGGCAGGTCTACGAAAATAGAGCCAGACCTTTCAGGAGTGAAATTAATGAACACTAAACACAGAATAGAACATAGAACATTACAGCGCAGTACAGGCCCTTCGACCCTCGATGTTGCGCCGACCAGTGGAACCAATCACAATTGGTGACAGAAGTTTGGAAACTCTTCCGCAAATGGCATTGGATGCTGAGATTGATAAATTTTTGTTATCCAAAGATATTAAAGAATATGGAGCAAAGGTGGGTACATGGAGCTGGATTGAAGATTAGCCACTGAAAGACAAAACAGACTTGAGATCTAATTGGCTTACCCCTGGTTTCTGTGTAATCAGCTTGGGAATTGTCCCTCTGCATATTATAATCTCTTGCAAGGAACAATCTGGACTCCGCTTGACACCTTGCTTGAGATTATTAACTCACAGGCCGGGATTTTCTGCTCCCGTTCACGTCAGAGAGTTTGGCGATGGAAGCGGAAAATACCTCGAGAACTGCAAAGCCACACTTTACGTCCGTATCGTGATTGCCCCTCCCCCCTGTCAGTGATGGGGCGGATCATTACAACAAATTAATATACGATTACCAGGTCCTTATGCTGGAATCATCCCCCACACCGCCTTCCCTTCAGAAAATCAATCACGGTGTTGTGACAGCAGAGTGGTGTGAATCACGACTGGTCTCTAAAGGGGTGCACCTGGCGAGCAGACCTCACGGGGGAGCTCAGGTGATTGCGACGTCCAGGGGTGTGCGAAGAGAGAGTCATGCCTGGGTACTGTCCAGCCAACACCTGCCACGTGGTAGTGCCCAGGCGGTGACAGGTGGAGAATGGTGGAGTGGGAGGGTCGTCGTCCAGCGTGAACTGGTTTGCTCGCTCTGCTTTGGGGGTGCTTTTAAAAATGGAGTTTCAAAGTTGCCTGTGGAGCGGGCGAATCAGAGGCCGGCCCGTCAGCGATATGCCGTGGAACCCACGACTCAAACTTTTTCCCCCCCCCAAAGTGTTGCAACATATGACGGAGAAAGCCGCATATGACGGAGAAAGACGGCAGTGCCGTCAGCTGCTTCAACGCTGCTTTTCCTGCCCGACATCGCCCTTTGCCAATATCAGGAAAAATCCCGGCCTGAGAACTGAAGACCAAAACTGAACCCTTATCATTCCTTTGGTGGTACAGATTGAAATTCCAACATATTGAGCTCTTCCAACCAATTTCTACAGGCTGACAGGAGCAGACTGACACGGTGACAGGTGGCTGAGGCAGCAAGACATTCTGCCGGAAGGTGACAGAACACAGGTTCTTTCCTGTGATTCCCATGTAATGAGTTCTTAGGTTAACTGGCTAAGGTGGGGTGGAGAGGGACAAACGGTTGAGGTACTGTACAACAATTTCATTTTTAATTCATTTCACTTTCACATGACCCAGGTTGAGAATACAATTGGCAAACGTCTGAGCAGAAGGGGCCACTGCAATCACCTCAGGAGTCATCCATCTCAAATGCACAGGACACAGCAAATTTATAGTGAACAAAAACGAATGATAGAGCCCTCTGCACTTCCATGTGCTTTCATTCCTCACTATGTTTTCACATTTTCTCTGTGTGATTCATTAAAAATGTCAATTTACCAGTGCCCTACTTCACATACAAACTATCCTAAGTAGATTACATTTGCCTGTGACTAAGGTCACATTAGAAACAGTAAAGATTACTCTTCCCGTATCCTGGCCAAAAATCATTGCCTCTCCAGCTGCTTCCATTGTGCAAGTAAAAGGGCTTTTTTTTCTCGCACTGTTTCTTGCCTTGCTGCATAATTCTCTTGAGATTCCCTTGGAATTCCAGCTGTCAAAATCCTGCAATGTTTAATAAGACCCTGCTGTACAAGGGCATTGAATACTTTGTGTACGCTGATCTGTACAAGTTACTGCAAAAGAATGCCATTAACAATATACAAATGCGGTACAAAATCAAGCACATACACACATCACACCAGATCGTTAATATCGGTTACTACAATTCTCAACTATTCTGAAGCCTGCCACGCTTCCAAATGCTAGTTGTTCCCAATGCAGCCTTCCCTGTCTTACCTACCAGCTCCTCTATCCGCAACACGTCTCCTTCCTCTCAAATAAATACAAGCTCCTCTCTGCATTGCCATCAATCATGCTTTCCAATAGACATTTCTGCTCACAATCAATGAAGTTTTACCACTGACTTAAACATGCTCCTCTAGTTTATGAGCAATTCAATTATCCTCAGTCTGCAGCAAGAGTGGAAAGAAGTTAATCTTGAGACATAAACACTTACACAAAACGTACAGTGCCCAATGATCAATTGGTGCACATTTACCAGTTTAGAAGCTAGACAAATAAGGTCATTTTTTATTAGTGTAACAAAAGATGAGTTTCACCTCTAGATCACAAATAAAAGCTACTTTTAAAATTGATCACATAAACAGTCATCAACTTAAAAGGAAATGAAATGTTGCTCAAAGTGCAAATCAAATCACAGAACAGACTGGCTCAATTACCAAATGCTTTAAAATAAAACACCACAAAAATACTACGAGACAAATGTAATTCACCAATTTAAATGCAGCAAGACATTCTACTGGAAGGTGACAGAACACAGGTTCTTTGCTGTAACTTCCATGCAATGAGTTCTTAGGTTAACTGGATTTACCATCCAGTTTTATTACTATCACAATGAAATATTTATTCAACAACAAAGGGGCTTACATTATAATAATATGTAATATTACCATAGCTTATATTCCACATCAGTTCAATGTACATTGGGCAGAATTCTCCCATCTGTGGGCTAAGTCCCATAGCAGCGACGGGAATGTGCGGTGTTTGCTGCTGCTCAGTCTAGCGGCATGTCTTCCAGCCCCCACCTCATTCATTATGCAACCAGGTTTTGAGCCCTATTCCATGGTGGGGCAGGTCTGATAGCGCACAGTCCACCGTCATATCTGTGTGCCATATTGAAAAGGCTCCCAACATCACTGATCCACTATTGAAGATGGACCTCCTGAAAAAGAAGATGGATCCAGGGGAACATTTTACGGCTGGAAAATGGATCTAATCAGTCACGGAAGGCACCAGAGGAAGATACCAGAGCAAATTCAGGTAGACATGAGACTGACTTTTTGCACTCTCACCAAATTCCCATCTCACCCACCTGTCATTGAACCCACCGGTATGGCCAAGGGAGAATTCTGCCCTAAGATTGTTTTTAGTTTGTTCATGGGATGTTGGGGTCATTGGTAAGGCCAATATTTATCCCTAATTGCTCCTGGAAAGGTGGCAAGGATCCACCTTCTGGAACCACAGCTGTCCATGTGATTTAGATAACAGCGCAATGATGTTAGCAAGGAAGCTTCAGAATAGTGACTCACCAACCATGAAGAAACGGCAAATTATTTCCAAGTCAGAATTGTGTTTGACCCAAAGGGAAATATATGAAATGCATAGAGAAATCTGCTCAAGCACTTCCATTCAGGTCCACTCTATTACTGGGTGGGCTTTTATGACATAGGCAAGGGCACAAAGTGAGCAGAGTGGTTTGCACCATCCCATCATGGCATTATCTACGTGACAATCAAATATATTTAGACCCATGGTGATATTGTTTCTACATGCAGGAAAAACCTAAAGAAAACATCAAGTTCTCAAACCAAAATAATTTTACTGACTTTAATCAAGACTATGGAAAACATCAACTACTCAAGTGAAGTTCTGGAGCTGAGATCCTACAGATAGTGAATTATGGAAACAATTTAATCCTGCAGCACAGCAAAATATTTTTTAAAAACACCTTCCCCATCCCGGTTCCACTCCCTCCCCCACCCTCTCTCCCACCCAAAAAGGAAAGTAAGCCTAAACTAATTATAATTTTTAAAATGTAATTATGCCCCAGAGACCATTTTTGGAATATTATTTGAGGCCAGACATACACAAGTACTCATCCCCAGCTATTAAGGACTTAGTGAAATCTATAGTTATGTTAAGTTTCCTAATATCAAAAGTACACAAGAGAAGGCTTTCTTAGCCAGACTTTAGATTAATTGTGCACTTTGAGCAACAGGAAACCTGTTGCAGCTGTTGATTTACTGCACTGCTATAATGATGAGGACATCCTAATCCAACCACATTTCCTGCACAAAACTGCTGGATTAGAAAGGCAAATGGAAAATGAAGAATTGAATGCATATTAACGCACCATCTGTACTTCAATGTGCAAGGGTTTACTCCCACCAAAGTCAGGTGCTGCAATTAAAAAAGTGTTATTCCCTTAAAATGCCCACAAATAAAAATAGAAAGTACACATGGAGGCATTATTTATCCAAAAGGTAGAATCAAACAGTTGACAACTGAGCACCACTTACATTACAATGTTGTTTTGTCCTGGGACAGATTTTTATTCCCAGTATATTTTTGTGTATCCCAGTTGCGATAACAATATGGCCACAGATGGCTTAGCTTCACTTCCTACTTTATGTGGAGCCTTCTGTGCGACTCCTCTATTGAAATGTTTCTCAATAGTCCCTGAGTTACTCAACACATCTTCCAAGTCCAGAAACAAAATAGTGTAGATGCTGGAAAACTTAAATATCAGAAAATACTGGAAGTGTACAGCAAGCCAGGCAGCACTTGCAGAGAGAGAGAGAAACAGCATGTTTCAGGTGCATGATTTTGCTTCAAAGAAGCCTGCTGTTTTTATATCTACAAGTCCACTTCCTATCTAATGTACATCCAAATTTCTGATTTTTTGTAATGAAAGGTCATGCTTGAAGCCTGGAATTACCTTAGGAAAGCCTTAACAACAGATAATTGTATTAAAGCTGGCATATAGCAGGGGGTTCTGGGAAGCTTGCAATGATAGAAGATGCTGAAAATACTCAGCCAGGGCAAGTTGCAACTGTGGAGAAAGGAAGAGTTAACATTTTATGTCACTGCCCAGATGCTGTCTGACCTGCTATTTCCAGCATTTTCTGTTTTTGCTTCAGTTTTCCCGCATCTGCAGTATTTTGCTTTTGTACTGGGAGTCTGGGTGAAAGTGCAACAATTCCATTCGGCGGGGGAAGAAGCCTTGTGGTGGAAGCAAACACTTTTGGAAATCTCTTCAAAATCTAGACATAAATATGGTTTTGAGACTGTTTCATCTTCAAGACAATTCATAACTCCATGGGTAAGTGATGCGTGTTATCACACACGAGGCTTGAGATGCTCAGGAAATAAAGGCTTTTATTTGCTGTTACAACGAAGCTACTAATTATATACACGATCCCAGACTGAGGGGTCCCAGACAGAGCAGTGACCTTTATACCTCTCCCAGGAGGCGGAGCCCAACTGGGATGTACCACAATAACTATAATACAAGGTGTAACAGCCCAACCCTAACCCCAACAGCAACAAGTAGAACAACCCATCCCTAACCCCAACAGCAACATATATACATACTTGTAGTACTGGCCAGACCCTGGCTCAGTACTATCTAGTGGGAACCAACGATGGTTCACCACAGGAAGGTAAGTGCTAACTTGTGTGCAGCTGTCTCTAAACACACAGGGGCAATCTTATCGTGTCGGCCGACGTGAGGGGCGAGCCGGTAAGTTCATAAGATTAGGGATCAGTGGGGGAGGGAGGGAGGGGAGGCTCATTAGAACCCCTTCACTCAAGGGGTTGCGAATCTTCAGAATCTCCAGGTAGGGAATGCTCCTTTGTTGAACACATTTAACGCTGGGATAGGCAGATTTTTGGTCTCTCAAGGAATCAAGAGATATGGAGAACCAGCAGCAATGTGGAGTTGAAGCCTAAGATTAGCCACCATCACAATGAGTGGAGACAGAGGATCGACAAGCCATGTGGTCAACTTCTGCTTTTATTTCTTATGCGAGGTGTTCTTGGCAGAAACTCCCGACCTGGAGTAGACATCATCCTCAAATTGAGGAACTGCTGACGATGATGGCCAGAACAACAGGTAGGTGGGCTCTCAGGAAGATAAAATTAAATTTGAAGATTGGAATATACCAACATTTGATTCCGAATAGGTATGTGCGTGACTGAAGGTTTGGTGGAACGGTCAAAATATAGTTACCTTCCGGCAGGGTAACGAACCCCAGTCTCCTGCATGACAGGTGGGGGTACGAATCTCTATACTACCGACAAACTTCTGAGCTTCACTAGAAAATATCTTTTCACTGAAAACAGAGCAAAGACTGAAAATGATAGTACGATACCGGAGGATTTTTTTTTAAACAGCTTTAAATTCAATCCTTGTCCGAAAAGCTCTACAAACGAACCATCTTTCTACATTAAGACTGTTTTATATGGACGGTTCCACTTGTGCACAGGTTTGTTTAATTGCAAATCGTAACAATACTGCCTTTTTTGCTCTGTGCTTAATTTGTCAAGCAGGTGGATGAGTGAATCAATTTTTCCACTAAGTGATGCAAAGTGTAAGCAGACAGCATGGCAAATATGATTTAATCCTTTTTGTCCAATCAATTATTCCAATCAATTTCATGTTTGACTTGCAGAAAACATCTAAGATATTGTACTTTACTTCCAAGCTTCTGTTTATTATCTGTCTGTATGTGGGCCTCACCAACAATAAATGGACATTTGTTGCCAATTGTTAAATGCCCTGTAGCTTGATAGCCAAATTCAGAGGGCAAGCAAGAACAAGTAGATTGGTTTCAGACTGGAGTCACATACAGGCCAAACTGGGTAAGAACAGTAGGTTTCCTACCCTAAAGGATATTAATGAACCAATTGATTGGAGTCGTGCCTAGCACAAAGGAAGATGATTTGGTTGTTGGGGGTCAACCAGTTCAGTCACAGAACATCACTGCATGAATCCCTCAGGGTAGCGTCCGAGGACCAACCATCTTCAGTTGCTCCATCAATGACCTTCCCTCCATCATAAGATCAGAAGTGGGGATGTTCACTGATGGCTGGACAATGTTCAGTGGCATTTGCAACTCCTCAGATACTGAAGCAGTCTGTATCCATATGCAACAAAACCTGGACAACATTCAGGCTTGGGCTGATAAGTAGCAAGTTACATTCGCGCCATACTAGTTCCAGGCAATGACCATCTCTAACAAGAGAGAATCCAACCATCTCCCCATGACATCCAATGGTATTTCTATCACAAAAACACCGATCGGCAAAATCCTGGAAATCATCATTGACTAGAAACTGAATTGGACTAGCCATACAAATATTTTGGCTACAAGAGCAGGTCAGTGTTTAGGGATTCTGTGGAAAATAACTCACCACCTGACTCCCCAAAGCCTATCCACCATCTACAAGGCACAAGACAGGAATGTGATGGACTACACTCCACTTGCCTGGATGAGTGCAGCCCCAACAACTCTCAAGATCCTTGGCATCATGTGGGACCTAGCAGCCTGCTTGATTGGCACCCAATCCATCACCTTCAAAATTCACTTATTCCATCACCAATGCACAGTGGCAGCAGTGCGTGCCATCTGCAAGGTGCACTGCAGCAACTCACCAAGGCTCCTTTAAAAGCACCTTCCAAAACTGCAGCCTCTGCCAGCAAGAAGAATGGGGGCATTAGATACATGAGAACGCCAGCACCTGCAAGTTCTCCTCCAAGCCACACCTCATCCCGACTTATATATCGTCATTCCTTCACAGTCACTGGGTAAAAATCCTGTAACCCCCTCCCTATCAGCACTATGCATGTACCTAAAACACAATTGGCAATAAATACTGGCCGATCCAGCAATGACCAATTCCTGTGAAAGAATTTTTTTAATGGATTTTTACAATAATCCTATAGCATCATGGTCACTTTTACTGATAATAGCTTTTTATTTACAGATTTTGTGAATTGAATTCATAGAAATCATAGAAACCCTACAGTACAGAAAGAGGCCATTCGGCCCATCGAGTCTGCACCGACCACAATCCCACCCAGGCCCTACCCCCATATCCCTACATATTTACCTACTAATCCCTCTAAACTATGCATCTCAGGACACTAAGGGCAATTTTTAGCATGGCCAATCAACCTAGCCCGCACATCTTTGGACTGTGGGAGGAAACCGGAGCACCCGGAGGAAACCCACGCAGACACAAGGAGAATGTGCAAACTCCACACAGACAGTGACCCAAGCCGGGAATCAAACCCAGGTCCCTGGAGCTGTGAAGCAGCAGTGCTAACCACTGTGCTACCGTGCCGCCCTGTGAAAAGTGAATTCTCAAACCTGTATTATACCTCTGGATTATTAGCCCAGGCACCTGGGCTAATAGTCCAGTAAGGTGACCACTGCAATACTAAACCTAATTTTTGAGCTTTATCCATGCACTTTGCACTTTATCCACATGCAGACCAGCTTCTTAAAATGGATTCAATGCAAACATTACAATTGTCAGATAACTAACGAGCTGTAAGCTTCAGAATTCCTACCTTTGAGAAAGATACAATGTCAAGTGAAACGCATATAACTGACTGATTCATTTGTATTGAAGCAACAACTTACATGGTGTAACTGAATACTATTGCCACATTATTTTACTGTCACCTTAACAGGCTAATTTCCCCACCAGCCTTGTAAATATTATGGAGGTGAATTTCTGCAAAGTTTTTCCCACTCATCTGCCATGATTTCAGAAATGCCAAGAAACCCCAGAAAATGGCACAGAAATGCCAATTCTGCAGCTTTTCCAGAGTTTCCATGCAGTTTCAGTCAGTTACAAAAAGCAAAAGGGAGAACAGTCTCAGAAATATATATCCCCCCAATATTTAAGAAAAGTTCAAGGTAAAAAAAACAGCATGGCAATTTCATTATTTCTATTATAAAACTACATAAAATGTAATTTAGCTTCTCAGCGGGTTAGATATATATGATTATTTTAAGCTGGATGATTCCTCATATCATTGCTCATGGACTTCTCGAACACTACCTGTAATGGGCTGGTTTCACCACTTTGCTTCCCATCAAGACCTTGGAATTGGGGGCGATTTCCCCATCCTGCTGCGCTGCTTTTGTAGTGCAGCGGGCCGGGAGACTAGAGCGGAAGCAGTTTCACGCGTTCCCCACTGGGCGCCACGGCCTCTGTACAGCAGCCAGATATCCAGCGCTGTCAGCTCTGCGCCAGAAATCGGCGCGCAGCTGCATCATTTATGGTAATGCTTATTTGAATCGATTTTAAATCCTATTAGCGGGCCTGGGACTGAAGTCTTCGGGCCCGCTAGCCTCCCCCTCGTCCACCCCCCCCCCCACCCCCCCCCGCAAGATGTATTTTACTCCAGCGGAGTTGACTATAGCTCCCCACTTGCGGGGAGCTAACAGCCCAACCCCGCTGGAGTGAAGGGGGGGGGGCAGCCGCGGCCTCTCAGAGGGTCGGGGGCTGGGAGGATGCTCCTGGGGCATTGCCAGCAGTGTGGGTCTACTGCACATGCACCGATCTCACCACCAACAGATCGGTGCATGCACAGTGGCCCAGTCAGCGCTATGCTGCCGGCCTCTCCAGCGGGAATAGGCCCCGTCCCCTGATTTTTGGAGTGATATACGCTGAGGCACTCTGCAGTGCACAGAGCATGGGAGATTCATTATGAAACCGCAGCAAAACAACAGCGGGATTTACTCCAGTTTTTACGCAAATTGGACACTTAGAATTTGTTTGGGAGAATCCTACCGATTGTTTTTCCAGAACTTGAGTTATGCTACAAGGACTGGGAAGGACTCTGGATTGGATGTACAGTACACAATGACGCTTCATGGAGAGCGAACACTTGGGAACAGAAGGGAAGTTTAACCCTACTTCAGTTCTTGTGTTAATCTTGGGACATCCCTATTAAGCAATGTCCTTTCGCAAAAAGTTTGGATGCTCTAAAACAGCTCCTCTGTGGTCCCAGTCACTCTATTTCTCTTTGCTGCTTCGTTCTCTTTTTCTCTCTCCAATATTCTCGGACGATGTTCCTATCTTTCTCTGTTTCTCTTAACCTGTATCTCTGTCAATCTCCTCTTTCTCTCATGTCTGTCTGTTGCTTTCTTCTCGTACTTGGATTGTACTCCTTTCTCTCTGTTTTTCTCTTTTTCTCTTTTTAGAAGCAACGACGCAAGAGCGACCAAGCAGGGAGGAAAGAATGGTGAGCATTGGCGCAAAACAAAGAAGGAAGGAACTGAGCAGAAGAGCATGAAGCATGCAACACCAACATTGGACAGAAGTCATCACCATATGGTATGAGCGAAGCCCAGTCCATCACGCAAACCAGCCTCCCATCCATTGACTCTGTCTACATTTCCCGCTGCCTCGGCAAAGCAGCCAGCACAATTAAGGACCCCAAGTACCCCGGACATTCTCTTTTCCACCTTCTTCCATTGGGAAAAAAATACAAAAGTCTGAGGTCACGTACCAACCGACACAAGAACAGCTTCTTCCCCGCTGCCATCAGAATTTTGAATGGACCTACCTAGCATTAAGTTGATCTTTCTCTACAACCTAGCTATGACTGTAACACTACATTCTGCACTCTCTCATTTCCTTCTCTATGAACAGTATGTTTTGTCTATATAGCGCGCAAGAAACAATACTTTTCACTGTATGTTAATACATGTGACAATAATAAATCAAATCAAAATCAAATATACTGAACCTGTATTCTCTAAGTCACCTGAGTTGTTCTGGACCGTGGAGAACAGAGATGTGGCTCAGTCCAGTACCATTATTGCAGATGTAGTTTTGAGGCTATTTATTCTGCATGGGAAAGGGGCAACATAACAGCAACTGGATGATAGAATTACAAAGCTGAAGGATAAGCTCATGTTTATTTTGTGAATGATTTTGTTTTTAATATGTTGTCCATTATTTGTAAAATTCCGTTTTAGAGGCGTTTTAGTGGGTAATAAGCTGTTATGTCACAGGAATGAGACTGGACATTGTTCTGACTGAAGAAACAGAAATAACACAACAGAGATCATTCCTGCTCTTATTGATTCCTGATGGCATGAGATCTGACTGGCTCCGAGCCCTAGGAATTGATTTTAACATTAGATGTAAAACAATACCTACAGCTATATAGCACCTTATTAACTTTGTCAAAACATTTCTAAGTGCTGTCCACAATAAATTAATTTTGAAATGTTGTGAGACAATTGTGGCAGCTATTTTGTTCAAATGAGATGAAAGATCATGAGCTGGATTTTGTAGATCCTGATTGGGGAAAAAAATATCCACCAAGCAGCAGATCCAGGGAGCAATGCCCATTTCCAGCACTGTTTTCACCAGCACAGGAAAGGGTACAATGGTTACAAATGCCTTTTGAAATTATGTTTGTTTATTCTGACAGAATTATGAGCTCTCAATGCTATTACAGGCATTGCGACTTCTGTTTATGAGGTGGAATACTAGATGAGTGGGTAAAGTGGGTAAGAGGAGTAAGGGAAGATAGGTTGAGGGGGTGAGGGGGGCAGTGAGGATGAAGGGGAGCTTTACACTGACTTGCAGTTTACATTCATTTGGAAGAACTGCTAATAGCGATGAAAAACTGGGCTGATGTTTCTGGGAATGGAAGTGTGTCTTTTAACCCAGTTACTCTGGGCATCAGGCCGCCTCTGTTTCTGCCTCTGCTGGTAGGCCCAGCTCCAGGCCATTCATGTCCTGAAGACCGCAGCTGCAGGCACTGCAGGGGCAGAGGTGGGATTGCGATGTCAGGATTGGTTCCAACTCCCAAATCCCGTCTCTAATGGGAAAATTTCAGCCCATTTCTCAAGTTTAGATAGCATTGGTTGAAGAGGGCTTCTTGGTCAGAACTTCTGGTAAATTCCTATTTTTCTTCAAGTAGTACCACACGATCTTACTGATCCACTGAATAAACTGTGGAATTGAACTGGTTGGAATTCAGGGATTTAACTATTTTCTCTCTGGTCCTGTGATCTAGTAGGTCAAAGGGACTTTACATCCCATGACACCTCAAATCCCATTATGCCACATAAGCACACACTTGCACATAGGCAAAAGATTTGTAATACCTAATAGATAGGCACTTCACACAAATAAAAGCAGGCAACATCAACAGCAATAAATGGCACATGTGAATCTATAAAGCTATTAACTGATTTATTTACTGTCCAAAGTTGCCACTAAATTGGGATAAAATCTTCAATAACAAAATGGATTAAGAAAATCGCTCCAGGGATCATTATGTTTTTGGACTTCAAAACTGTGTCATTCTGCATTGATTAAGGATAGGCAGATTGCCAGTACATCTCTGAAGTCTTGCTAGGATAACACTATTGTCTTACCAATTGCACTACAGTGCAAGAAAAAGCTACACAGATAGAAATTAAATTGAAAAATAAACATGATGAACCTACAGAAGACAGGCTGGATCTTGTCCTTGACCATTTGTTGGTAAATACCAAAGTTGCTACACATTGTCTTTAAATTCCGAACTCCGGAGCATTCTAACTTGGGGGGAGTTGCCCAAAGATGTACTGGGGAACCCCCTCCTCCTTCAATATAAGTCCCAAGGCCAGGATTACACGGCAATTGCCCGGAAAGTTCAAACTCTGCAATGGGAGCCAACTGATATTACAATTTAAATCGCAAACTTCAGATGGTTCTGACTATCTTGTAGTAATAGCCACGCAGGGCACGATTTTCCATCCCCACCCCTCCCAAACCCCCCATGGCATGTTTGCAGTGGCGGAAGCGGCCCACCACATTCCAGTCCTGCCGCTGTCAACAAGGTTCCCCATTGTTCACAACCACTACCCCAGAAAAAGTTAGAAGAATTAAAACCATTTCCAGCCTCTGGGTAACTACAGTACTGTTCCCCCCACCACCACCCCAGCCCATGGGACTTCCCCCACTACCCCCAAATGGCCCTGACTTACCTCCCCGACCCCAGCAGAACTCTCCCGTCCGCACTTCTCTGATCCCCCCATGGGATCCTCCAACTACTTCCCAATCCTCCTACCACTGACCACCATCCCTGACTACCTGACCTCCCCACTGAGCCACCCTCCACTGACAACTCCCCTTGACCTGCCCTTCACCACGGACTAACACCCTGAACCCCACCCCCCTTGACCACCTGATACCCCCACTAACCACCACCCCACCCTCCAAATCCACCCCCTTACTTTACAAACCTACCTTCTCCCTGGCTTCTCAAAGTGGTTGGATTTTAAATTTACCTGCTTTACGGCAGCTCACGTGTCAAAAAAAAAGGGGGAGCGACTTCCTTACCTCAGACTCAGATGCCCTTGGGAACCTACTCTGTTCTTACCCGGCCTGAGTTGAAAGGTCGGGTGAGAAAGGAACGGCTTCGTTTCCAAGTAAGTAAATACGAGTGTGGTGGCAATCTGACTCTGATGGCAATTCTACAGATGTTCCAGGCTATATCGTAAAGCGATTAATTGGGATATTACAATACACTAATCCTGCCAATGAAAGTTACACAAGTGTAATTTTCCAATAAAAGCTTTTTAGAACAGGCAACAGGAAAGGGTTGAAGGTGAACAGCCATATCCAGTGCATTATAAAACAAAAACTTTGTTTAAAACTAAAATGCAACACTAAAATTAGTCAACGGATTCAATGTTCCTTTGTAGCAGAGTGCAGTCACATGGTTGAAAGCTTTACAATTAATAATGATCAATACTGATGTCAATATAGAAATCAATAGCTTTCAATATTCTCAACCACCATCTCATTGAGACTGCACTGTATGACAATTACAGGTGGGTTCAGAATGCATGTATCCTTTATCTTTCTGAATAGAAAGTCTACAATCAGCAGGACTAGACCATTAGGTGCCACACTGTACTGACACCCCTTTGTCCAGCACTAAGAGGAAGTTAAAAATTAACTTCAAATATTAGTCCAAAGTAGTGGCCGTGATTGAAAGAATGTCAACATATACAATACACTTATAGAATATCATTCACTCTTACTATGTCCTTATTTTTAACACAAAGACAAGGAAATAGATTTCTGGAGCAGGAAGAGGCTCCTGAAGCTTCTTAATGCATGCCACTTACAACAATGAAAGGGCAGACGGGAAACTTAATATTAAACCTGTCTAGCCTAATCCTTAACAAGCTCCAAATGATTAGATTGCTATAGTTTATGAGAACACATGCTTTCAATTGAGTCTGAAAAGCCTCCGTAGCCTGATCCATACAGAAATATATTTTATTATATAAAATGCCATTTAGTCTACGTTTTGTTTGCAACTAAGCTCTACTGTATGTAATCACTCCCAGTGGGACACAGTCCAGGCCTTTATAGTTCTGTAAAATGAGGGACCATGCTGATTAGGAACAAACTTTCAGTACATAAACTGACTGTTACTCTTTTGTAAGACGAACGAGCTGGGTCCATATTGCTCAGCTGAAGAGTTTGCCCACATCGGAAAAGTAGAGAATTAAAATGTGCCTCATCAGGATTTAAGGAAAGACAATTCATTTACAAAATTACTCTCCGTGTTGGTGCATTCAACATCGTTCCATTTTCATCTGTGGTCATTATGTGTCAAGTGGGACAAATTAATGCTTTTCCATACTTGCTCTTTACCCCAGAACAGATTATTTAACCCCAGTACATCTTGAGAATGTTTTCATTTTTTTTAAAACGGCGCTAAAAGAGATACGCAGATGTGAGATTCTGTGAATAAAAAAACAAATTGCCTGAACATAAAATCATAAAAAGACAGACCCTTGCTACTTTCGATTTTGTATATCTTTGCAGATTAACGGCAACCCAGTGTAAATATGAACCGCTGTGGCCCAGAACGCCAGATGTCAGGCTTGAACAGCTGAAAGCTGGTTCTTTCAGAATGGAAGACGATAGTTTTCAGATACTCTAAAATGTTTAATTTGCCCTGATCTTACATTAAAGGGCTGTAGAGCACCCCATCCTTTTACTCATTGAAACAAGACCCATTTACTCCAGCACACTATTAAGAATAACACATACAATCTTAGACTGATAGGGCGGCACGGTAGCACAGTGGTTAGCACTGCTGCTTCACAGCTCCAGGGACCTGGGTTCGATTCCCGGCTTGGGTCACTGTCTGTGTGGAGTTTGCACATTCTCCTCGTGTCTGCGTGGGTTTCCTCCGGGTGCTCCGGTTTCCTCCCACAGTCCAAAGATATGCGGGTTAGGTTGATTGGCCATACTAAAATTGCCCCTTAGTGTCCTGAGATGCGTAGGTTAGAGGGATTAGTGGGTAAAATATGTAGGGATATGGGGGTAGGGCCTGGGTGGGATTGTGGTTGGTGCAGACTCGATGGGCCGAATGGCCTCTTTCTGTACTGTAGGGTTTCTATGATTTAGTCCCTCTGTGCTATAAAATTCTATTGCCCATAAATCGAGCCTCTGAAAATTTTCATTTCTCAATCCTTTCCTAACAATTTTATTTTTATTTTTTTAATTAGTTATCTAATATTTAAAGCCATTACAGATTTTAACACTGACCCCGATGCTGGTGGAACATTCCATATCTTAACAAACCCTCCTCAAACAAAAGCTCCTAACCTCTGCCTTTATTCTTTAGGCAAATGTTGTAAATTTATCCTTTTATATGCTAGAAGTTATTTTTGTACATGACAGTAGTTGTTGCACTGCTAAACACTAATAAACTGCACTGTCAGTTTAGAAACAGGAAGCAACACAAACAAATACAAACTACAGTCACGGAGACTGAAAAGGAAGGCAGAAAATAGCAGAAAATAACAAGTGAAAAAAAAATCAATAATCTTAAAACATCTGAACATAGAAAAGGAGAAGCATTGGAATGTTTTTATTCTGACCAGAAAGGAAAGTGAAGCAGCAGCTCGGGATAGAATCATAGAAGTACAGAAGGAGGCCATTCGGCCCATCGAGTCTGTATCAACCACAATCCTACCCAGGCCCTTTTCCTGCAACCCCACATATACGCCCTGCTGATCCGCCTGACACTAGGGTCAATTTAGCTTGGCCAGTCAACCTAACCCGCACATCTTTGCACAGTGGGAGGAAACCGGAGCACCCGGATGAAACCCACGCAGGCGCGGGGAGAACGTGCAAACTCCACACAGACAGTGACCCGAGGCCGGAATTGAACCTGGGACCCTGGCACTGTGAGGCAGCAATGTTAACCACTGTGCCACCGTGCCATCCCAACAAGTGGAAGAGACTGAAGGACAAATGGAAAGAATGAAATGGGGAATGTGCAAAAAAGAGAAAAGTATTGGAGAAGAATCAATAAACAAAGTAGCAAGATGAAATAGAAAGGCAAAACTGCCGTACTTATCTATATATATATATCTGTGGGGATGTGATAATTTAGTTAGAATGTCCAAGTGCTGAAATGTTTGGTTACCAGAAACTGCTTGTGGTCAGTGCCTGAAGATTTGAGAGATTTGATTTATCTCATCTGTAGAGAAATTTACTTGGCGGTGGTGTCGGGGGAGGGCATAGTGCGTAGGATGTGTTCTAGACATACGCTGCATATTCAGAGGACACCTGCCTGCTTACACCTGTCTGTTTGTTTCTAGCTCATAACTACAATGTCAAGTGCATTGTAAAATTATTTAATCTGAAAATGAAATGCAAAATTACAGCCCGAAATGTTGTCATGTACAGCAAAATATTCAGGTCTTTTATAACAGGTTCAATTTATATTTTTTCCAAAAGGCAATGTACTATGCTCAGACGACAAGAGACCAATTTTCACCTACAGTACCTTTTATCTCAGGCACACTTATCAGAAACCATAATGAAACCTCCGCACCTCATAGAATAACTTCAAAAAAATGTGGATCACAGCTGACGCATGAAATAACTGTGGGCGATTATTTCCTGTGTTACCCATGAGACGGAAATGCACTCACTTTCCTCATGGAAAATACACATTTCTCAGCCAAAAATACTGCTGGCAGAACAACCTACACTTTTTCTTAACTGTATGCTTTGAAAAAGTGCTGCAACACAATCAGAAACATTTTCTTCAAATCCTCAAACACAATTTTTGGATCACATGCTGCACTAAATTGCAAATTCCAGCCAGATTTTCTTGGGATGCAGTACTGGAGCGACAGATTATTATATCTCATTTTGCAAAGAAAAATAGAACTGTTCAACTTTCAGCAAAACCTTACGTGATTCCGCACAAAATACACACTTGTGTCAATTTTAACAAGTATTTGCAATGAACCGAAGTGCTTTCAACAACATGACAAATATTATATAACATGTGTTAAAAGCATGATAAACCAGTGAAATCTGGTTACAACATACAACTTGAAATGAATATTCTGGTTTGATATTTCATTTTCTGATCATTTTCATTTTGGGAAAGACAACATTTACGGTCACTGATGCTCACAAAACTTTTGTTTTCTGCTTACATAAATGACTGGGACATAGGCTCAAGAGCATGGGTACTTACTGATGGTGAAACAAAAACAAATAATTTGCTGAGTCAATGCACTGCACTGGTGACACAGCATAAATAGGCACTGATGATGGTGCTGTCTTTCAGAACAGAGGCATAACATTAAATCACCAAATCCTTTCCGATCCCTATGTTGCAATCTTTGTGGGGGAAACCCCAAACCACAAAACTTACCAAATGACCCCCAGAGAAAAATTTATTAACAAGGTGTCACCTTTTGCAACTTCAAACACAAATTCGAATCAATACAAATTAAACATGAATTAACAGGCAAATGATACTTCAAGTAAGTAAATTTCATTTTAATTTATCAAGACAACAAAGATGCATCTTACACAGCCATAAGCATTTCCATCATTCCCTGCACAAATGTAATTACACAGTTCCACAGTATATTGTTCCTTATTCATACAGGGTACATCAGGAGACTCAACTGAAAACAGCTGTCGCCTAGGAATTTCACAGGTACGGTCATCAAGGCACACTTCCACAAACTCTCTCACCCTTGGTTCATGACAGTCCTGATGGTATCGCTTTACAGAGTTTCTTTTAAACCAGCCAAGCAACAAACGCCCTCGTTCATGGTTTAGTCTAACAGCCAGCTCTTTAGTACCTGAGCTATTCACACAGCTTTTCAGCTTTTGGACCTTCTGAGTCAGCTCACAAAGTATTGCCAAGAGCTCCTGTCTCCTTTCTTGCCAAACAGAAAAACCAACCTCTTCCTGACCGTGATTTACAGCTTCTCCTCAAAGGAATTTCCTGCATTCCTTATTCAGTCTCTCTGCTCTCTCTTTGTATCTGTAGCTGTGAGCTGATCACCTTCACCCTCCAGCTCCTTGACTTGTGGTTCTCCTTTTGGTCGCCAGCCATTTATTGGTAATTTAGGACCTCAATACTGAGCCCAGCTGGAGGGATGCAAGGGGAGTGAAGTGGAGGGGGCAACAGGCCACCCTACTTGGGCCTCAACCAGAAAGGAGGCCACACCTCCCCTTTCCACGTCAGTGTTAAATGGCTGCGGGGCTGCCGTGATTGTGAAGGTAGTTTCTTCATCACCTCTTCTGGTGGTGGGGTGGGAAACCTCGCCAGCTGAAAAAAAACCCTGCTCCATGTTAGTGCTGATAGCCTGTGGGGAAGGAAAGTTAATTGCTGTGGCGAACAATCATCCACTGCTTCATGCACAGATCATCAGATAATGCAAATTGTAACTCTGCCCCAGAAGGCGGTGAAAGTGGGGGTCACTGAATATTTTTAAGGCAGAGGTTGATAGATTTTTGTTAGGCAAGGGAATCAAAGGGTAGCAGGGATAGATATGGAGTATGGAACTCAAAACAGAAACAGATCAGCCACAATATTATTGAATTGCAGAGCAGGCTCGAGGAGCTAAATGATCTACTTCTGCTCTTATTTCGTAAGTGTCCCCCGAGGCATAAATAGTTTTAGAGTGATCATGATCATCAACCAAGCAGCAGTGTGGTTGGTGCCTCTGGTGGAGACGGGCTCTATACACTTACTTTTGCCAATTCAGTAGGGTTTACCAACTTCGGACATCGGTTTTACATGAATGAGAAGAGGAAATAGTGCCATTCCAGACATAATGAAAGTTTGGAATAATGCTGTGTAAAATGGAGCTGTGGAACTGACCAGCCATGATTCAAATTAATAGTGCAATAGGCATGATAAGCTGGATGGCCTACACCCTTTCTAAGGGGAAGATCGTGGTAAGGAGACTTTGAGTGGAACTGAGTCACCATGTGTGATGTGACCCTACCATATCTTGACCATCTCTTTCCATTGCCCTGAACAACTTGCCTGCTGCGGTTTAGTTGGTAGCACTAAGTCAGAAGATCATGGGTTCAAGTTCCACTTCAGAAACTTGAGCAATAAGCTAGGCTAGTGGTTCTTAGACTGGTGTCTATGGAATACTAAGGATCTGGACAGACTTTTCACGGGTCCGCAAAATAATGGGTAAGTACTTACTGAGCAGCACCAGCCTTATGAATAGGTTACTGCTCAGGGAGCAGTGGTGAGGGCTTGGATCTGATCTCACCATCATGTAGACATTCAGAACCACCTGCCAATTTTGAGACACTGAGCATTTTGGTTAAAAGCACCATCCGGGATGATGCAGCAAAAGTTGTTTGCATTGGTACATGCAAGGAGATGCACAAAGGCGTTGAACTGGTCTCAGACTATCCATCAGTAGGGTCACTGCTTTACCAGACTGAGTAAATCAAACTCTATATTTAATTACATGGGTTTTTTATTGGTGTTTTGGGGGAACTACCATTCAGTTTTCCTTGAAAAACAAAAAGCACTGACATTTATGTAGAATGATTTATGAGTCTCACTGTCAAACAGGACATGAGGCAGACAGATTCAGCAGTGAGCAATAGACTCGCCCATCTCACTAATATCTGTAAGCAAATTCCTGTTTTCTTAAAAGCATTTTAAAAACACTCTTTACATGCAGCACGTTCATAATACATGAGCATTAGAGACTAATATAATTTGGATGGGAGAGTTAGAGATTACTAATCCTTCTGAACAGAGTTCTTTCAACTAAGAAGTTTGCGAGCCACTGATCTGAGGCTGACATTGCAGGGCAGTGCTGAAGGAGTGCTGCAATGTCGGATGTGCCATCATTTGGGTGAGACATTAAAGCGAGATCCCATTAGCTCTCTTTGGCAAATGTAAAATAACCCATGCCATCATTTCAAAGAAGAGCTGAGGAATTCTCCTACACGTCCTGGCAAATTCATATCCCTCAGTCAACACTATTGAAAACTGATTATTTGGTCATCATCATATTGCTGTTTATGGGACTCTGCTACTTACAGAATCATAAAAGCCCTGCAGTGCAGAAGGAGGCCATTCAGCCCATCGAACCTGCACCGACAACAATCCCACCCAGGTCCCATTCCTGTAACCCCACATATTTACCCTGCTAATCCCCCCTGACACTAAGGGGCAATTTAGCATGGCCAATCAACCTAACCCACACATCTTTGGACTATGAGAGGACACCGGAGTACCTAGACATGGGGAGAATAAGTGCAGGTCTTTCTTTCTTTTCATTTTTCCTTGCAAGCTTATGTTTCTCCTTCTCAAGTAAGAACTGCCTCATCTACCAGCCTCCTTCAGTAGCATTTCCATAGCTGCAACTCTCCAACAGTTTTGGTACAGAATTTAAGTGTGCAATGTAATTGAGTCAGATGATTACCTTTGAGACCTTTAAAACTGCTGCATGTCTTCATCAACTCCTGCAGTGTGCCTTTTCCTCCTCCAAGCAGGCAAGCTCCAAATTAGAACTGTTTCTTCCCTAAGCGTGCCCACAATAGTTAAATGAGGCTTACCCAGAAATTATGATGGGACATTGGGTGGGTGTGACTCATGCTACATTTTGCATTCAGTTAAGATTGTGCTCAAATGGAAAATCTAACTTTGTAATTGTGTTTTATCAAGTATGACAGAAACTCTTAGAAGATTGTGAGATAAAGGTGGAGAATGTAAATTTTCTACCGATAACAAAATGTACAAGTATGAGGTAATTATGTGATTTTACAGAACAAGTGAACAGTGAGTTAGAAAATTCCCTCTGTAAGGTATGAAGATTGTATTAGTAGTAGCTAATGCAGACGTGTTCCTTCTCAATTGCCAGAACTGCAACTACATTGTTGGCGTGATCTTACCACTTCGTTCCACCACACTTTCAGCGAGGGAAAGTGGTAAGATTGGGCAGGAGATGAAAAATGAGAAACGCGCCCGGTTTCCTGCTGCACCCAATTGTCCTGGCCCTGTTTTGCTGGTGAAAAAATATCAATGACATGCTCAGCATGTCATTAACGCTGTCATCCAAACCCACTTATCTTAACTACATTGTTGATCGAAGTTCTCTCCGGCGAGAATCACGGATGGTCTCTACCAGCGGTGACCAGACATGATAGCCTCGCCCGGGGTGGGGGAATCGGAGGCCATTGAAGCACCCCCCGGTGGATATGGGCAGGGCAGTGCCAGCCTGGCACCCCAGCACTGCCCTCTGGGCACCATAGCTGTATCGGGGCAGTGCCAAGGGAGTAGGGCTTGATTGGGATAGAGCCTGTGAGGTGGAGCTATGATGGGGGCAGGGAATAGGAGCTCCGCAAGGGTGGAAGGGAACGGGGGAACACAGCCGGGGTGGGAGGGAAGGGGGGAAATCTGCCTGAGATGAGCGGATGGGAAGGAGGGAAGGGAATTCTACTGGGGTGGGTGGGGGGAAATCAAGGTGGGTGGGGGGAATCCTGCCAGGAGGGGAGGAACGGGGGGTGCGGTTGATTGGTGGCATGGAGGGTGGTCCGATGTCAGTGGGGCAGGTGAGGGGGCGATCTCCCAGTACACTGGGAGATCGGAGTGCCTGCGCAAAGGTACCCGAAGAATTTAGCAGCCAGCTTCCCCGGCGAGTTCAGGCTCCAACCCCCATCCCGGCAAGAATCGCATCCTGGCACTTCTTCTGCACTCAGTGCTATAACATTGCACTTTCAAACTCGCCCAATAAACAGGTCTGAAACTCTCCGGTTTTCTCGCTTGTTCGGCACTTAAGATTTTTTTTTATTAGATCGCACCCTATGTTTGCAATTCTGATCTCCACTGAATGGTCAGAAGGTCAGTCAATATACTCTAGGAGGAGACAAGACACTTTATATAAAGACACATCAGTTTTAAAGTTCTTATAATATTTTACAGTGGTTCAGATTAAAATTCAATGTTGATTAAAAAAAAGGTTTTGTATCTCTATCGCAGTTTGGCTAGATGTGATATATAGCAACATATAGAATGCAGCTGAGCGGTACATCTACAGCATCTCTATAACTCAGCAGCAATTTGTCTCCTATGAACCTCATATTGACCGTTTTGCCACTGGTTATCTTCTCCCTCAAACAATAAAACGCAAATTAACATAATTTAAGTTGGTTTAAATACAGCTCGAGGTAGCTTCAATTCTGTTTACATACAGTTTAAAAGATTATTTTACAATGGCATAATAATTCATACTCCTGAACCTCTCTTGCCTTTCAAATCATAGTTTTACCTGTGGAGCCATTCATAAGCTCTGTTAACCCAAAACAAACTTCCTGTGCAGCCTTTTTGGCACAGTGGGATATAATATACTTGCGAAACATTTAAGATTTCCTGCAAATCACTGTGATCCCATGACCTTTAAAGTCTGCAATCTTTAATTGGCAATGAAGCTGAGAATTTGAGTGCATGGGGCTGCTTTGTCTGGGGCGAAGCATAACCATTTGTCAATTTGATTTTGGAATAAATTTCACTGGTTGTCAGGGATAGGACATGGGAAATGTATGAAAGCAAAAATGTAGCATGTTTCAGGCTTTAATGCAACAGAACAGCTGAGAGGAACTGCAGTTGGGATGGGACATGAGAAATGTAAAAAAAATAGTGCAGCAAAAAGTATTATACTTTTGGGGGTAAAAACGAGTCGAGTCTGTGACATATCGGATCTGTTATAAGCAGCATCTGATATTTAATTTCAAACACTGCAGTGGAATTGAATATCAGGTGCTGCGTACGACCGGCGGATGATCCAATACCACTGGAATTATACCATCGCCCAAGACAAATCTCTACCCCTTAGTGACCTCTTAAAACTTCGGAATAACCAAACTTTGGAAGAATACTCTTGAATACATTTGGATGATACTGTACTGGAGCAAAGGTAATATTCAAAGCTTTTGCCAACTGTTACAATATAGCTTCTTGTAAAAAATAGATACTGGATATATCCAAAAGAAAAGTGAACAGACCAAGATAATACTTTGTAAAGCATGACCAATGTTAGAAGTAGAATGGAAATTGGTCAAACTTTGTTTTCCTCAGACCCACATCCACAAGGAAGAGGAATGGCAATGTTTGTTACACTATCACCATGGTGCTTAGACTGCAGGACAAGGTAGGAAATTAAGTTAAATGGCTCAGAACTAGCAACCAGGATGGAGACGTCAACTACAAACAAAATTTTAGATCCAACAGCATGAGGCTGTGCTGAGGAGAGTTCTGTATGTAAGGCCTTCTAACGGTTTAGCCTGTTAGGAAGCTTATTTGGTGGGTGGGTGGGGGGGTGGTGACAGCAGACATTTTGCTTAGGGAGTAGGAAAAAAGGGGTTTGCTGTGAATGGAAAAGACATTAGATTAAGAAAATAATACAATTGTGACGACTGATGTCAAAGAGTCATCAACAAATGCAATGTTGGCCAGCCGAGGTAAAGCAGGAAACAATAGACCTCTCTAAAAAGGGTGAGAATCTAGGGTGGGAAAGAGAAAAGAATCCAACATTGTGTGCAGCCAGGGAGCATGGCGAAATGCAGGTAACAAGTCGAGGTGGAAGTAGAATCAGAAACGTAGCCACTCTGCATATATAGTACAAAAAGGCACAACGAGTGTGGGAAATATTTAGCCTGACAGGAGTTGTCGTCAGCCAGTAAGGGTCAAGAAAACAGGATGCTGGAAACCTTTGGCAAAAGGGCAGCCTTTAGAGTCATGGAGGTTTACAGCATGGAAACAGGCCTTTTGACCCAACTTGTCCAATTGCTCACATTTGGCCCATATCCCCCTATACCTATCTTACCCATGTAACTGTCTAAATGCTTTTTAAAAGACAAAATTGTACCCGCCTCTACCACTACCTCTGGCAGCTTGTTCCAGACACTCACCACCCTCTGTGTGAAGAAACTGCCCCTCTGTATCTTTTTGGAACCCTCCCCTCTCACCTTAAACCTATCCACTCTAGTTTTAGACTCTCCTACCTTCAGGAAAAGATGTTAACTATCTAACTGGTCTATGCCCCTCATTATTTTATAGACCTCTAAGATCACCCCTAAGCCTCTTACGCTCCAGGGAAAAAAGTCCCAGTCTCTCCAGCCTCTCCTTACAACTCAACTATCAAGTCCCAGTAACATCCTCGTGAATTTTTTCTGCACTCTTTCTAGTTTAATAATATCATTTCTATAATAGGGTGATCAGAACTGTACTCAATATTCCAAGTGTGGCCTTACCAATGTCTTGTACAACTTCAACAAGACGTCCCAACCCCTGTATTCAATGTTCTGACAAACGAAACCAAGCATGCTGAATGCCTTCTTCACCACTCTGCCCACCTGCGACTCCACTTTCAAGGAGCTATGAAGCTGTACCCCTAGATCGCTTTGTTCTATAACTCTTTCCAACACCCTACCATTAACTGAGTGAGTCCTGCCCTGGTTCGATCTACCAAAATGCATCAGCTCGCATTTATCTAAATTAAACTCCATCTGCCATTCATCAGCCCACTGACCCAATTGATCAAGATCCTGTTGCCATCCGAGATGACCTTCTTCACTGTCCACTATGCCACCAATCCCGGTGTCATCTGCAAACTTACTAACCATGCCTCCTAAATTTTCATCCAAATCATTAATATAAATGACAAATAACAGTGGACCCAGCACCGATCCCTGAGGCACACCGCTGGTACAGGCCTCCAGTTTGAAAAACAACCCTCTACAACCACCCTCTGTCTTCTGTCGTCAAGCCGATTTTCTATCCAATTTGCTACCTCACCTTGGATCCCATGAGATTTAACCTTATGCAACAGCCTACCATGCAGCACCTTGTCAACGGCCTTGTTAAAGTCCATGTAGACAACATCAACTGCACTCCCTCATCTACATTCTTGGTTACCCCTTCAAAAAAACTCAAATTCATGAGACATGACATTCCACTCACGAAGCCATGCTGACTGCCCCTTATCAATTCTTGCCTCTCTAAATGCCTGCAGATCCTGTCTCAGAATATCTTCTAACAACTTACCCACTACAGACGTTAGGCTCACCAACCTGTAGTTCCCAGGCTTTTCCCTGCAGCCCTTCTTAAACAAAGGTACAACATTTGCCTCCCTCCAATCTTCAGGTACATCACATGTGGCTGTCAATGATTCAGATATCTCTGCGAGGGGACCCGCAATTTCCTCATGAGTCTAGCCTCCAACAACGTCCTGGGATACACTTCATCAGTTCCTGGGGATTTATCTACCTTGATGCGCTTTAAAACTTCCAGCACCTCCTCTGTAATATGTACACTCCTCAAGACATCACTATTTATTTCCCCAAGTTTCCTAACATCAATACCTATCTCAACAGTAAATACTGATGAGAAATATTCATTTACAATCTCACCCATCTCTTGTGGATCCTCACATAGATGTCCTTGTTGATCCTTAAGAGGCCCTACTCTCTCCCTAGTTACTATTTTGTCCTTTATGTATTTGTAGAAGCTCTTTGGATTCTCCATTCCCTTATCTGCCAAAGCAATCTTGTGTCCCCTTTTTGCCCTCCTGATTTCTCTCTTAACTCGACTCCGACACCCTCTATACTCTTTAAGGAATCCACTTGATCCCAGCTGCTTATGCATGTCATATGCCTCCTTCTTCTTCTTGACCAGGGCCTCAAAGTAAAGTAAAGTTTATTAGTCACAAGGAAGGCTTACATTAACACTGCAATGAAGTTACTGTGAAATTCCCCTAGTTGCCACACTCCGGCACCTGTTCGGGTCAATGCACTTAATCAGCACATCTCTCAGACTGTGGGAGGAAACTGGAGCACCCGGAGGAAACCCACGGTGAGAACGTGCAAACTCCACACGGACAGTGACCCAAGCTGGGAATCGAACCCGGGTCCTTGGCGCTGAGGCGCAGCAGTGCTAACCACTGTGCCACCGTGCTGCCCAATATCAATATCCTGAGTCATCCAAAGTTCCATACTTCTACCAGCCTTGCCCTTCACGCTAAAAGGAATGTGCTTACCCTGAACCCTGGTTAACACACTTTTGAAAGCCTCCCACTGACCAGACATTTTGCCTGCCAACAATCAACTTTTGAAAGTTTCTGTCTAATACTATCATTTGGTGCTGATAAATACCTTTAGTCAGCACCAATGTCAAAAAGTACACAGGGTTCGGTTTGAAGGCCAGAGAATAACTGCGAGGTCCGTGCAAAGGCCAAAACAGAGTTCAGGATCTGTCAAGAAACCCAAAGTCAAAACAGAAATCAAAGTTGAACTTTTGGGGCCCACCAAGATCGGTAACGGTAGTGGACAGACACAAAGATTACAAAGTCAGCAGGTGTGCTGGTTTTCCAAGCCCATTCCTAACATCAGCCATCAGGCAGGCAAGCGATCATGTTCGTCCCTCACCCTGGTTTGTCACCTTCCTCATAATAACTGCTAAAACTTCACAAAGCTCACCTCTTATCTCTCTGCGTACAGAGATAAATGCAAAGGATTATCTGCCTTGAGGCCTGTTAGCCTAAGCTTTCCAACACATTTATGTTGAACTTTTTAATTATACTTGAATTGTAGCTATTTACTATTTCACGATGGCTATTTGAAGGAAGCAAACTTTTATTCTATTGACTGTCATGTTCAAACCCAGTTTAACTTCTTTTAAGTTCTCACTTCTGTTCTGTGCATCACCTCACTGTTATATCATGGGAAGAATTTGCTGCATTACAGCTGGAGCTATATTTGCAAAGTTCCTCATGCACTACGCCTTCATAATGTTTGTTCTGTTCATCTCAGTGGAAGCCACTTCTTAAACATAGGAGTGGTGCCAGAGGACTAAATGACTAAAAAAAAGGGAGAAGGCCAGTCAGCGCAATGTCAGTGATTTAAGGTAAAGTTTATTTATTAGTCACAAGTAAGGCTTACATTAACACTGCAATGAAGTTACTGTGAAATTCCCCTAGTCGCCACAGTCCGGCGCCTGTTCAGATCAATGCACCTAACCAGCACGTCTTTCAGAATGTGGGAGGAAACCCATGCAGCGACGGTGAGAATGTGCAAACTCCACACAGATAGTAACCCAAGCCGGGAATCGAACCCGGGTCCCTGGCGCTGTGAGGCAACAATGCTAACCACTGTGCTACCGTGCCACCCTGGAAAGGTATGGATTAATAAATGAAACTCTGTACAGTTTTATTTAAGGAAAATCATGTATGAATAACAGGAATAACTTGATAAGAGTGCTCTAATAAATTAAGAGAAAGAGTTGATGAGGTTGCATACATGGACTTTCAAAAGACATTTGATAAAGTACCAGGTAACATACATGTTAGCAAATTGAAGCCCGTCTGATTAAAGGGAGAAAAAATATTCCTTAGGGACAGAAAGCATCGAGTAGTAGTCTATGGTTGTTTTCCAGACTGGAGGGAAATATGCAGAGTTGAGTCCTGGGTGTATGTTGGGATCACTATTCTTTTTTTATATATATCAATGATCTCGACTTTGGTATGCAGGGAATAATTTCAGTGTTTGCAAATGATGACAAAAGGCGAGGATGTAGTGAGCAATGAGGTGCATTAATTTTCAGGATGACATTTACAGGTTCAAAATGGACCGACACACAATAGATAAAATTTATTCCAGAGCAATGTAAGTGATACATTTTGGTAGAAACAATGAGAAGAAGTAATATTAACTAAATGGTATAACTTTTAGGTAATTGCAGGGACACAGAGACTGGTGGGGGTTTTGTTTATCACAGAAATCATAGAAACCCTGCCATGCAGAAGGAGGCCATTCGGCCCATCAAATCTGCACCGACAACAATTCCACCAAGGCCCTATCCCAGTAACTCCACATATTTACCCCACTAATCCCTCTAATCTACATATCCCGGGATACTAAAGAGCAATTTAGCATGGCCAATCAACTTAACCCGCACATCTTTGGATGGGAGGAAACCGGAGCAGACACGGGGAGAACGTGCAAACTCCACACAGACAGTGACCCAAGCCGGGAATCGAACCCAGGACCCTGGAGTTGTGAGGCAGCAGTGTGAACCACTGTGCCCCAAAGACAAAAAAATTGAAGGTGGCAGCACAATTTCATAACAGTATTAAAAAAACACGTGGGTTCCTTAGCTTTATTAACAGAAGAATGTTGAGTATGAAAGCAGGAAAGTTAGGCTCAACTTTTGTAAAATACTTGGGCCTCGGGTGGAATTTTGTGTTTAATCCTACACACCACACTTTCAGAACGATGGTAAGGTCTCAGCGAGGGTGCAGAAGAGATTTACTAGAATGAATATTACCAAGGACCACGGGCTTCAGTTATGTGCACAGAACGAAGAAGCTGGGCAGTTCTCTTTAAGGCAGAGAAGATTAAAAAAGATTTGATCAGGGTGTTTTAAATCATAAAGATTTTTGATTAAGTAAATTTTTTAAAAAAGGTTTTTGGTGACAGATAAAGTGGATGCTAGAGGTCACAGATTTAAGGTGACTGGCAAAAGAACTAGAGGTGATATGAGAAAACCTTTTTTTTAATTCTGAGGTGTTGTGATGTGGAATGTACTGCATTGAAAGGTTGTGGAGGCAGATTCAATGATAACAAGAGAGTTATGTAAATACTTGAATGAAAGGAAGTTACAGAACTTTACAGGAAGAGCAGGGTGGGTGGGGCGGGGGGAGAGGTTAATTGGATAGCTCTACCAAAAATCCAGCATATGCACAATGGGCCAAATTGCCTCCTTCTGTGCTGCATCATTCTATGATTTCTTTGGCAAGGTCCTTTATCCAGATTATTATGCTTCTAATTAATTTCTTCATTTATTTAATGCCACACATCTTTTCTCTCCACTTGCTCACGTTAACCTGTGCATTTTTGTATTATGCCTTTAACTGTGTTCTACATCTCTTCCATGGAACTTTGCTAAAGAAGGGGAAGGATAAATTCCTTCTCTGTCCCAATTCCTGCTCTGGATCATTACCTGCTGATCTCTAATAGAAAGTTTGTGTGGTTATCAGGTGAGGACTGTAATCCGTTTGACAAAGCTGCCTATCATTGAATAAATTTCTAACTTTCATTTCCATGACTTACATATGGAGAGTGACCGCTTAAGTGAGGTAATAAAGATCAGGTAACACCCATAAATCGGGGTGTGAATCAACCCCTTCATTAAAGGAAGGGTGTAAAGGGAAAGAAGCAAAAACTGAAAAAAAACAGTTGTTACCAAGTTGACAATATGAGCAAATGCCAAAAGAATGAGATAAATATTGTAATTATATCTCAAGGTACAAATGACGTACATAAACTGGTTAAACTTCACTCTGGCAGCGCCAAGTGTTTAACATTGAGCAATTTCAAGACATGACATGTGAAGAACACAAGTAGCACTGACAGCATTCGAGGCTGATTTTGCTGCATACCGATAACTCGCCAACAAACAATATTAATTCCTTTGCAAGGGGAACTACATCTCAAAAGCATTTTGAATCATACACAGGAGCTTTACTTGTAGCGTGCTCTAGACTTACAAAACTCAGAATTCTGCTGTCGCACTCTCAGACTGACTCACTCGGTCAGAAAATAAACAACACAACACTTCCGAATTTGACACTCAAGAACGAAAAACAATGCATAAACTGTTGGAGTGAAAATTCGTTGTGAGTTTCTATCTATCAAACCCTTTTTAGAAATAACTCAACTGCAACCACTGGAAATTCCTCTCACGTTTTCCTCTGCAGTTTCACATGCTTTAGTGGTTCTTGACTTTTAGAAAACAAACTTAATGCCACTCTTTGGCAAGAAAGAAGCATCCTTTGCAGAGATCAACTGTGAAAGTTGACCATTTTCCAACTGATTCTTCAACCACTTGCCTTGACAGTCAGATGGATAGCAAGTTCCCAGCGGGTGGAAGACAATCGCATATTTTTAAGTCATTTTCCCAGACCCCTGTGGAAACCCACCCCTTCACAAGCAGTCAGGGGCCATTCCTGCAATAACAATGATGAGAACCGTCAGCAACTACTCTATTCTGCGGAATCTGTTCAATCAGACTGTAAGGCTAAAATTCAGTACTCAGGTAATATTGCGGCATTATTGAACTTTCCCAGCTGAGTTGCCTCCATGTTGAAGGTCTTTATCTCTTCCCCACTGGGGTTCCAAGCTGTTACATAAGCTGCCCAAAGTGGGATGTCTAGTAATATGCAAAGTACAACACAAGTGTACAATTTTGCTTTTCACGATATTTCAGAACACTCAAATTACAGAAAAGGGATTATTAAAAATCAGTTCTATAATTAGGTTGATAATATGCTTTGAAAATTGAAGGAAATGTCATAAAAATAGAGACCGCTGCATTGTGGTACCAATCGGGTACTAACTTTTAAATACATCAGAAACTTTAGTACAATAACAGTAAATATAACTTTGAACTTTAAAACTTAAAATGCAGTAGATAGATTTAATCATTTATTACCCACATAATATTTCAAAAAATATTTCACTGGATGTAAATCATTGAGATATCCTGAGAATGCGATAAAGCAATCTACACCATACAGGTCACAGTTATTGCTTCTTTATTGGGATGTGTATATAGTTTTTTTCACCTGGGACATACTTAAAGGAGCTTGTTAGAGATGTTCTGTATCGAAAAGGTAAGTATGAATGAACATACTGGGCCCGATTTTACCATTTTGATTCTAAGTGCTGGGCAGACTTTAATCAGGGAGTGTTTCAGATCCGACTTTTAGACCCGTTCTCCGGCGCCCCCATACGCACTCTGCCTGAAAAAATATCGGCAATTCTGAATCGCGCTGCAAAAGCTTGTGGGCTGCGCTTAACGCGCCCAAAACGCTGCAGCTGCAATCCGAGCCTTCAACTGTGCATGCACAGTAAAGTAAAAATTGAAAAATCCTCTCCTGCCACGTTAGTCCCGGGCCGGATAATGCTCCTCACTGGCCCCCACAGACAGTGCCCCACCCTCACAACATAACTGACCCCCTTATCCCCCCCCAGACCCCCGCTACCCAGATCGCAGCCCCCTGCCCGCCTTCCCCCCCAATCGATCGCATGCAGAGTGGCAGCGGACCCCCCCTTCCCCTCCACCGATTGCACGGAGAATAGCAGCAGACCCCCCTCCTTCCTCCCCCCACCGATTGCATGCAGAGTGGCAGCAGATTCCGCCCCCCCCCCCCCACCAATTGCACGCAGAGTGGCGGCGGAGCCCCCCTGCCCCTGCCCTCCCGCCAACCCCCCACGAGAGAGCCATCTGACATGCCTCCCTCCCTCCCACCACCACCGATCTGAATCAGAGAACCGCCGGAAACTCTAAACTTACCTCCTCAGAAGCTCAGGCGCCCGAATTGGACCTTTGCAGACCAGGTCTGTTTCGCGTCAATCTGGATGGGCGAACGCGGTGGTAAAGGGGGAAGTGTCGCTAAGTGTTGTGCAGCCCATTAAGTCAATTTAAATGCATGCAAATGCATTTAAATTGACGTCACGCCTATTTCGGGCGCAGTGCCAATGGTGGCCATTTTAGGCCCCTGGTAACGGGGGAATGGACGCGGAGGCAGTCGTGGATCGCGCTACTCGCCTCACACTCAACTTTACCAAGTTTTCACGCCTGAAACGGGCGCAACTTGATGGTAAAATCGGGTCCACTGTGTCAAAAAACTGTAGTACATCAAACACATTCACTGCAGTTAATCACACGGTAGACAAAGATAACTTAAAATGTGATTGCTTCAGGAGATCCCAAACTAGCTAGCCAAAATGTTTATGTTACTCATTAACTAGATGTTTCGGAAGGAAGAATCCTGCACTCTCCAATGCATTTGATAAACAAATACATTTTTTAGACATTCTTGTGTTTGCAGGATAATTTCATGTTCGGGCGGCACAGTGGTTAGCACTGCTGCCTTATAACTCCAGGGACCCGGGTTCAATTCCGGCCTCAGGTGACTGTGTGGCGCTTACATGTTCTCCCATGTCTGCGTCGGTTTCCTCCGGGTGCTCTGGTTTCCTCCCAGAGTTCAAAGATGTGCAGGTTAGGTGGATTGGCCATGCTCAATTGCGTCAGGGAGATTTGCATAGTAAATATGTGGGGTTATGGGGATAGGGCCTGGGTGGGATTGTTGTCGGTACAGGATCCATGGGCAGAATGGCCACTTTCTGTAGTGTAGGAATTCTATGATTCATACATGGGTATACCTTACATATTCTATGTAGTACACTGTTAATATAGAACTGTTGAACAAGAACACTGTAGGTTCTACCAGACAGCTTAACAGTTCTAATTTACACCTGCTTTTTTCTCCTGTGTAGACAAATTGGATTAAAGTAACTTAGCAGAACTGTCCAAGTTCAAGTCAGTTTAATTACAATTTTTCCCTACAAGTGGTCTTGAGTAAACTGTAGGTAATGCACAACCTGAACAGCTTGATGCTTTTACTTATTTTTTACTGATCAGATAATGAACATTATCAAATTTTTAAAAATGAATTGTGACTTCTAAGCTACGACAAAGTGGACTGAGACCTTAATAGTAAAGTGAGCTTACATTTTCTAAACCAAATCAGAGGACCGACAGGGCAAGACTATGGCAAAGCAGCGAGGATGGAAAATGTAAGTTGCATAGCGTAGTAAGACAAAAGTCTTTAACAGCCTATATTGAAATTGTTTCACATATACACTACAAATACAAAACAAATATACACAGAATTATCACACATATGACTTTGCACTATCAAAGCAGATTCAGACACCATTTACAAATAATGCAATAACACTGTTCAGGAACATTAACTTCTTGTATCCATTGTCACTGTTGGCTCAACTTGTCTAAATAAAATCAGTAAAAGTGCTCAAACCAACATGTGCTGTAAGAGCAGTTTTGTGTTTAAGTGTACTTTCATATTCTTTTATAGATGTCCTGTCTCTACTCAAAATGGAAAATACTGACTGACATATTGAATAGAACACTGATGTTTCCTTTCCAGTTGGTCAAAATATGGAAAAAGATTGAAATTGTTTGCTCATGAGCAATTACAGTTTTTCAACAATGTCATTTTCACCTTTCACCAAAACTCAAATCTTACATGTGTTCTACATCCTGGGCCATTCAGTCAGTATTGAAGCCAAGGTAACTACAATAGTGGTGTACCATTTATGATATAGGTAATAGTCAATAACTTACATTTATATAGCATCTTTAACATAATGAAACATCTCTCAGTGCTTCTCTGGAGCATTATGAAAGAAAATATGACACCAAGCCAGGTGAGGAAATATTAGATCAGATGTCTCAAAGGAGAAAAATGAGGCGAAAAGACGGAGAGGTGTAGGAATGGTATGCAAGAGATTGCAGCTTAGGCAACTGAAGATACGGTACCAATAGTGGTGCGATTAAAAGCATGGATACACATGAAACCAGAATTAGAGTAATGCAAATATCTCGGAAGGTTGTTGGGCTGGAGGAGATTACAGAAATAAGGAGGGGCGAGCGAGATCATGGAGTGATTTGGAAACAAGAATGAGAATTTTTAAAATCAAGCCATTGCTTGACTGGGAGCCAATGTCAGTCAGTGAGGATAGGATTGCTGGCTGAATAGGACTTGGTACAAGTTAAGACCAGGACAGCAAATTTACAGAGTTGAATGTGGCAGAATGCATTGGAATAGTGAAGTCTAGAGGTAAAGAAGGCATGAATGAGGGCTTCAGCAGCAGATAATCTGAGACAGAGCTGAGTCGGGTGACATTACTAAGATGGAAATAGGTGAATTTAGTGACGGTGAAAATATGATGTCAGAAGCTAATTATTATTATTAATATAATAAATAATTAAATATTGTATATAGCATTATTATATATATTTCTGACGATTATTAGGACATTTAGCAGACATCTTTATCAAAGGCAATTTACACTACACACTTTGTGCTGTAACTCACTAATGCATTGGACATATTCCAAAACAAGACATTAAAAATTAGGGTATTTAGGGATAAGTTTTTGGAACCAGGGGTTCTTCTGAGGACATAGTTTGCCTGGGAACACAATGGCCTGAATTCGCTGACCTTGCCCATGCTAGGATTAACCGGTCCCTCTGCTGTGAACAGAGATTTGGCTGAATGCCAAATTCTCCGTAATTGCTGGCTGTGGTAGCAGGGCATGTGAGACTGGAGAATTCCAGCCCATACCTCCATCCAAGTATTGTCCCTAAAAAACAAGGGCATTTGGTCATCCCACTTACCGATGAACATCCCCAAAATATCTCCAAAAGCAGGCACCAAGGTGAAATTCCAGTTCCTAAAAGAATCTAGCAGTGCGTATATTACAGGTAAATCAAATGACTGCAGTAATGCAACATTTATAAGATTTCTTCACAAAACTGCTTGGATAGGAATGGTCCCATCAGTTTTGCATTGGCAAATGTTATGCAGCTTTTCAAGAAAGGAAGGAGAGAGAAAACAGAACTAGTAGACAGTTAACTTAACACGGAAAATACTGGAATTTATTAAGTTAGAAAGACAAAGAATGGTTAGAACAGTCAACATGGATTTACTAAAGGGAAATTGTGTCTGACAAATTTATTAGAATCTTTTGAGGATGTAACTAGTAGGTAGATAAAGGGGAACCAATAGATGTAGTACACCTGGATTTCCAAAAAGCATTCAATAAGGTACCACACAAAAGGTTAATAAGCAAGATAAGGATTCATGGAGATGGGTGCTATATTTTAGCATGGATAGAGGATTGGTTAATGGGTAAAAAGCAAAGAATACGCATAAACAGAGCTTTTTCAAATTGGCAGACAGTGAATCGTGGAGTGCCACAAGCTATTTACAATCTATACTAATGTCTTAGATGAAGATATAGAGAGTAACATATCTATGTTTGCTGATGGTATCAAGCTAGGTGGAAAGGTGAGCTGTGGGGAGGACAACAAATAAATATGGACAGATTAAATGAGTGGGCAACAAGATGGCAGATGGAGTATAATGTAGGGAAGTGTGAAGTTATTCACTTTGGCTGTAAGAATATAAAAGTAAAATCTTTATTAAAAAGGCGTGAAACTTGTAAATGTTGATGTTCATAGAAACTTGGGAATGCTTGTACAAGGAACGTCAAGTTCACAAGCACGTGTAGCAAGCAATTGGGAAGGCAAATGGCATGTCGGCTTTTATTGCAAGGGGATTGGAGTACAGGAATAATGAAAACTTGCTACAATTGTCCAGGGTTTTGAGAACACATCTGGAATACAGTGTGCAGTTTTGATCTCCACATTAAAGAAAGAATATACTGAATCGGTCCCTGAGATGAGAGGGTTCTCCAAGATGAAAGGCTTAGGAAATTGGGCCTATATTCTCCAGAGTTTAGAAGAATGAGGGGTAAGCTCATTGAAACGTACTAAATTCTGAAGGGGCATGATAGAATGGATGCTGAGAGATTGCTTCCACTGGTCAGGGAATCTAAACCATAGGGGCACAGTCTCAGGATAAGGGATCAATCATTTAGGACTGAGATGAGGAGAAATTACTCATTCAAAGGGTGATGAATCTTTGGAATTCTTTGCCCCAGAGGGTTGTGTATGCTCCATCGTTGAACACATTTAAGGCTGGGATAGGCAGATTTTTGGTCTCTAAGGGAATCAGCAGCTATGGGTAATGGGCAGGAAAGTGGAGTTAAAGAAGATCAGCCATTATCGTAGTGATCGACGGGCCACATGGTCTAGGCCTGCTCCTATTTCTTGTGCATATTTAACTTATACAGTGTACAGTTTAACTCAATTGTAGCCTGTATGATTTTAATTTGAGAGGTTATGGAAAAGTTGTGAAGGCTGAAGTGGGAATGCAACATTCAAGATGGGTTTCAGACCTTCAAACCAAAGTGGGCATACTTAACCACAAGTTTAGTCACACATCTACAACAGGCAAATCAGTAGCAGTGAGAAGCTACCACAAAAAGAATCAGCCTTGTAACGGGCTGGTGGATTACAGTATGTCACTTTGTACGACAAAGGAAGTGGGTGCGACGCCCTTTCACTGTCCATCCCCCACCACCTGTATGAATCTCACAGGAAGCAGACAGTCCCCACACACTTTCCAGCTGCATCATATGAGCCACGATATATCTACAAAATAGATATATATAATACATACACAATAAAAATATCATTTCACAAAATTTGCTTACGACCGCTGACATATGCTCTCAAATTTTTCATGCACAGAGTCTTGATGCACTTGAAACTGCTGAACATGGCACAAAAATAATTTAACGACAGGCATAGGGAATTAGGATTCATATGTGGACCACTATGGAATATTCATAATATCCAAACATTTCTAAGAATTCTCTCCAGTGTCCATATTCTGCTTGGAGAATTGTTGATCACATCATAATCCTCTATTCTACATCTGCTGTGGCCTTTTTGCAAGATACTAATTCTCTCTTTGAACTCATGAACAGTTCATCACAAAACTAAAACATGAAAACGTAACACTTACGATTGTACAGCTATGGCATAAATGAAAATTCTTCGAAGTGGCATATCCTAAGGTGAATGCCCCTTTTCAGCATGCATTAATATCATGACGTTGGTCAAGGTATGATTGCAAGTTCATTGAAACATCTAATTCTACAGCCACCCAGCTCAATACACCTTGGCCGGTTCTTTCCCCTTCGATTGTCCTTTCCACAGACCCTTTATTTTGCTTTCTTACAAATATTAATGTTTCCACGTGTCCAGTGCATAACAGTGACACAATCATGGTCAAGTTAAAGCGAGTTTAGTGTTATAAAATGCAGTTTTCTTAACCATATACAATTCCTAGAATTGTGTTTCAGATGTATTCCTGCATCTAGAATACATTCTCCCATTAAAGGTTATAACGACAAAACGGCTAACTTATAAAATACAACAAATTCAAGTATCATATAAGTCAACGCCACCAATAAGAACAAATGGTTGTTTATAAATGTCAGTACTGATATAGACTGATAAGAAGAATTCGGGGGAAGCAATATTAACCAAATGGTACAATTTTAAGTGTGAGACACCTGGAGGCAGACATACGCAAAGCTTTGAAGGTGGCAGGGCAAACCCATAGGCTATTAAAAAGCATAAGATCCTTGGCTTTATTAATGGAGGAACAGAGTGCAAAAGCAAAGAAAGAAGTCTCACAACACCAGGTTAAAGTCCAACAGGTTTATTTGGTAGCACTAGCTTTCGGAGCGCTGCTCCTTCATCAGGTGAGTGGCATGAATTTCCCCCAGAATCTTCTGCTGGTGCCTGCCATGGCGGATCGGAAAAACCACTGGAAGCTGGCGTCAAACTGATTTACTTTCCACCACTGGGAATCAGCTGAAGACCGGACCAGAATCTCTCCCCCATGCCTGATTCTCCACAATCCTGGCAGGAAAACATGCCAGTGCTAAACATGTGCAGAGCAACGTGGCATGCAGTTGTCGGGACTTACCTGAACGATGCCTGGAGCTGCCTCCGGAGTTCAGAATGGAGGCCACCAGCAACCCTGGACTCCGGAACACCACAACAGTGGGTGGGACCGCATCCACATATGGATTTTCCAGCTGCAGTATCATCGAGAAGGTCCATATTCCAGCCCCAGAGTGCACCCAAAGATCCATCTTTATTTTCAGGAGGTCCATCTTCTTTCTTTAATAGTGGGTCAGTGATATTGGACATCTTTTAAACATGGCACCCAAATATGACAGCAGACTGCATGCCATCAGACATGCCCACCAAGGATTGGAATGCAAAACACCCAGTTAAATAATTAATTTGGCTGTGGATGGAAGATATGGCATGTTTTCCCACCAGCCTCTGCAGCAGGAAACGCTCCACGTTCCCACTCTCACCACAGGACTTTGTCCCGAGATGGGAGAATTTTGCCCTCTATCCCTCTCCATAGATGCTGTTTGCACTGGTGAGTATATCCAGCATTTTCTGTTCATATTAAAGGTAAATTGATGTTTGAGCAGAAACCTTACAGCAAAATGGATCTTCTGGGAAATACCTTGGACAAACTGTCGGGCTTATCAGTGTAAATCAGCAAATCAGCTGATTTTGTATCAATAATTTCCCCAATTATCTTATCACTTCACCTTTGTAGGTTATATCACAATGCTGGGTCCAAACATTTTCAAGTCATTTTCTCCAGTGAGATCAATATCCCCTAATATTTAAATGAGATGGTGCTGCACAATGAAACTGGTTGCAAATGGAACAAAATAATACTTGGTCCTCACATTTTGTATTTTTTTTAAAATATGAAACTATAGATGGTACATAATTTATGACGGCATCGCTGATTGTAGAAGGGGGTATTCAGATTTCCAATCTGCTTTCATGAACAATTCAGTAGTTGTAATCTGGATTTTCCATTAACCTTTGGGAGAACTGCAGCAGCAATTTGGTAATGCATCCAAAAATAATACACTGGACTCAAAATAAGTGTACTTGAGTTAATTAGTGCTACTGTTACGCACAGTTGAGAACTGATTAGCAGTGCCAGTTGATTAACTTTAATTAGTCATATTTTAAGAGTGTGGTAATCTGTTTCAAACAAACAGATGTTGCAGATATGCAGTAAGTATGCCTGCAATTCAATGTAAATAAAACTACAATATAATACAATCCTGTTGTGGAGAAGACTATAAACTTACACCAGTTACTTAGAGCTCAAGTGCGGAAATCAAAATTGTATAAGAAATATATTTTACAGAGAGTTTGACGGTAGCCTTGCAAATTTGCAATTAATAGTCCAGACCGATGATGGGATGAAAATTTCCCACATTACTGGCTATGAGATGAGGCAATTTGAAACTTGGTCCTAGTGGACCTGAGTATTAGCATAAAAATAACTTAATTTTCTCATGACTTGGGAATGTCCGATTGATTCACATTGGTGCAATAAGCATTCTGATGTTGTAACCGAGATGTATTAATGGGATGGGGCAGAGAACAGTGAGCTCTATTCTGCACTTAGATTGCGTCAGGAAGGGGAATACACAGCAAGGAGAGTCAGATGGATAGTATAAGCTGGCATGTACAACTGGGAGTGGTTGCAGAGCTAAGTATGGGATGAAACTGTCAGAGATTTGTAAATAAAGAATGATTTCAGTACATTCAAAAGAAATAGGAACAGGAGGAGGCCATTCAGCCTGTTGAGCCTATTCAATCATTCAACACGGTCATGGCTAATTTTCTACCAATGGAAAGCCAATGGACGTCCATAAGCCAATCTTAATGTAAGATCAGTTCTAGGAGGTGGGGGTTGTGTAACATTTGTCAAGGCTCTGAGAATAGATAATATTGCCAAACTCCTTTACAGATAAAAATGACATTGTATTTACATACAATCTCAGAACTGTAAACAATGCATTTTTTCTTTCTCACCAATTATAAGAAAAATAATTAAAATGGCATGGCGGTTAGCGCTGCTGCCTCATAGAACCAGGGTCCCGGGTTCAATTCTGGTCTCAGGTGACTGTGTGGAGTTTGCACATTCTCCCTGTGTTTGTGTAGGTTTCCTCCGGGTGCTCCGGTTTCCTCCCATAGACCAAAGATGCACAGGGATTGGAAGGGTAAATACGTGGGGTTTGGGGAATAGGGCCTGGGTGGGATTGTTGTTGGTGCAGGTGTGATGGGCCAAATGGCCTCCTTTTGCACTATAAGGATTCTATGATTTCTATTCTATGAAAAAAGGTCAACTCACTGTTTTAGATCTTCAGCCCACATACAATAGGCAAAACAAATCAGTTCTCAGAAATGAAGTGAAGAAATTCAAGTCCAGCAGTACGTAGCATTCAAAGTCTGAATGGATTATAGGAATAATTTGAGATTTGTGGTTGCAGTTTAGCATCATTTAAATGTCAAGAAGGAAAGAAAAATAAAGTGTCAGAATTACAAACTTTTCATTTGTTTTTACAGGAATAATATTAATAATGAAATTTGAGGTTGTCCAATTTGTGACTAGTCTTACTCATCGTCATCGCAGTATTATAAACCTAAAAGCAACCAAGTCACTGGACTGTAAACTTTGGTTAAAAGTCAAAAGCATGATGAGAACAATAGGGCATGTGTGTGTTGTCATAATGTCTGGCCAGAGACAGGGAACCCACTCATCCAGGTTTACATTATGGCCCCAATTCTAATGGAAGGACAGGAACAGTTTGTGCTGTGAGCCCTGTGACAATGTTTTTCAGGAGGGCTGATTTTACCTGCTGGACCTCAATTCCATAATTTGATACGCTGGTTGACCTGATCAGCTGCAAGCAGCCAGACCACTCAACACCACTCCAGTGCAGGTTTCGGACAGCATTTGTTGCCTGAATGCCACTCTTAAATGGAGACGACACTCACTGGGAGTCCTGGTGGAGGAGGCGAGCGCCAGGCAGGACATTGTAAAGCCCAGGGATAGCAAGAGAAGGCCGCCCCACTTGACCAAAAAGGCCTGGGCAGAGGTTGCCACCCAGGTCAGTGGACACTATGCGGTGCGCCATATGTGGCTTCAGTGCCGCAAAATATTCAATAATCTTCTCTGTCGGCAATGCTTTAATGGGCTGAGTCGGCTTGATGGTTGCAATGGTTGCAGCACAGGCTTGTAACTGTATGGCGTTGTGTGCTGCTGCAGTTATGAGTCAGTCTAACATAACACATTTGTTTGTGAACGAGACAGTGCTATTGGCATGAGGGAGCATCAATGCCTTCAATGCCTATCTGAAGGTTGGCAAAATCAAGACATCCCTGACGTCCCTGCCTTCCTGAAGGCTCCTCCCATCTGCCTCCACATCCTCACCCTGTGTCTCCTAAGGCTCTTCATCAGACCAACGGAGTCATCCTCCCTGGCCTGTGGAGCTGCCTCACTTTCCACGACTTCCGTTGGGTCCCCCCCTTGCCAGAACCAGATTGTGCAGGGCGCAGCATGCCATGACTAAAAAAGGAGACATCCTCCCGAAGATACTGCAATGTTTCCCCGATCGGTGCAGGCATCTGAAGCTCATCTTGATTAGCCCAATGGTCCTCTCCACACCACCCTGTGGAGGCAGGACTACTGATGTATCTCTCCTCCGCATCTGTTCTTAGATGCCAGAGTGGAGTCAAGAGTCACCTTTTCAAGGGATAGCCCTCATTACCCAGGAGACATCCATCCAATCATGCAGAAACCGTGGTAACTGTAGGTATCGCAAGATGTGGACATCGTAAGCTGCCACGCTAACAGGCACAGACTTGGAGAATCCGTGTCCTGTGGTTGCAGACCATCTGCATATTCATTAAGTGGAAGCCCTTTCAGTTCACGAAGGGTCCCAGCTTACCACCTGGCATTTTGATGGCTACAAGACTGCAAGCTATTACACCCTGGATGTGGGGGAACCTAAAATTGTGGTGAAGCCTCTGGCTCTTTCCGTCCGGCTTGTGTGGGACACAACACAACACATAGATTCCTTTCTGAGCCTCGGAAAGGACTGGAAGGACAGAAGTGGAGGATCACTGTGACCTTCAAAGCCACAAGCATTGAGTGTCCACACAGTTGGAGGCAATGTCCCGCTCAATCATTTGACTCATTAGTGTCACTGTGTCCCTAGAAGCAGAGCCTCCTGCGACACTGGACTTCAGACATTTAGTGTGTTGCCCGTAAACTCTAAGCACTGTGTAATGGCATCTTCTGCAGACCCTACTGCCTTGTCCTCCCTGCTGGCCCTGCACCAACTAAGCCTACCAACTGAGCCATGGGTCACTGCCACACTCAACTAACTTCCTCTCACTCCTGTCCCTCACTTCCTCTTCAGAGAAGGTCCCAGCAGCTGAGTACATTATTCCAATTAAATGTGATGCACAAGGACTTGCGCTTTTGCAAATAAGCGTACACTGTGCTAAAATCCTCAGACAAAGCTTCCAGAGAAGGAGGTCCTCAAATACAGCTAGCCAGGCTTGAAAAGCTACAGAAATCAAAACGAAATCTGGCACAACTCTTAACTGAGACAGCAACAATCTCGCAAATCAACTGAAAGTGCCTGGGTTCCATGGGCCTTTTATCCCGCCCTTGGATGAGAACTTGATTGAAATGTGTTGATTAAAACTAAAAATCATTTGGGCAATGTAAAATTGCATTCTATTGGCTTGTCAATGGCCTTAATTGGCCTTTTAATTGTCAGTGGGCGCAGATCCAACTGCCGACGCCAATATTGCACGTGTTCATAACATTGAGGTGCACACCGGGGGGGCGGCCCGGTGGCACAGTGGTTAGCACAGCTGCTTCACAGCGGCAGGAACCCAGGTTCAATTCCCGGCTTGGGTCACTGTCAGTGCGGAGTCTGCACATTCTCCCTGTGTCTGCGTGGGTTTCCTCCGGGTGCTCCGGTTTCCTCCCACAGTCTGAAAGAAGTGCTGGTTAGGTGCATTGGCCACGCTAAATTCTGCCTCAGTGTACCTGAACAAGTGCCAGAGTGTGGCGATTACAGGATATCACAGTAACTTCATTGCAGTGTGAATGTAAGACTACTTGTGACTCTAATAAATAAACTTTAAACGTCATCTGACACTATTTTATGTTAGATCGAACGTGCCCAACCTCCAAATATACATTTCAGGTCCATGTCTGAAGCTCAAGTCAGTAAATTATCTTATAATATAATATCATGCATAATAACCCTTATTTAATTAATGTGTTTAATTTCCACTTGCCTGTTATGGGGGAGCACTAACAAGACTGTGGTTAGTGCCAAACTTAGAGCAACCACCCGCTGTAAATTCAGACAAACCACTAACTGTCTTCTCACTTTGGACAGTTATTCCTTATGTTGTATATCTGGAGGCAAACATGTCTTCTTCAACCCAACTGTCTTAAAGTAAAGTTAAAGTTTATTTATTAGTCGCAAGTAAGGCTTACATTAACACTGCAATGGAGTCACTGTGAAATTTCCCTAGTCGCCATGCTCCAGCGCTTGTTCAGGTCAATGCACCTAACCACTGTGCCACTTCTGCAGACACCGTACCACTGTCTGTGCTGAATTAAAATCTGCAGGGGTAATTTTTAACATCAAACTTTTGCAGGAAGTTCTGCCCATTGCAAAAATTACACTCAATGGTATCTCAATGTTTGATATTAGCTGCAAGCAGACATGGTTATTTCTGAGTATGAATTTGGAGTGTGTTGGAGTAAACTCAAAATTAAAGGATACAAGATGGTTACCTGGCACAAAATGGACTCTGGGAAAAGACATTAAGATGTGCTGACTTGGGCACAGACATTGCACAGTGAGTTAAAACCTGTTAGTGTCTAAATTGCTGCAGGAAATAGATCAGACCTTGAGGCACCTTAGCTTGAGATAAAGCAGAACCAAAACAATGAGTTTTTGTAATGAGATCAGTCGTTGATGGGGGACATAAATGCATAAATGTATCTACTCTATGTATAACAATGTGTTAACTGCCGATGTCTGTCCTTGTCTATTCTATGTATAACAATGTGATAACTGCCAATGTCCTTGTCTACTCTATATATAACGATGTGCTAACGGCTAATGTCCGTACTTGTCTATTATTTGAAAATGTATAAACATGCTCAACTGCCATTGTAAAGTTGAGAAGGTGACTGCGTGCACTGCAGAGAGCCCAGCGCTCCTCCCAAAGCTTTGTCCGATAAAACTGCATGTTGAATCTTTAGATCTGACTCAGAGTGGTGATTTTCCCACAACAGAGTGTATACCCACATATTTGTACAGTAAAGAATATGGCTGTCTTCAACTACGCTGCCCCAACTACCTGTGGCATCATGATACATCCCATGGGAAACATAGCAGTCTTCTCTCTTAAAGATACAACACAAAGAGCAACTGTCCAATTTCCTTTTGCGAGCAGAGACTTTAGCCAACCCGAAAAACATATCAGAAATTCTAGTGAAATTATTATGTTCCAAACCATTAATTAATCAAAAATCATGTACTACGTATAACCAAATTTCTAATATGTGCATAATAATGCAATGTTGGAAAACTGCATTCCAGGAATCTCTATCAGAGAAATAGCAAAGAAATCTTCTCTTTATTAAGCCCTTCATTCTGTAACACTTGTACACTACATTCTATGACCGGAATTCTCTGGTCTCGCATGCCCCACTCCCACTGCCAGCGAGAATGGAGAATTCGACACTCAGCCAAATCTCCATTCACTGCAGCGGGACCGGAGGATCCCAGCTTTGGCTTTTTTCTCAGGCGAGGTTGCACAATTCCGACCCATGTCTACACATAAAGGATGAACTGATAAACTGTGACGGCATTAATACGAGTCCTTGGGTTGTGAAAGACTTTATCAGTAGTAGCTGTTATATATCCCTAATTGATGGACTGAACCTCCATCTCTGTAAGCTGAATGACCTTTATAGTTTTCCTTCTTCCACTGATTGTCATCTCTTTTCTTCAAAAGCTTTACACGAGTTTTATTTTGTAAGACCAGATGCCCACCAATAATCCAGCCAACCACTCGTTCTTTACATGAAAGCTGAGTGTCAGCAAGCTATATGATTGCAGACATCATCATATAGCCAACGTTAACAACAATGAAGAGATACGATATTGTAGCTGTAATGGTGAACGGTACTGGGAACTTAATATTCCGAGTTATAACATTCTAAGGAAGGGCAGGTAGGGTAAAGGAGGGGGGGGGACATGGATAGGGTGGCAATGATGATGGAAGATTCTCAGAGTGTTAGAACACCAGCATAACATGAACTTTGTGCTAAGAAAGAACCATAAGGATAGAGTTACAAAGGGAAACCACACGACAAAAGTGCATACATGGGACAAAAAAAGAAAAAGATTATATAAGCAACTTTCTGAAGAACAAAATCTGCAGAACAGAAATTAACCACTGTGAAGCACAATGGCACAATGTTATTGTACCCCGATACATTCTCATACCTCTACTTTCTCAGAAGACTAAGGAAATTTGGCATTTCAGCTCTCATGGCAGATGACTCTCACCAATATTTACAGATGCACCATAGAAAACATTTATTCTGGTTGTATCACAGCTTGGTATGGTTTCCTAGCTCTGCCCAAGACCGCAAGAAACTACAAAAGGTCATGAATGTAGCCCGATCCATCACACAAACCAGCCTCCCATCCATTGACTCTGTCTACACTTCCCGCTACCTCGCAAAGCAGCCAGCATGATTAAGGATCCCACGCACCCTGGACATTCTCTCTTTCACCTTCCTCCATCAGGACAAAGATACAAAAGTCTGAGGTCACGTAGCAACCGACTCAAGAACAGCTTCTCCCCTGCTGCCATCAGACTTTTGAATGGACCTACCTTGCATTAAGTTGATCTTTCTTTACACCCTAACTATGACTGTAACACTACATTCTGCACTCTCTCGTTTCCTTCTCTATGAATGGTATGCTCTGTCTGTATAGCGCACAAGAAACAATACTTTTCACTGTATGCTAATACATGTGACAATAATAAATCAAATCAAATACATGGTTACCTCAGGAGTTAATGGCTTAATATTTGTGTGTGTGTGTGGGTGCGCCAGAAATGGAGGATAAAAGAAGTCTGTCTCACCATACACTTCATATAACCAAAGTGCAGCTCTAACAACACTCAAGAAATTCAACACCATCGAGAACAAAGCAGCCCGCTTGATTGGCACCCCATCTATCACTTTAAACATTCACTCCCTCACCATTGGCACAGTGGCAGCAATGTGTACCATTTTCCAGATGCACTTCAGTAATTCACAAAAGGCTCCTTCAATAACACCTTCCAAACCTACAATCTCTACCATCCCTACAAGGACAAGGGCAGGAGATGCAGCATGGGTACACCATTGTTTCAGACAGTCATAGGGCTGGAAGAGATTTCAGAGATAGGGAGGGACTTGAAAACAAGGGTGGGCATTTTAAGATCAAGGTGTTGCTTGACTGGGAGGCAATGTAGATCAGTGAGCGCAAGGGTGATTTTCTTTTGTTCCTTCACGGGGTTTGGGTATTGCTGGCTAAACCAGCATTTGTTGTCCATCCTTAGCCACCCTTGAGAAGGTGGTAGTGAGCTGCCTTCTCTAACTGCCACAGTCTACAATGGAAGAATGGGACTTTCTGCAAGTTAAGGCACGGACAACAGTGTTTTGGATGATCTTAGGTTTAAAGGGAGTGGAATGTCAGAAACAAGTCAGGAGTGCAATGGAATAGTCAAATCAAGAGGTAGCAAATGTATTAATGGGTATTTCAGCATAAGATGATCTGAATCAGTTGGGCAATGCTACAGAGGTGGAAATAAGCATTTTCAGTGATGGTGCGGAAGTGTGTCGGAAGCTCACCTTGGGGTCAAGGTGGTGAAAAGACTGACTTAATCTCAAACTGTTGCCAGGGAGATGGATGGAGTGTGTAGCCAGGGAATGGTGTTTACAGTGGGGACCAAACAAAAATGGCTTCAGTCTTCCCAATATTGAATTAGAGGGAATGTCAGCTTTTTCAGTACAAAGAGGTTGGATCAGAAGACTGATAATCTAGCAACAGTGGAGGATTTGAGAGAGAAACATAAACCTTCATTATTAAATAGGTCCTATACTTAAACACCAGTCATAACTTAACGCAACAAGTTTAATTTGTGATTAATCTGCAAATTAAACAATTTCTCGAAACTTACAGGGAGCTGCCATTTTCAGAAGGCTAACAAATTGTCCAACAATTCATGGCTATTCGCAATTCACATGTATATTTTCCTGACCATAAATTGCTAGACAATTTACTAATAATGATGTACACATTAAACTTGCCATCAATAAGGCCAGAGAATAGCCGGTCACTGTTTCTGTTACTGCTCTTCTCCTATTCACTTTAACACCCCAAGTACCACAGAGGAAATATGTATTGCTCTGTCAGATTTACCCTTGTACTTTGTAGTTTGAGAAAGTCATTACATGCGATGCAAATGAAAATTGTTATTTTTACCTAGTTCATCGGCATTTTAAATTTTTTATTCTTTCATTATTTTTGGATTCTCCTCTTTTTATAAGTTAGTTGATTTCACTTGTATGGCCAAATGCCAACACATTCAGAACAAAAAGGCTAATAAGTGCTACGAATAAATAATGGCAAGTACAAAAAGGTAAAAGAGTACAATAAATGATATTATAAACACAGAAAAAGTAACAGAACAGAAAAAGATGGATCAATTAGAGACATGAAAGAAGTCTTAATGGACAATGAAAGAATGATGTGGAGATGCCGGCGTTGGACTGGGGTAAACACAGTAAGAAGTTTAACAACACCAGGTTAAAAGTCCAACAGGTTTATTTGATAGCAAAAGCCACACAAGCTTTCGGAGCTCCAAGCCCCTTCTTCAGGTGAGTCACTCACCTGAAGAAGGGGCTTGGAGCTCCGAAAGCTTGTGTGGCTTTTGCTACCAAATAAACCTGTTGGACTTTAACCTGGTGTTGTTAAACTTCTTACAATGAAAGAATGGCAGAGATACTCATTCCATAGAAAATCATTGTAATGGGAATGGAAGGATACTTGATGACGATGTACAGTATTAGACAGGATAATTACAGGTAAGGAAGTATTATTGAAAAAATGGCAAAAAATCAAAATAGAAAAGGGACTGGAACTCTGGCAGCAAAACCCCAGGATGCAGAGAGAAGTTATAGAGGAAATACAAACCATAATCTGATCACATTCTTTCAAAGATTCTTGCATATGGGTGTTGAGCCAGTGGATTAGTTGCTAATATAGAAACTGAGATGGAAAAGAAAGCAAACTACAGGCCAGCAAACCAAACTTCACTACGAGATAAGCTTCTAGAAGCCATAATATATTACAAGATTAATTAACTTTGAAAGACTTGGAAGTACTTGGTTGGGGAGAAGGTGACATAGAGGTATTGTCACTGGACCTGTAATCCAGAGACCCAGACAAATTCTCTAAGCATGGCTTTGAATCCCACTTGATGGAATTTGGATTCAATAAAGCTGGAATTGAAAAGCTAATCTCAGTTATGACACCATCAACGGTTGTCGTAAAAATCCATCTGGTTCACTAATGTCCTTTAGGACAAGAAATCTGCCATCCCTATCTGTTGTGACTCCAGACCCACAGGTTGACTCTTAAATATCTTCTGAAATGGCCTATCAAGCCACTCAGTTCAGGGGTAATTAGGAATGGACAGCAAATGTTGACCTGCCAGTGACACACACATCCCATGAAAGAATAAAGAAAAAACTTAAGGTCAGCCAGCATTGATTTGTAAAAAGGCAGGTCATAACTGAAGAATATAAAAGGATCCTTTGAAGAAATAACAGGAGTACAATAAGGGAATTCGGGATGATGTAGCCATGCAATTCCAAAAAGTATAGAAATCTTTTGATAAAATTAAGAAGGAATTGGTCAAAAGATAGAAACCGAATTAATGGATGGCTTTTGGGCTGGGAGAACCTGAACAGTTGTGTGTTCCAAGCATCAATATTGGAACCACTGGGCAGGATTTTCCAGCTCTTCCCATTGCTGAGCAATGCAAATTGCCATTGACTATGTCAGGACCGGAAGATCCTGCCAGCTGTCGAAAAACATGCTGCTGTGGGGGGGGGGGGGCTGTCGAAAAACATGCTGCTGTGGGGGGGGGGAGGTGTCAGAAAATCCTGGCCATTATGTTTTTGAGAATGAAGTGGAAAAATTTGTACAAAGATAGGCAGTGTGAATAATTGTGAAGACAACAACAAATATTTATAGGTCATAGACAGGTTAGTAGGTCATGCAGATGGATATCCAATTAAATGTAATGTAGAGGATTATGAGGGGAGTGGTGGCACTTAGAGGTTCAGATATACCAATGTTTAGAAATGTTTTAATAATGATGTACAAGGATATCGGGAGCCTGGATTTTCTGAATAGGGGCATAGATGCAAGCGGAAAACCCAGAGCTTGACATATACAAATCATTGGTCAGACCACATCTAAACTATTGTGACCCGTCTTATAATGGACAGGCAACCCAATACCAGCCAATCCACTGCCAAAAATGCATGAGGTGCAGACACAGAATGAGAACTACATAAAGCAAGCACAGAAAGGGAACAACAAACTTGATGAAAGAAGACAAAGTAAAAATTATTCAAGACATCTAGAGACAGCAACATGAAATATCAGCTTCAATGTTCATCTGCAGCCAGCCATATAGGTGAACATGAATTAAATTAGCTGCCCATTTTAAACCCCATCCAATTTTCCTTTACAATTAAGTTAGTAGAAACGAAAATCAGGCAGGGTATATAATGAGCAAGCAATCTGCTACCATCCATTTGTACCCCACCAAAACTAAAAGTTTTACCCATTATCTCAGTGATCGTTCAGCAAAATCCAGAGAGTGAAACAGAAAGAGCTGAAGATTTAATAAATGCACTAGAAAATATACAAAGAATTAGAGTGAGCAGCAAGCAGAAAATTAGATGAAGTGAGATACATAAGTTTTATTTTGTCAAGCAATGCTATAAAATATCAATTAGTAATTAGAGAAGGGTTGCAAAATTTAGAAAATATTTAAAATTTGTGGGAAATAGTAATGGAAAATTAAACATAATATTATAGAAAGCAAGGAAAGATGAAAGAAGAATAAGAAGAACACTGAACAGATGCAAAATCAGGCAGAATAAAAACAGCAGTCTGGATTATTTAAGTATATATCGTTTTATTACAGTAATAACAGTCTCAGAACACATCTCAGTAACCTTATAATTGTATCTCCTCCTAATGCGCTTCTTTGGCCAAACTTCTGCTGATTCCATCAAATATTTCTTTATTTGGCTTAGCATTTGTATTCCTCATGTGAAGCACCTTGAGATGTTTATCTATATTTAAGGCGCAATATAAACGCAAGTGACTGCAATATTCAAACTTCACTGCAATGTGATTTATTTTAAGTGGCTGCCTAAGAAATACCAAACTTACTTCATTTATCAGCAGCTAGAAGGTTTATATACTTGGCTCAGTTGTTAGCACTTTTGCCTCTGAATCAGAACATTGTGGGTTGAAGCTGCACATCAGGTCCTGAGCATGGAAACTAGACTGATACCAGGGCACTGCTAAGTGTTGGCGAGGCATTATCTTTCAGATGAGATATTAATCATATCCTTAGTTACCTCCTGACCTTAACGTAAAAGATCCTATGGCACTATTTGAAGAACAGCAAGGTCGGCTGAGCAACATTTCTCCCTCAAACAACACCACCAAAAGCAGATTATCCAATTATTCGTTCATTTGCTGCATCAGAGACCTTGTTTAGTGCAAACAGATTTGTTTGCCTGGGTAACAACAATAACGACACTTTAAAAACAAATTCAAGAAGCACAGATAGAGCAGGCAGTAAAGAAGGCACATGGTATGTTGGCCTTCATAGCAAGAGGATTTGAGTATAGGAATAGAGATGTTTCACTGCAATTGTATAAGGCGTTGGTGAGGCCGCACCTGGAGTATTGTGTGCAGTTCTGGTGTCCTTATCTGAGGATGGAAGTCCTTGCTATAGAGAGAGTGCAGCGAAGGTTTACCAGGCTGATTCCGAGGATGGCGGGTCTTTCATATGAGGAGAGACTAAGTCAGTTAGGATTATATTCATTGGAGTTTAGAAGAGGGAAGGGGATCTCATAGAAACTTATAAAATTCCAACATGGTTAGACAGGGTAGATTGAGAAAGAATGTTCCCAATGGTGGGGGAGTCCAGAACTAGGGCCATAGTTTGAGGATAAAGGGTAAACCTTTTAGAATTGAGGCGAGGAGAAATTTCTTTAGCCAGAGAGTGGTGAATGTGTGGAATTCACCACCAAAGTAGTTGAGGCCAAATCATTGTGTGATTTTAAAAATAAATTAGATATAGCTCTTGGGGCTAAAGGGATCAAGGGTTATGTGGAGAAGGGAGGATCGGGATATTGAATTTGATGATCAGCCATGATCATAATGAATGGCGAGACAGGCTCAAAGGGCTGAATGGTCTACTCCTGCTTCTAGTTTCTATGTTTATATGAAGTGTTTTGGGATATGGACATTGCCACATAAGTGCAAACTCATTCTTTCTTTACACTTAAACTTTGGTAAATAAATGAGTTAAAATCAGAGATCGAAGAGTTAGTTTAGAAAGTCATACTCCATGTCAGAAACAGCATATTGCAGATTTTACTTTTCACATCATGCAGAATGTATGGGGAGTGCAAATTGTTCATTAACTTGATTCAAGTAAACAATGGTTTTATATGCAGCATGTATTTTTAAATAAGGCTCAAGTCCGCCCAGACACAGATCAAGTGGCATCTTTCTGTGCTGTAAACTTTCCATGGTTCTACAGCTTTGAAAGTGGTGATACAAGCAAAAGGACTTGACTAATCTGTGATCACACTGAGCAGCTTCTACTGTTATATTAAAAGTAGAA